>NW_009650063.1:691137-768675 GCF_000708025.1 Charadrius vociferus | reverse complement strand
AGGCAACTGGTGCCAGACTGGGAAACCTGCAGGATGGTGCTGAAGCGGTGAAGTCACGTATTTGTATGATGTACAGTATAGTCTTCATACAGAAACAATGAGCTCTAACTGCTGCTGATGTGAGCTTCCTATAGGATTTGAGGTCTGCTGTCAGTTTGCCCACCTCTTTGAGGAACAGAACAGAGGTTGTTATTTGTAGCACTGTTGGGAAGTTCAATTAACTGTGTGCACTAATACAGAGGACAGTATTCTTCTGATCACCACATCAGACAAATTGATTCTTCCGTGGACTCCAAATATCTTTTTTATATTGATAAAGAGGACTAGAAGACTATAAGGCATAAATTTTCATCATGGACACCCCTGGTTCACAGGGCCAGGAGGAGAAATCAGCTGATCTGATCAGGCAGACCAAAAGACATGACCATTTAGTGCTGCCTGGAGCTATTCACGTCTCCTTGCCTGAAGCCTGTGCCCCAGAAAGACCCTGGACCTCCTTGGGAGACATCAATACCCAACTAATCAATCTCTTCCTTGGGTTGCTCGTCCCAATATTTGTCATCAGTAAAAACTGTTCAAAAGGTATGCCTGGTCTCTAATTTTATTTTTGACCTTCCCTAATCGTCAACCGTGCCTGTTCTGTGCCTTGCTCACTGGATTAAAAAGCCCTGCAATAGCTGGCATTTCTCCCCCTCAAAGACATTCATACACAGAATTAAGGTCAATTCTCAAATTTCTTTTGAGTCACCTGTACAACCCGAGTTCTTTACAGCCCCTGTTGTAACCTATTTTCTCCATCCTGAGAAGATGACCTCTGGTGATCTCCTTTTTACTGATTATCAAAATAGCCACATGGTGTTAGACAGTTACCACAACAAGGTGAATTTATTATTGCTTCCATTACTGCAGCTTTCCTCTGTAATGAAATGCTATCTTAAGAGTTACAAAAGTAGAAACAGGGCAAAAGGCAATTTCAGCACACAGATTTCCCTAGTTAAACTCACTGCAGTTGTAGCAGAAAGCACCCCTTCCCCAAGCAACGGAGGAAAACAAAGAGGGTATAGTTCCCAGGAATATGATAACTGCTGTATCCTTCTGGAAGAGGGCCAGCAAAAGCATTTGCAAGTCTGTGTGCTACAGCTTACATGGACACTACACTTCTTACAGCATTGGCTTTGTCTAAAGCACATTCCCATGTCTCCAGGCACTTTTGTCAGCATTCAAATGAATCTATGCAAAACAAAGATGAAATAAAAAAATAATAATAAAAAAAAAACCAACAGAAACCCAACAAAACTCTCAGCCACTTGGCCACCCACAACAAGAGCACAGTGATGCTGAGCGCTGTGCACCCTACATTGACCCTATGTGAGATTTGGAAACCAGAGTGTGTGCTCCTCTGGTGTTTGCCCGCTGCCAAATGACCTCTTCTTCCTTTGGTGGTCTTCCACTAACTGCAGGGACAGCACGGAGGGTTACCAGTAGGCATGATACATCATACAGGTACCACCTGCGCCTAAATCTACAAGAGAAAACGCTCTTCTGAAACACTCAGTTTTTAGAAGAGAGGCAGTGTGTGGCAGATGTGCAATGCTATACCTGGTGCATCGGGCGCAAAACGGGGGTAAACTGTCTCTGCATGGAGGAAATCAGATATAGCAGAGAACCCACGGTGTGTACATTAGCCCATGCAGCAAAGGTACTGCAATCTGCACCCATGCAGTATCCACCTGATGATGAACATAAGTATGAGCATTTAGCTAAATGTACGGTACTATGTAATATTATATGCATGCCTTGCCGCTGAGGTGAGACCTTTCCTCCCATGTCCCACTCCCCAGGAAGCGACAAGAGTCAGGAGGGCAGATGCAAGCACAGGCTGCCATGGGGCTATATAGGCTGGGGAAGAGTTAAGTTCCTCCCCACGCTGCACACACGAAAGGTAGGTAGGTTTTAACAGCCAAAGTGAGACATGCACTTCCCTTTCTCCCCTCCCTCCCCTCCCCACAAAGTCTTTCCTCCGCTATTCCCTTGCTTGAAGAGTCACCTAAACACTGACCCAATGCAACGCTCAGGTTGCCCAGAGAGGTTGTTGAGGCCCCATCCCTGGAGGTGTTCAAGGCCAGGCTGGATGTGGCCTTGGGCAACCTGGTCTAGTGGGAGGTGTCCCTGCCCATGGCAGGGGCGTTGGAATTCAATGATCTTCAAGGTCCTTCCCAACCTAAACCATCCTATGATTCTATTATTCATATACACTCATTTCTCGGCTTCTCACCCCACTTCCAGCCCTGCTGGATGTCTTGCCCTGGGAAATGCTCTGCCCACGCTGCCTGCCATGAGGAGGAAGAGAGCAGGTCTTTAAAGTCATGAAGACCATATTCTCGCTCTGGAGCAGATATCGTGGTGTTGCCATCCCCAAGGACTGAGCCCAGCCAGCTGCGCCCAGCTGAAAAGCATCCTGAAGGTCCCTGAAGGGCCCAGCTCTGCCCACCTCGATATAAACCCTGCTCTGCTCTTCCCCGGCTGGGTCTCATCTGCTCTGCTTTGGAAAGAAAGACCTCAGGAAAAAACAAAACTTGTGTGCTGAACCTTATGTGGTCTGGAGAAGAGCAGGGCTCATGAGAAGTCGGGGCAGGGGGAGCTCTGGTCTGGGCAAAGCGGCCCTGCCATCTGCAGGCCCCTGAGCAAAAAAGATCCCTGCAAGATGTGCACAGACAATTTATGTTCCAAGAAAAGCTTGCGGGCAAAGTCTTTCTGACTTTTTATGGCCTCCAGTACCAGACAGATCCAAAGCAGAAACACCTTAGCCTACGCCAGGTGAGACTTCGCAATCCAGGTAGGATCACATCCAAAAGCACAGAAAAATGTCTGATATACAAAGCTTTTTTTTTTTTTTTCCTGAAGAGGGTTCATTTAATAAGAGTATGAAACTCTTAATTCAATGCTTTCATAATGGGGTCGGGGCTGGGGTGCACGAAAATTGCTTCCAAAGCATCCAGATTAGGCTTCGGATGCGTGCTTGTGCAGGAATCATAGAGTCACAGAATGGTTTGGGACAGAAGGTCCTTTAAAAGCCCATCTAGCCCACCCCCCCCTGCCATGAGAAGGGACATCCTCAACTAGATCAGGATGCTCAGAGCCCTCTCCGACCTGACCTGGAATGTTTCCAGGGATGGGGCATCCACCACCTCTCTGGGAGACCTGGGACAGTGCTTCACCACCCTCAGTGTAAAAAATTTCTTCCTTATTTCTGGCCTAGATCTTCCCTCTTTTTAGTTTAAAACCATTACCCCTTGTCCTGTTACTGCACTCCCTGATCAAGAGTCCCTCCCCAGCTCTCCTGTAGCCCCTTTATGTACTGGAAGGCAGCAATAAGATCTCCCCAGAGCCTTCTCTTCTCCAGGCTCAAAAACCCAAACTCTCTAAGCCTGTCCTCACAACAGAGGTGCTCCAGCCCTTGGAGCATCTTCATGATCTCCTCTGGACCTGCTCCAACAGGTCCTGGGAAGGCAGGTCTTGTGTCCCTGTAAAGCAGGTACTCCAAGCTGTCAGCTGATCTCCAGATCTCCAGTGACAGCAGTGGGCTGAAGGACCACAACGGGTCCCCTGACCACCCACAGCTGGGTACAGCTCCAGGGCACCACAGCTCCAAGCGCTACAGAGAGCACTACAGAACAAAACAATGGGCAAAGCTGCTGCCTGCACCATTAGAGAGGGTATGAGCCTCTGACGGTTTTCTGGTCATCAGCTGTGACCTCAGCTCTGGGCAAAGAAATACCATGATACGCGAATGTCCACTTACTGCTGCTGATAGCTGATAGCAAATATACTAGTTGTGAGCTGTGAGGTTGTAGCCAGTAACAAGGAAAAAACCTCTCTGCTTCAATTTGTAGCATATGAACTTGTGTTAGAGAAAACTTTCTGTTCTCCACTGCGAGAGTGTTTCCACTTTTTTAACTGGTAGAGAGCAAACACAGATTTTTACAACATTTTGTATATGTGTGAAAGAGAAAAACCTTGGCAATTGGCATTGCAACCTTCCTGCAGGCGGTGAGTAAACAAAGCGAGATGAAGAATGTGAAAATGAAAAACCCTCCTGGTTCCCACTCTCTTCTCCAGCCTGTCCTTGCTAGGACAGTACCCTTTCCCTGCCAGTTAATAGTATTACCACAGACTTCTTCGTGCTCTTTGGCTTCCCAACATGTAGTTTTAGAAACGGAAAGGTACTGAAGCCAAGAAAAAGAAGAGACTCTTGATTTAAAAACTGTATGTCACAGTCAGAATCTTTTAAATCTTTGCTGCTGCTGGAATCTGTGGTGGTTAAAAGAGGAGCGAAAAGAAAAAATCCTATTGCCTTGCCACTCAACATGCTCTTTGTGTCCTTCTGGCTTTTTTCTTGGCCTGGACAGTGAAGCTGAGATAGTTTCAGTTCATGTGTGCTGATAATAAATTTCCCTGTTGTACTCCTATCCCTCCATTTTTTATGTCTCACACAACATGCAGTTATTGTTTATGTGGTTAAAAGCTTGCTTAACTGCTAAATGGAAATTGTCAGCATCCTTTCCTGGACCAGGATGGAGTCTGGATACCATTAACCAGGTAGCAGAAAAGAGGCATCTGCTACAGCCATCACCAGATGGGGTTTCCTCTGGATACCAAGTGGATGGAGAGTGGAGATGCTGTGCTGTAAACCAGGAGACCTCTCACAGCAAACAATAAATGTACCAGTACGTGTGCACATCAGCCAGACCCCAGAGGACTCCAGGGGTGGGATCCCGAAGGACATTTGCTCCCAGAAAGCATGGAATAAACGGGGTGCAGCATATGTCACCATTAGCTGTGCTCACGGGAAAAGAAAAGCAGACTGGCCATTTATCAGACCACAATGTCACCCACCAAAGCCCCTCAGCAGTCAAGTATGGCAACACTGAGGGTGAGGACTGGAAGAAGTACGGAAGAAACACAGATGATGGGTGAAACCTTCAGTCTGGCAGAGTAGACCTTGACTATCACCCATCTCCGGGACCTGCTGTGTTATAGAATCACAGAATGGTCAGGGTTGGAAGGGACCTCTGGAGATCATCTAGTCCAACCCCGCCCCCAGAGCAGGGTCACCTACAACAGGTTGCACAGGACAGCGTCCAGGTGGGTTTTGAATGTCTCCAGAGTGGGAGACTCCACAACCCATCTGGGCAGCCTGTGCCAGTGCTCCTGTTGCCCCTCTCTCTCCTGCTGTGCAGAGGAAAAGGTGATGGCATACACAGGGCTGATCCACAGTGGCTGGGAAAACACCACACACCACCTCTGTATTTTAGAGAATCCCCAAATATGCCATCACTGAGTTATGGCAAGAGTGGGACAACCCTGCAAAGGCTATGGGCCTCACCTTGGGGTTCAAGGAGACCCGAAACACAATCTGTTCAACCTTCTCCTCCATCCCACAAGCTTCACGGGATCTCGTAGCTTCTCTGCCAAGTATTTAAGATCAGGTTCTCTCCAAAGAAGGACACAGAGGGCCCTCGCCAGCTCCTCTCCAAGCAGCTCTCCACCCACCCACCTACCCACTTCTGTGAGCAAGGACTCCATCCGCTTCCAATGGAGGCCAAGAGAAATACAGTTCTTGGACGCGGGGCCGCACAGCTGACTGGTGGCGGCTGCGTCCTCACAGAGGACCTGCCAGAAAAGATCTCATTTGTTGTCAGGATCTTGGAAAATAAATCCTCCTGGAGTTTCCAGCTCAGATATGATACCGTCCACCCCTGTTTGTGCTGGCTGGGGCTGGAAATGTGAGGGACCCCCACACGCCCTGAGCTGCGGGGGTTCAGAGGAGCTGGGATAGAGGGGTGGGTCCACCAGCACCCCCCCAACGCCTACGCGTTGGCAGGCGAGGGAGACCCAAACTCCTCAGCATGAGCAGCTTTTCTCGAGAGCTATGGCACGAAGGGCTCTGAAGCAATAACTCGTGCTTGCAGCAGTTATGGGGAGACCTCAGACTTTCCGTTTAGCTTGGCACGGGAGCTCCCTGCAGAGCCAGGCTGAGGCAGGGAAAGGGAAATACTAAAAGCTCCCCACAGGATAAAATCCCGAGGTGGCTTGTGGTCTTAATTCCTTTCTCTGCAAAACAAACAGCACGTAGTGTGATTAAGTGAGCCTTTTGGGATACGCGTATTCGGACTCCTTCTTCCCTCCCTTGCCAAGCCCACGTTGAGCCTCCCAAAGCTCTCTCAAACACACGTGTCAGCAGCAGCAGCTCCTTTGACCTAATTCACCATTTTATGCTGCACCTTTCAGGTCAACGACTGCAATATCGTAACTGGAGCATGGGGAGCTAGGACACCAGGCAGAATTTGGTCTAGCAGCTCAGAAAACAACCCAACCATCCAAGAACCAGTCTTTACACCACTGTGGAAGCCAAAACTGAGAAACAGGGCATGAATTAAGTTGTTAGAGAGAATTGCTTTTCGTGGAGTGGGATGTTAAGCTGGGACATCCTTGGGCTATCTTGCATACCACCAGATTTTTGTAACAAAATGACTTCTCTTGTTGCATGTCAGTGAGATCCCTTTGCTCCAGCAGTGACTTGGCTGTTGTTTGGTGCTTTTTCAAGCAAGTAGCAGGTCATGACGCCGTGTCCTGGCTCGAAGGGAGACTGGAGCTTCTCCCCAAGCTCTGAATCACTGGCTGACTTTACATGAAGAAGCCAAACCATTAGTGCGAAAGCATTAGCATTCCTCTTGTTTCTATGCTCTGGTTTTCTTTCTCATAATTGCTGTAGACATGGAGGAAGACAAAAGACCTCTAGGCAGGCCCCGGGCTTTGGGCTGAGGCTTTCTGTGTCACTCTGGGAAGCTTCAGCAAATATCTTCTCACAGGTTAACAGCAGCATCAGATTTAAGTAGGAGGGCAACCCATGGAGAGGTCTGCCACTGCCCTGCAGCTCTGCCTGACCACGGGCGAGTCACATCCCTCCACCCGCTCCCCTTCCAAAATTTATCTGTTCTGTTTACCTATTCCTCCCACTGTGTCTGTGCTTCCCCTCGCACCCAGTCTCAGCAAAATGGGGCATGCTTCACATGAGCATATATTAGTTAGTTGTCTTTAGCTACATGGCTTTCGGTCATCAGTTATGGTTGCATCTATTTGGTTATAGCTTTGAAAATCTCAGTAAAATTGCTGTTTCTCATGAATGCCAAATTCAGTTAGTCTGCCCTCTTGAAATCTTCAGTAAAGTAAAGTATAATGACTAGAAGATCCTGCAGGTAATCAGACAGATGTGTTGCGTGCTATTGCTTGCTAGTTGCCTGTTCCAGAGAAACGCTACCTTCTGGCACGGCTGACGGGTGCAGTTGGGCGTCTGCACTGAGACACTGTGGGGCAGATGCTGCTGACCTCCATAACCTCCTCCTGCAGGTCTGTGCAGGAGGAGGAGGTGAGATTGCATTTGAGGGGACTGACCTGTCCCAACTGTGATGATGTTTGAGGAGAGGAGTCCACTGTCCTCCTCCAAAGCCACCAAAATGAGGGACAACTTCCCTCTGTAACAACTAAACCTCTCCAGAGTCATGAAGGTTGCGTGGATGTGAGGTGAAGGGCAGTATGCAGAAAGGAGAGGCCTTGCTCACATGAATGGATAGAGGCAAGAGAGAAATGCATCCCAGCATTTTCATCACATGCTGTCCTAGACCTGCCAGCCATGTATGCTTGTGGGAGCCAAGCGACCTTGTGAATGAGCAGAGAAAGAAGGGATGGGAGTGTTTACCTGAAAAAGTGGTGGGATATAATGAACAGGGCAAAGGTGGGAATGTGCAGGTGGGGCCAGAAATTTCTTAAGCTGAAAAAAGCCAATATACTATGAAACCACAGTCACAAATACTAAAATATGGCAATTTGGAGGTTAAAACATGAGTTTCTTAATGCCTCATGAGGCAGCAGTGTAGGACAAGATATGAACAACAGCTTGTCCTTGCAGTCCCTGATTTCCCAGAAGAAACTGTGGTAACATTTAAGTCCCGCACATCCCAGTTGCAAATGGAAAAAAAGCCAGTTACAGCCCCCCTCCCAGCACCGGAGATGCATGACTGGGGAGATGCGATGTAAGCTTTCTCCTGCCTGTACAGCAGCAACGGGGAGACAGTAACTTGCCCATCCTTAAGCAGGTCACTGCGGCACAATGCTCATGTCACCCTGCCATGCTTTATTTTTTCCAAAAAGCTGTCTCAGCTTTGCGAATTGAACGTGCACAGACTGAACACAGCCAACGCTACGTCTGCCGCGTGCCCCACACTCCCACCACCAACTAAAATGTGACTTCTCCTTTCTGCAGAGACCACACCACGGCGTCGGGGTAAGAACAGTGTAGCCATGGAATTTGCCTTGCTGTCATGCCAGGACACAGCCATGGGGTCCACTAACACCCTGCGGCTCAAGTGCAGTCTTGGTTCTTCCTCTGGGCACGTTCATCACCTGAACTTGGTCCCCGGTTGGTTCCTGACCTATTTAACACTGCTATGACTCATGTGTTAGGAAGGTGAATTGTTATTTGTGGTTAAGTTGTATTTGCATTGAGAACCTCATCACGAAGGCCAGGAGACTGGCAAGAAGAGTTGAGTTTGATCTCATAGATTGTCTCGTGGCTTCAAGCTAGGGTGTAGAAACCCTGGTACCCTAAAAGCGTGAAAAGTCTCGTAGCGGTGTTTCATCGGCAAAAACAAAACTCCTTCTTTGTAAGTACAAAATAAGATGTTTTCAAAATTCCTCGAAAGGCTGATTATAGACTTTGCTCTATGCATACACACTTAATAGAAGTGATGATTAAATGTGGTAAGGAGAGAAAGCAGTCACTTTCCTGCTTCACTTTAACAAAGAGGCTTTTTGCACGTGAAGTGTTAAGCCAGTGTGCCTACGTTCACGTAAAGAACAAGGTCCACAGTGGAGTGACATCTCTATTTTCAGTCGTGACATTTGCTCTGCATTCATGCATTTCCATCAAGTCATGAAAAAAAAACCTGTGATGGTTTTGTACTCTTTTCTGTTCAGAGATGAGCGAGAGAAAGGCATTCCTCTCCCAAGAGAGGGAGGAAGGGGTTAAGCAGTTTCAAAACAAGCTGAGCACAACTGATGTCAGATTTCTGTCTTACAATGGCATCTATTTGCTTTCCCAGCAAGCGGTATATGGACCGCTGGGCACTGTATTGTTCTGAGGACAGCAGAAGATACCACATATCTCCGGAGAGGACAGATTTTCTCACTCCTCCTTAGCTGGAATGTCTTGTTTGTTAAATAACTCTGGAGAAAAACCCAATTAGAAACTCCAGAAAAACTTTTCTGTTTGTTTGGGGGTTTTCGTTTGGGTTTGTGTTTTGTTTTTTGGGTTTTTTTTTGTTTTTTTTTACTTAAATGTTGTTTCCAGGGTGTTTTTCTCTGCTGTGAAGGGCTCAGTTATATTCTGTGTACCTTCCTAGTATCCCTGTAATCATGTGTTGCTCTGCTTAGATTACAGGGAAATCAACATACTGAAAATTATGACTGTCCTCCCAATTTACTGAGAGCCTCTCCTGTGCAGTCAGAAAAAGGGAAAGTGTAGGGGACCAAAAGCAAAAATCCTTAATGTCTTTCTATTTGGCTATTTCAGATTATCTTACAAAAATAAGGACCTAGGGAAACATTAAGGCAGGGACCTGTGAAAGCAGAAAGTCTGTTGAGTTTAAAAAGAAATTTAACTCTAAACTTGAAAACACAAACTGGCTGAAAATAAGTTCTTCTCTTAGCCACCCTCAGTTTACACGCCTTTTTATTATCTGGAAAGTCTGTGAGCAGGCTCTGTATTCATTTTTCCGTGCATTTCCCACTCTTTTTTATGTTCTGTATGCAGCAGCCCCCATCAGTGCTCCCATCGGGGAGCCCTGGACGGCCGTGCTGCTGTGGTGGCTGCAGGTAGGGACCCAGCAGCACAGCGCGAGAGCAAAGGAGAACTTCAAAAATCAGCTCCAAGAGGCATTTCCAACTTCAGAGCAGATTTCAGTCAAGCAACACCGAGCTGTAACGCCGCAGTGCTTTTAAATTCCCAGCTAAAAGCCAGACCTGGGTTATTTTTGTGTCGTCTTTGCAGGAAAAAGTCACGGGGAGCTGGCAGCTCCGCGGAGCATCGCAGCAAAGGCAGGTACTCACCCGTCATCAGCGTGTAGTAATTCGGGTAGGAGAGGCTGGGGAAGTCTGGGGTCATGTAATCCACCTTCACCCCCATGTTCACAATGTCCCGAAAGCCTGGCAGACCCTCCAGCTCCCTGTCATCGATGTAGTCGAAGCGAAAGCCGTCGAGCAGGAACACCAGGAGCTTGCGGTGGGACGAGGGGGCGACGGGGAGCGGCAAGAGGGAGGCGAGGATGGTGGCCAGGATGGCGGCCAGCAGGCTGTGGCTCCCCATGGCCGGGCACGGCGCTGCCGGGGCTGGGGGACGGGGCAGCAGTGAGGGATCTGCAGCAGCTTCTGGCACTGCTGTCCTCCCTCCTGCTTCCACCGCCGGCGTTAAAGCTACAGCACTGCCCCGCGTGTGTTGTGGGCGTGGGAGGTCACAGGTTAATTGCAAGCAGATGATTAACTTACATCCTG
Organism: Charadrius vociferus; assembly: GCF_000708025.1. Classification (NCBI taxonomy): domain Eukaryota; kingdom Metazoa; phylum Chordata; class Aves; order Charadriiformes; family Charadriidae; genus Charadrius; species Charadrius vociferus. The sequence goes on along the minus strand of NW_009650063.1, from coordinate 758,067 downwards.
CCTGCTCGCCAGCTCCGTGGCGTCGGGGCTGCTGCTTTCTTTAAAAGAGAGCGTTACATCTCCAGCCGCGCGAACGGGAGCTTTCTTCTCGTCTTTCCGGCAGTGGCTTGTGGTAGAAACTCAGAGTGAGAGTAAGGCAAAGCATCTCCCCGGTTTGGGAGGTGGGGTATGGGAGCTGAGGTCCGGCGTCTCAATGGTACGGCCGTACCCCAAAGCGCCAGCTGAGCAAGCTCACCTCTGCATGGACCCGAGTCCCTGCAAAGGACCCTGTCCTCTCCACTTACTCTGTGCTGCCACGGGGCTAATCAACCCCCTCTTGCACTAGTAGAAAAATCTAGTTTTCAGCATTAGACAGAACAAATTATACATTTATTTTCTGGCTGTTGGTATTACTAAGAGATTAAGAGATGAAGAGCTGGGTGGTGCCAAATTTCATATTAAAAACGAAAATTTGTTCACATTTTAGCCGTGACTCACCACCAGGTTCTCCGGCCAGCCGCAGGAGCCTACCTATACCTCTAATGCAATGCCAGCACCTGTGGTACGCCGTAATTACATATTAACTCACTTTTATTGAATTGTGTTTGTTTTTCCCAAATAAAACAAGTTCATAGCGATGTATTAACTCTGAAACGCTGCAGGTGAGGAGAAGCTACCTGCTGGACAAAGCTGGGATGAGGGAAGGGTGACTTTTGCATTTCTCAGTGCGAGGAGGAGAATACAGCCCCGGGGGGTTGGGGGTGGGTGTGTTTCCAGCCCCTGTCTCACCCCTCGTGGGAACGGCCCCTCGAAGATGTTTACACCTGGGGAAGGTTGCAACAGCTGGATGTCGGAACCTCTGTTTGCTCCTTCAAAGCTCCCAACGGCACGTCCAGCGTGTCTGGTCGCCTCTTGCCAAACACCGGGCTGACGCAGGCTTGGCAAGATGGCCTTCAGCCTCCTTTGCCCCAAAAGCTTATTTTCACCTGGGCAAAACCCCCTCGCGTCCTGGCCTGCCTTCTGCATGGCTTTGTGCTGGCTGCAGGTCTCCCACTGCTCCCGGAACAGGACCGGAGAGGTGCTGTCCCTGCCCGTCTCCCACGGGGCTTCCAGCTCAAGAGAGAAGATGCCCTGCCAGGGGAAGGGGTGCTGCTGGGGTTTTCCATAGGAGGGAGTCGTTCAAGGCAGGTGGACGAAGACGGAGGGTGAGCCTGTCGTCGAGCAGGGCTGCTCAGGCTCTTCAGCTGGAGATGCTCATGTTCACCTTCCCACTCAAATTCCTCCGTGCTTCCTCCCTGCCAGCGAGCTAAATGCACTCCTTGTGGACATCTCCCTCTCTACGACTTGCCCAGCCACTCTTTTCCTTCCTCTTTTTTTTCATATGCCCCTTTTTCCATCCCCCATCTCAGAGCCCAGCACTGGGGACATACCCTCACGCCAGAGTTACATCTGAGCCAAGGACTCGGGGCATTTCTTGGCTCCAGCCCAGGGATCTTCAGAGCAAGAGAGTGACTGAACCGGCCCTTCAGGGTTTTTTCTTTTTTCACATAGCATTTACTTTTGGAGCCTTGCATTGCTAGCTATTATCATCTTGACAACTTTAATTCTGTCTGTGTTTTGACTTTCCTTATCTTGCCTGGCTTTCGTTCATGTGTTTTCTCACAGTGCAGCAGCAGCAGCAGCAGTTTTCTCAGCAAAACCAACCCAGGGTCACACAGCTGTGCTGCACCTCGGGTCAGAGCCAGCTGAGCCCCGGAGCCATCTGTACAGCCCTGTGCCCAGGAGAAGGACAGATGGACTACAGTCCCCAACCTGCTGAGACGATAACAGGTCCTGGAGGCCCATCCCAGCCCCTGGAGCAGACATTGCCTGGGAGAGCCAGGCAGTACCAGCGTGCTCTAGCCTGAATTTTGAAGGAAAACACCCAAATTCCACAGTATGAGAGGAAAGCTGCAAGGTTGCGTGACCCAGGCAGCCGGGCTGCGTTTCGCCGGCGTCCCAGCCTGTGCAAGGCTGCCGCTGCTCTGCCCGCCGGGGACGAGCCTGCAGCTGCGTGCCGGGCTGTCCCAGCTGAGGATCTGCCCGCCGAAGGGAATGCGCACGTCCTCCTCCTGCTCCAAGGAGGGAGGTGGCCCAGCAGAAGCTATGCTCAGAGACAGCACTTTGACCAGCGCTTGCTGAGGATTTTCACTATTACAAAACCGGTATGTAATGGGCTCGGAGCCACCTGTAATGTTGTCTTTTGGCCAAGCCACTTTGGTAATTTACTATGTCCATATTTATAGAATCATAGAGTCATAAAATAGTTTGGGTCGGAAGGGACCTTTAAAGGCCATCTAGTCCAACCCCACCTGCAATGAGCAGGGACATCTTCAAAGGGGTCAGGTTGCTCAGAGCCCCGTCCAACCTGACCTGGAACATTTCCAGGGATGGGGCATCCACCACCGCTCTGGGCAACCTGGGCCAGAGTCTCACCACCCTCAGCTTAAAAAATTTCTTTCTTATATCTACTCTGAATCTTCCCTCTTTTAGTTTAAAGCCATTACTCCTCGTCCTACCGCAACAGACCTTGCTAAAAAGCCTGTCCCCATCTTTCCTGTAGGCCCCCTTCAGGTACTGGAAGGTGGCTATAAGGTTTCCCCAGAGCCTTCTCTGGTCAAATTAATATTTAGGTTGAATGAACTCAGAAACGTGTCAGAAGTGGCAAGGGTGATACGATTACATACCTCTTGGCAAACCCATGAGGTCATTCACGTTGATGTCTTGGCTTGTCCTCTAATGGGTGTCCTCTGGGCTTGCCAGCAGGGCTTGGCAGAAGCAGGAGCTGCTGCTCGTGAAGGGATGGGATAATCAAGGAGAGTCAATCAAGTGTCCAATCTGGATTCCCACCTTGAAAGGATGACCAGGTTTTGAGGTGGTTAGGCCAAGAAGCCAGAATTCCATCATGAGATGGTACAGATATGTCTTTGTATTATTTCATGGCATTAAGAAATGTCTTACCTTCAAGAAGGTTGCAGTGTACCAGTTGACGGCTCCTAAGGGAAAGCTCTACCCGAACCAACACAGCATCACGAGGGACAATTGGTACAAGGTACCAGAGCCCGAGGTCTGCTTTAAGAGTTGGAGATTCACAGGTTTCCACTCAACAAATAACAAGAGTGTAAGGCCTGAGAGGGGTTAAAGGAGTAGTGAGCCATGTAACCATGACGCCGTACAATACCAAATTGTGTTTTGACAGACAATCCCCCCGAAGAGCGGGACTGGAGCCAAACAGTCTAGCTTGGCAGAGGCAGACCCTAGCAATGCATTTCATCCCTGCCAAGCAATGTTGATTTGCTTTGGTTCACATTCATTTGTAAGCACCCTGTCTGCACAAAACCCCAGATGGCCTTGGAGACTCCAGCACAACAATATTTTGATACAAATGCTCTTACAAAAGCTATCAGAGCCTGAGCTGGTGTGGAGGGACAACAGTCCTCACTAGTTAGCAGGTTTAGGAAGAAGCATGCATAAAGGAATGACAATCCCTCATCACAATTTGTGCATGAGGAGATACCCCAGCGATCCAAACTTTGTTTGAGGCAAGATCCTCAACCACTTAGACTGCTCAGGAAACCCTCTTGGCAAAAAGCAGGTTTCCATCTTTGGAAAACTGCCTCCGGTGTCCTTGAATCTCTTTTTTTTTTGTGGGGGTGGGAGTGTGTGTGTGGGGGGAGGTGGGGTGGGGTGGGGGCAGAATTCACAAACACAACAATAGAAATGAAAGAAAATTCCCCAGGCTCACAGCAATGGTCCAGTCTGGCTTGTCAGATGTACCAGCCTCCCCAGAAGCTCCACTCTATCTGTGCCCTGAGGTCCAGGAACACACGCAAGAACAAAAGCTGCTAAAAGTAAAACATGGTTTCCCTTTTCCCCAGGGAATTAGAGAATCTGAAGGGAAAATTTGTTCTTCTTTCTCTTCTGGAAGAAAGACAAGGCGGTATAACATGACTCATTTTTGGCTTGTAATTCCTTTTCAGTTCCTGTCCTCCTTCACAAACAATAGTAGTCGAACACTTTGGCCAACACAGCCTGACTTATTTGTTTGGCTGTTTCTTTTCTCTCCTTAGAGAACAAGACATGGCCACCTCCAGACACAAGAGGCTTGAGGGGAACGATAAGTTGCTTGTGTTTCTTTGAAGAAGTGGAAGAGGATTTGTGCCAGTCTGAAATTTTAAGGTCTGAACCCTGCTGGTCTAAGGTCCTTCTTTCTCCTCTCCCCATCAAACCCAAGCTGAAAACAGTACAGGTGGTACCAGCCCCACTGCCGACTTTCACAGAAAACTGCTGATAATGCGTGTATCTGCCTTCCAAGCTGACAGAAGCTCTTACCTTGGTAGAAGTCATCAGCTGCAGAAGTTTAATATCAGGGTCTTTGCTCCTGCATTGTGCATTCTCACCAACGCTTCTGCACGGAGGGGCACATTAGGCAAGGCATCTGCTGTTCCATCAGATCTTCCTAGATGGTATGTAATGTAAAGTCAGTTATTTCTGCGATCTTTTGGTACGCAATAGTTCAGTCATGAGGTATTCAAGACTCAGGAAATGGGTTGTTCTTGCTGCCAGTCACGTACAGTATATATGTTAAAGTCACACTCTTGTTAGGGACAGAGCATTTCAAAGCTAGAGGCTCCAACCTTCCTAGAGAAAAGCAATCATCTTTCACGGCTTCTGGAGGCACAGTTTTCCTCTAACCTACCTGGCTGGTATGAGACTTGCCTTACTGGAAGCATCCACGTGTTGGGTAATGAGTACATCAAAGTGGGACAGTGGTGGCCCTGATGGACAGTCAGGGGCTGGTTAAATGTTCTTTGAAGTGTCTCAGTCCAGGCAATTGTGATGTTTGGAGAGTAGCTCTCCAGGTCCTTCACTGTAACAGTCAGGAGTCATATTAATAACTTTTCTATTTGAGAAAAATCTAGTGGAGATGAAGAAACTTAACGAACCAGTGGAATCCCCTTGGTTTCTTTGCAAGGAGCCGCATGGGCTTGGTGCATTATCGCCAGCACTGCCCTTCCCTGTGAATGCTCCCTGACAATGTTCCCCTTGGGGAACAGGCTGTGCTTCCATTAAATGAAACTAAATCGGGTTCCGAACAAACACAGGAGGTGGGTTTTCCCACCAAATCATCGTTCAGGTGTGCAATGCCTTGTCCCTGAAGACTGTGACTGTTAAAAGCATATGTGGGTCAAATTCACAGGAAAAAAGTGCACCGGGGGCTGGGAAACACAGAGGTCCAGCCATCCTAGCACTTTATGTTCTTATGGAGGATGAAGAACAGGAGTATTTTTTCAGTGGGAGGACCTTTTAAGTGTTTTGCTTAGTATCTCTCTTAACCCAGCTGTTACATGACCAGCACCCAGGCCTCCAAGAACATGTTCTCTTAATGGATTGTCTTCAGCAGCAGTTGCAGCTGATTCTCCCCCCTTCAGAAACACACAAATTATCTGAACTCCTGCAGTGGACATTCATAGTGAAGGAGAGAAGAAAAGGGTTGAGGGGATAGCAGCAGGGAATGACATATCTCCAACAGGACTGATCCACCAGCTGCTGCTGCCCAGCAGGAGAGGCTGCTCGTCTGCAGGGCTGAGGTGGGATGGAGGCTGCAAACATCACGTGGAATAAACCCCCAGGAGATACCCCCAAGGAAGAGCACATTTCATATAGCCAGTGTGGGCTGGAATAACAATTTTAACCTGAACCCTGCAGAGCCACAGAGGTTCCTAGCGGTTGTGAAGGCAATTAAGAAAAATAAGCTGATCACCAGTGGGCTTAAACTCTCTACACAGTGGGCATCTGCCACTGGAAGACATGTAGGAGCTCAGGTCAGGAAAGACTGGGAAGTCTGCACCAGGTGGTGGCACCTCATGGGTGCATGCTGCAGAAGACCACCTCCTCCCTCACCCTGTGGTGTGTCAGCCTGAGCACAGGACCATCCGGCTCAGGGAGAGTATCATTGTCTCAGACCGAAATCAGTCTTCACTCTTTTCAAAAGATTTAATTTTTGCTTGGATATCAACCCATCTCCACCTCCAGTACCTCCCCAACGTTTGTAACTCAAGTCCCTGCAACGTTATTACTTAATTAGCCCAAGACTGTGCTTGCCTGGACGCTGGTGACCTGTAATGCAGGAGTTTTTACCTCATTGAGGAAACCTTGCGCCATGCATTTCTCTGTCGAAATCACCTAGTCAAGTTTGTTAGATAGCAAAACCAGATAGTCCTAAGTAACTGGATACGGCGTTCTCTGCTTCGTCTCTGCTGTCTGGTTGTTTCCCTGTATGGCGGGGGATGGTGGTGAAGGATTTTACTGCTACACTAGAAATAGGGGTCAACACACAGCAGTTCGGGTGGGGATGGAAACTTGGCAAGCTAAGCAAGTTGGTCAAGATTAGTTCATTTATTTAGTACAAGGAATAAAACCATAATCAGCAAAATAAAGTAGGTGTTACTAACCCTGCTGTGCCGTGACATTAACACGTTCCTCAGGACATTTAGCTCAACACATCCATTCACATGCCAGTGGCTCCTCCAAGAGAACAACAGGGTATTCTGCACGTCCACCAGCGCCTTGCACAGCCGTTTCTGCCGGGTTGTTACCTTGCTTGAGTCACAGCCTTAAAAGATGAAAGTCTGAGCTTAAAGTCTAACAATCTTGCACAATCTTACAGTCATCTAGTGCTAGCCAAACGTAGACTTATTTCAGCCAAGTATTCAGATTTTCCCATTAAATGAGGGGTGATTTCAGAGGCTAAATGTGTGGCCAATCAGTGCCCACGTGCCTGCTTTCCAAGAATAAAATAATATTCTATGTTTGATCTTTTTGGTGCACTCCTACGCTGAGCAAAAAAGCACCTTACAAAGCTGGCTTGAACTTAGTATAGGTACAAAGTGAACTATCCAGGGCTAGCATAAAATGTCGTTTTAGAGCTCCCAAGTATTCTGCATTTGGCATCCCTTATAGCCCAGGGGTGATGGAGAGTTCAGCTTTAACTTCTGACATCAGTGTTTAAGGACTGTGGGAGCTGGGCTTGCAGCATGACCTAATGAAGAAAAAGGCCTTTATTCTCACCGTAGTGATTTAAGCTCACCTGAGAATATTTATAATTAAGCCCCAAAGGCTGGCCTCTGCCAGGCTGCCTGCAGCGAGCAAGCCCTGTACTGCAGAGAGTTTCCAAGTCGCTGCCTACAGTTGCCGTCGCTTTTTCCATGTGCCACTGAGCTTCGTTCATTTTGGCTTTCATATGCTTGATGTCACCGAGCCTGGCTTTTCGTTCCCGTATCTCATTTGTCAGCAAGGCTATGCTGCAGGTTGAAGCCCTCACCTGGAGGACACAGATTGAAGTCTCGGCTTTGCTCATCGCGCAGCAGGGATGAGTGTCTGGTTCTCATCTCACTGACTGCTGAGTCACCTCTGGACGATTTGCTCCCACAGAAAAGAGAGGCTGTTTTACAGCCCAGCCCGTGCGATAGAGCAATATTTACATGATATCTGTTTCCCAGTTTTGGGCGTTTCTCCATCAGCAAGCCACAACTTCTCAAGGAAAGTCGGATCTGCGTCAGATTTTCTTACAGGTAAGGTCCCATCCCTGTCTAAATACCATCGGTGACGTCCTTCCCGATAGGAGGGCAAGGTCATATCTTTACATCAGGGTCGGCATAACTTTCTCTCACTAGCTGAGTGCTCAGGTTGGGAAATCCTAACACATTGCTCATGGCTTGAGCCGGTCTCAGTGACTGCAGGAATCTTTCATCTGAGGACAGGAGCTAGGACACCCCTCAGCCCTGGGGGAACCTGATCTGATTTTTCCATCTGGGGATACTTCACAGGTCTGAGGTAAACTGCCTTGATTCCTGTCCCCTTTATCTCTGACTGAATGCAACCCAAAGCAGACTTCATCAGAACATCAGTGGGATGCAGACGTGGCGTAGTGAATTTAGTCTGCTCCAAATTCACTGTGCCACATCCACATCCTCTTTCTGAGTTGCCTCGGCTTAGAAGCTTTAGATCGCTGCTCTTCTGCCACGGTCCTGAGATTTATAATCACATCTTCCAGTTCCAGTGGTGCAGACAATCCATCGTTTGACATCCTGCTCCTCCCTGTTCAAGCAGCTTATCGTACACTTGAGTGAAATCATACCTTTATTTTCCCTGAAATCATACCTTTATTTTCCCTGAAATCTGTCCCCATTGTGGAGGCTCCTCATTAATGCTTCGGCTTTAGACAACACCAAAATGCTCTTCTCTTTGTATGGACACCCTCAAGCTAATACGTTTGCAACTGACCCCACCTTTCCTAGACATACCTAAAGCTCCCTGGTCCCCTTCTTGCTGCCAGGAGAAGCTGGAGACCTGGAGAGCCTCCGCGCTCCTTTTCCCCTTGCTCTGTGAATGGCTCTGGGCTGCTGGGGCCATCTTATTTAGCCGGAATGACTCAGAGGAGTTAAGGATGTAGGTAGCTTTGGGTAGCTCTCCGGTTTTCTCTGAGAAGAATCTAAACAAAGCTCTGATCACCTGAAATGAAGAGAAATAAGCAGTAGGAGGGCTTGCTCCTGCTTGGGCAACAAATAAGCAATAGGAGGGCTTGCTCCTTCTTGGGCAACCATCTTCCCAGTGGGTCCCAGAACCCACAGTGCTTTGCTTTCTTTCTGGCTTCAAGACCCTTCTCTCAGGAGGTGCTTTTCTTCTGGGATTCCTCCAAACTCAGCTGCCTGATCAATCACCCTTTCAGGGGTCAAGGAAGGCTGTCATGAACCCAAATCAAGTCAGGGACTTGTTTTCCCATACTGTTCCCTGTAGCTACACTGAGGGACCTGAGGTTGACACAGGGCAGGGAGGAGTGGTGGTGGGCTGGAAAGCACCATGCTGACCACCAACAAAGAGAAGCTGGAGGAAGTGTGTCCTTCCCACTGCTCAGGCAGTAAAACCTTTCCTTTTTCATCATTCCTCTTTTAGCACCAAAACAAATAACACATGAAAACAGCACATCCATCTTGACGAAATGACGTGCCGTTCACTCTCAGGAGCCACCATGGAAAGGCATGACAAAGTGGTGGCTGTCCTGAACGGAACACAAAACCTCTGCTGTCTGACTGACTGAAAACAAGGTCTGGTCCCAGGCCTTGTGGCCAGGGGCTTCACTCCATGGAGAAGTTCATGCTTCCCTGAATTGATCTTCACCTTGTTTCCAGGGAAGCACGGGCTGTGCCTGTGAGTGCTGGGGGCCACCATTGTCTCCTCTGATGATACCACATCAGAAGCAGCTGTGGCTCCCCAACATTTGTTTGAGTCCAAACCTATTTGAAAAAATGGCTTCCTGTTCACCCCAGACCAGGGCTCTGGACTCTATCCCATTTGGCATGTCCCCAGCTACTCCCCACGAAGCAGAGTGGAAAAGCGTGGCCGAGGCCACATAGGCAGAGCAGAAGCAGCTGGTGGCCCTGAAGTGGAAAGCATGGGCTGTTCCTCGAGCACCAGTCCCCCTGGGGCAGCCCGACGCCAGCAAAGCTCTCCGCTTAATCTGTTTTAATAGCACATGGGTCAGATTTTCTCTGTTTTCCCTCCTGACATTACGCTGATGTGCTAATTCATGGTGTGGCAGCAAAAAAAAAAAAAAACAAAAAACAAAAAAAAACAAACAAAACCCAAAACCTCTGAAATTTCCTACGGTGCTGTCAGCTGCTGGAACTGGACACCCTGTAATAACCTTCGGGGCTGATGGCCCGCTGCCTCCAGTTCCCAGTAAGGACTTATTTTCCTTGGCATGGCCAACACGTGCAAAACCCCGCTCTGGTAGTTGTTTTTTTTTTTTTTAAAAAGAGAAAATAGGTGGCAAAGTACTTAGCTCTTTCAAGGAAGTTTGGAAACGATGGAGAGCAACCTCATGCCATGGTGAGCACTGAGCGTGGCTGTCCAGCTTCCAGCACAGGGCAGTAAATCATCTCCTGAATGGCTGTCACAAGCGCACCAGATCACCACAAAGAAGCTATTTTTCTTTCATCGCGACTGCCCGTTCGATGCACAACACTGCCGCTAATGCATTTAGCAGGTGCAAGATACATTTGAAAATTGATATCTTTTTTTCCCCCCCAAGAAATAAGGTTAAGAGCTTGTTTGCTCTGCTTGTTTGGACTTTGGCTTATTTTGTTACTCCTGCACAGCTGCAGTTTCCTCCACGTGCTGGAAATGGTTGTGCCTGCTCAGAGGCAGAGGAGTCTCAGGGCAAACAGGAATATTTCCAGTACTGCAGGCAGGGATTTACAAGGCGATTAATGGGGCAATCCCAAACTGCATCCAAATTCTGTTCTTACTTGGGAATTATCGTTCCACGGGGGTCGGGCACATCCCTTGGGAGAGCCGCTCGTTGAGTTCCGGCCAGCAATAGCACTGCTGCCATGGTGGAACGTGCCAAAGGAGTAACCCCCGAGACGAAAATTGGACCAATACTTCCCAAAGACGAATTACAAGTGTGTTATTTTAAAACCTAAGATGTGAGCAGCTGTCAGGAAGACTCTGGGTGAATAGTAATTAAAGATACATTGTGTGAGCCATTGAATGCTGTCTTAGTGACAGCGCTTTGAGCGCATCTGGAGCCAAAGATGGGAAACTAGAGGGGAAAAGCTGCTCATACGCCAGTGTGGGGCAGTTTCCTTAGAAACTATCCGTGTTGGGGGGTCCCTCCCACAGTAGCATCGCTGCCACCAGCCAACAGACATGAGTCAAAAGTGCCCCGGGAGCAAGTCGCCATCTCCCAGCAGCCGAAACGCCAGGGTGAGCAGCTTCATCCATGGGACACCCATCAGAAGAGCTGGGGAAAGCTCCTCTGAAGAAACAAAGGGAAGCGGCAGCTTCTGAACCAAGTTTCATCCTGGATAGCCCATAGGCAGAAACTCACGATTACTCATCCTAAGCTGTTGAGTTTTATGTGGCCCTTGTGCAGCTGTTGGTATCCCTTTCCTCAAAACAAAAGTGTTACAGGGTTTTACGAAATATGAAAGCAGCCGTGTTTTATAGCAATCGCTGTAAAAGGACACATCGTAACAGAGAAGTGGCTTTTGTCATCTTCTTTTGAGACAATGCACTGGATTTTATAGTTGAAAACAGCCCCTTCTGCTGTGGCAGAGGCAGTGTTTGCCCAAGGGGGCACCTCCAGCAGCAGCTGCCTCATGAAGAAGGCTTTTGGCTCTAGTTTTTCGAGTGCTAAGACGACCTTGGTATAACTAAAGAGGATTATGAAACCCCAAACCCTTGATGTTACCCTTGATGTATATTGGTCATGCTATGTCAGACCTTTTTCTCCCCGGGGGATCCACCATTATAGGAACGAACCCTGTAGCATCAGGGCTGAGGCAGGAGGAGGTCTGTCACTAATGGATGCTTTCAGTAACTGCAGAGGTTGGTGCAGGGCTTGTTCTTCTGCAGTGGTTTGCTTGCAGTGGCCATTTCTATGTGCCAAGATCAACTCTCTGCTATTCTGGGTTTCTGTTGAGGAAGGGGATTGCACGTGATGTGCCAGCAGCAAAGAAAAATATCATGAATGCGGTCATGAAGCAAAAGAGAGGGACTGTATCAAATGTAAACAGTGGCCATAAATGGAGACATGTATATATTTGAACACTGCATGAAGTAAAATATACTATAGCTAAAACAATATGAGGGAATACTTTGTCCTTAAACAGTGCAAAGTTATATAAAGTATCTCCATGTACTTTCTGGAGTTGAAGTGTGTGTACAGAGTGAATATTTTCTGCTTGGACAAGGTGCCCTGCACCATCTGAGCTTAAGTATGAATTCTCTGGTTGTCTGAAACACCTATTTGATGGGGAATCTGAAAGGAAATACCAGACATTTAAAGGGTAAAGAGTAGCAGGGGACTTCTGAGCTCAAAACTTCAATGGCACGGTGCCTTCAGCATCCGGAAGATAAGATTTGCTCCCTGACTCCATCTGTGCCCTTTCAGAGTGCCAAAAAGCCAGCTCCTCTGTAAACACCACCGGCTTTGACCAACAGCACTTAGGGAGCCCTCTTGTACAAGACTCCCTCCCAGTTACATGAAGAAAGTAGAGCATGAACACATTTTCCTCTTCTTTCATGTATTTATAAGCCTGAAGCCAGTTTCTGTGGCTTTGGATAGATCAATGGTTACAACTGGAAGGAAACCTGCCTGGGAAAAAGGGGGGTGAGGGGCAGAGAGGGGGCCCAGGCTCTTGGGGATGCCAGGTGGGACATGGTTATCATTCAAATGAAGCTGCCACTGGGTCCTTCACCCCACTGCACCAGGCAGGTGGTGTAACCATAAGGAAAGATGACGGCCTTTGTCTGAGAGAGAGAGAAGGGGAACGGTCAGAGCAGCACTGTTGGGACCACTGCAGAGAAACAAGGTGCATGGGGGCAAGGTGACGCCCCCAGAAGGTCACAAAGGAATTTCGGCAAAATGAAAGCCAGGTCTTCTGGCTTTAGATGCTCAGATTACAGGGTGTGACTTTCTGCATGAAATGGCGACATTCCTGGTAATAGCATCAAGGCAAAAATAAAAACTAACTTCCCAAGCACATTCCATGCACGTTTGTCCTATGTTGCTCTTCTCTCCCACTTTTTCCCCCCTTTGGCAATTTCTGCAGTCCCAAAGATCCTATCCAGCTTTCAAGGTGGGAACACGGGAAAGGGCATATTTAGGAGAGAGTCCAAACTACTTTTGTTGTGCGGAAGTACTTTTTTTCTGCCTGTGCCATGTGGAAGGGTTAGAGCAGACCCAAGTTAAAAATGAAATGGTGATACAGGGAGATACCAGTACAATCCTTCTGGGTTCAACCAAAAGGTCATCTATAGCCCCCAGCACCCTCCCTCGGACAGAGGCCAAAACCAGATGCCTATGGGGCAATATCAAAACAGGGCAAGCACTTGATGATACTTCCCACAGATACTTTCCCACCCTTCAACAATTCAGGGACCATCTGAGCCCCTTTATGCACTTGATTATCCTCAGTTAATGTTTCTTCCTTGAGCTTGTTCAGTCACTCCTCCAGCCCTTGTGAACTCGAGCGCCCAGAGCATCTTTCAGGAAATACTTTTCACAGCAGAGCTGCATGTTTTTTCCAGCTCATCCTTGGATACATGATTTGGAGAGGTATTGAGTATCCATATGAGCAGCTTTTCTCTTTCTCCTTGTGCCAGATGAGCATTGCCCATCCCTGTCACACTCCACACATCTGTGGAGAGGCTGAGTCCCCAGATGGCTTCTGAACATCACTGAAGGTCTCTAAGGAAAGTGTCTCAGAAGTGAGGCATTTTGACAGTGAACCAACTTGATCTTGTGGGCTGGCTTTTGTGGAAAGATCTTTCAACAGTTAGGGGAGGATGAAAAGGATGATTCCACATGAGATGTGCGTGGCAAGCAAATAATGACACATCAAGGCAGCGGCAGTGCGGTTTCCTGAAGTTCATCACACCAAATGCTTTTGATCGAATAAGTCCCTTCAAATCATACCCTACCATTCAAGAGTACGCCATCGAGTGTCTTGCTCCCTATAAACAACCTGTACAGCTCAAGACCAGTTGCTAGTCTTCGTGATGCTTCAAAATGAGGAGACAACAGCACACCCAAGCAATCTGAGCTGTTTTTGTGATTTCCAGACCTAAAACTACTTGTTCAGTTATATTTTTGAGTCTCTCATTATTATTATTTTCTTCGGTAGTTAATGGAACAAAGATACTCATGGGCTTATCGGTCAGGTCTCTAACCAAATTAGAAGCGCTAAGCCAAAGAAGTGTCACCTACCTTCTCACTTGCAGGTCACCACTGACACGTCGGTAGAAATGAGTCAGCTGGTTTCTCTGGCCTCGTCCACACCGACACTAGGTGTCAGCCCAAACCCACAAGTGCTTCTGCTCTGAATTGCAAACAGGTTGAGGCAAAGCCCTGGAGGAGCTGCCTAGGCGAGCTGGGTGGGCAGGCTTCACCCCTGAAGGAAGAGGAGTTGTCGCTCTCCAAGAGCGAGGGGAAAGAGGAAGGGTCCCTTTTAGACTAAACACGATCTTACGCAAGCTGAAAGGCGCCACGTTTTATGGGGTGCAAACTCCCATCTGAAGTTCCTGCCCTCATCCTAGAATATGCTGAAAGGGGGTTAACATCTCACGGGGACCATTAGCAGCAGCATCCCCACTCCTCACATGTGGCTATTCAGGCAGGTTGAGGCCATCCCAGCAGACCCTGATGGGACAGACTGATGACTCTGGGGCTTTTACTGCTATTAAAAGAGAAAGCAGTGATGACCGTTACCTCGAAGCAGCTGAAAGCTGTGGGCTGCCCTAAGCACAAACAATGCAGCAGAGCAGGTGCTTTCGATTTTACAGCGAAGTGAAACCGGTGGCAGGGAAATAGGAACGGCCAGGGTACTTTTTGCAATTAGTTAAAAGCTCTGTTAATGTGTTTTTTCTCCTTGCAGTGTTGTTGCCCAACACCATTTAGCTCACAAACTCTAGTAACCAAGGCTTGTGTTGACCAAAAGCTCTGCTAAGACAACAGAAACTGCCTGGGGAAAAAAATAGCGTTTCCTCTTATTTCTGCTCTGGCTGGGGACGGAGGCAATTTCCCCTTCCCTTGTTTAGAAAACAGCCTTCCTTCCCCATTTCCCCCTCATTCTCCCCAAATCCCACTGCGGCAAGCCAGCCTGGCAAGGGCTACAGGCTGCAGAGGTGAGATGCTGTGCTTCTGCTGTGAGGAGAGGCTGAGAGAGTTGGGGTTGTTCAGCCTGGGGAAGAGAAGGCTCCGGGGAGACCTTATAGCAGCCTTTCAGTACTTAAAGGGAGCTTAAAAGAAAGATGGGGGCAAACCTTTTAGCAGGGACTGTTGTGATAGGGCAAGGGGTAATGACTTTAAATTAAAAAAGGCAAAATTCAGAGTAGATATACAGAAGAAATTTTTTACACTGAGGGTGGTGAAACCCTGGCCCAGGTTTCCCAGAGAGGTGGTTGATGCACCATCCCTAGGAAGATCCAACCTGAGTTGGATGGGGGTCTGAGCAACCTGATCTAGTTGAAGATGTCTCTACTCATTGCAGGGGGTTGGACTAGATGGCCTTTAAAGGTCCTTTCCAACCCAAACCATTCTATGATTCTATGCCCTCATGGAACCTGGGGATTAAAGATTAAAGGTTTGCAGTGAGTGCTTGCTCACATACCCCTGTTCCTACAGTCCCACCTTCTGATTTTGTAAAAAATGAACGTATCAGTTCCCACGTCCAGTCCTTGCCTTGTGCCTTGCTCTGCAAGGAGAGGTGGGCAGAGGTTGCCCAGCCAAAACCCAGCCAAGCTGCAGCTCCGCAGGGCAAGAGGGTATTTCCAGCGCGCTTTCCTGGAACGCCCCTGGTCCACCAAGGGCTCAGCGTGGTGGGGATGATGTTTCTGGGTCTGAGCTGGCTGGCACAGAAAGGGCTCAGGCACGCCTGCACCCAGTCCTCCTGCTTCCTTGGTGAATTTGCCCCTCGTGGAGACCAATTTGGAGAGCCCTTCGAGGTCTGGCGCTTTTTAAAAATACCTTTTTCTTTCAGTGAAGGGATTTTCAGCAAAGAAAATGCAAACAATTCTGGGTCAAAATAGCAAGTATTCAAGCTGCCCCAGCCTGGTATCCTGCAATACGTCGCCTGTTCTGTCGGCGTAGCTGCTTAGTCATAGACATTTCATTGTCCGAGACGCTTCCTTAAAGAACAACTAGATGAGCAGTGGATACAGTTTGTTCTTGTTTACCACGGGCAAGAAAGCAAACGGCAGCACAAACAAGCACACGCGCTGCTCCCAGCAGTCACTGCTCGGCTGCGGGGACCGGGGTCAGCCGTGCCGAGGCTGGATTGCAGGGGACCAGCGCCGAAAAGTGCGTGTGATGCCAGGCAGGAGGGGTTATTGAATTTCAATGGCTTGACATCATGCCTTTCCCCGGTTTGTTTTTTCTTTCTTTTTTTTTTTCCCCCCTTCTTTTTTTCTTTTTTCTTTCCTTTACGAAGCTCTGCTCCTGGCCCAGATCCTGGCAGCACTTCATTACACAGCAAGAGTTGCCATGGCCACTAAAGGGGAGGCAGCAAACAGCCCTGCCGCGGAGCTGGCGAGAGCTGCTGTGGCTTCCCCGGTGCAGGGATGCAGGGATGCACGGATGCATAGGTACAGGGGTGCGCGGGTACGTGGGTGTGCAGGTGCACGGGCACCCTGGTGCGTGGGTGCGGGACCACAGGGGTGCGTGGGTGGACATCCCACCCAGCATCTCGCTGCTTGGTGGCAGGCGTGAGAATCCTGCAAACGGCCACCAGCCGTGAGCAAGCCCCACATCACAGAACGGCTTCAAACTGGAAGAGGGTGGATTTAGATTAGATATAAGGAAGGAATTCTTTCCTGCAAGGGTGGTGAGGCACTGGCACAGGTTGCCCTGAGAAGAGGCTGCCCCATCCCTGGAGGTGTTCAAGGCCAGGCTGGATGGGGCTTGGAGCAACCTGGGCTGGTGGGAGGTGTCCCTGCCCAGGGCAGGGGGAGTGGAACTATGTGATCTTTAAGGCCCCTTCCAACCCAAACCATTCTATGATTCTATGATGAGTGTTAAAAAGGGAGGGAGTGGGGCTGCGAGGGTGCTCAGCATGCTGCCATGAATGCGAGGAGCAAAAGCCAGCACCCTGCAATTCAACGAGGAGTGGGCTTCCCAGCAGAGGCAGCCCACCCTTCCTGCTGGTCTTCTCTCCTGCTCTACACAGGGCTTGTGAAGGAGTAGGAGAGATCAGCTGGAGCTGTTGGGGCTCGCACGGTCTCTCAGCACGCTACAGGTAGCAGCCAAAGAGGGCAGTGATGCCCAGCAGCTGCTGGCCAGGCAGCCATAAGGAGCAATCAAAGTTGTGTACAGTATGTGCTGGAGATGGCTGTACCTATCAGGAATAGTGTGGCCAGCAGGACCAGGACAGTGATTGTCCCCCTGTACTTGGCACTGGTGAGGCCCCAACTCGAGTGCTGTGTACAGTTTTGGGCACCTCACTACAAGAAGGACATTGAGGTGCTGGAGCATGTCCAGAGAAGGGCAACGGAGCTGGTGAGGGGTCTGGAGGACACGTCTGATGAGGAGCGGCTGAGAGAACTGGGGGTGTTCAGCCTGGAGAAAAGGAGGCTGAGGGGAGACCTTCTCACTCTCTACAGCTCCCTGAAAGGAGGGGGTAGCCAAGGGGGCAGTCAGTCTCTTCTCCCAAATAACAGGCGATAGGACAAGAGGAAATGGCCTCAAGTTGTGCCAGGGGAGGTTTAGATTGGATATTAAGAAAAATATCTTCACTGAGAGGGTTGTCAAGCATTGGAACGGGCTGCCCAGGGAAGTGGTGGAGTCACCATCCCTGAAAGTATTTAAAAGATGGGTAGACAGGGTGCTGAGGGACATGGTTGAGTGGTAACTTGTCAGTGTTAGGTTAACAGTTAGACTCCATGATCTTAAAGGTCTCTTCCAATCATAATGATTCTATGATTCTATGATTGTATGAAAAGGAGGTTTCTGGCATGGGACATCCACCAGAGCAAGGTGCTTATTCGTGATACATCACTTCCATACAGATTTATTGAGGTCCCCAGCAGAGAAGCTGCTGCTGTGGGTTACCCATAGCCACAAGAAATTCTTGCTGGGGTAACTGTGGAAATTGCCACCCACCATTGCCTTTTCGTTCCTGCACTGCTGGGGATATTGGGGCAGGAGCAATGGGAGCAGACCTGCACCTCCCACCCAAGCACACGGTTTGGGGTGCACTTTTAGCCCAGCAGCAGTGAGGATGTAAATCTGCCGTGCAGTGGGGTGCTGGTGGAGGGGAGTCTGCACTGCCTGCCTTGCTGCTGCCCTAGTTGCAGCGGAATTGCAAGAAAAAGGACTGAGAACTAAAATCAGTGCAGAGAGATCAGCTAGCATTAATTTTCCAGAGCCCTTGGTTACTCGTGGTACGTTCATTTTGTTTATATTCTGTTCTGTAAAACTAAATAGTTCCCCTCTCTTGGTGGCCTTATACTCTCTAAATAGCTCTAGCACATTTCCCATCCCTGGTTTTACATTATTTGCTTGTTTCTCAAGCCAGTTCTTCTAGTGTCTCTTAAATCATGTCTACTGTTGTTTGAATCCCTTCCAGTTTCTTGCCATCTGTTCAATGCCAAAGTGAACAAAATGTTCATGGTTCATAGCTATATCCACTATGATGCAGAAACAGGAGCCTTGTGCATCCAAAGTTTCAGGCCTCCCCAGTCAAAGAACATCAAGATTAATGCATTGATCTTTGTCCCTTTAGTCACTGGGCCTTTCTTATGCTTTTAACTTGGAGCAAGTACATAGGATTTCCATGGGTGCGATTTTAGACTTTTCTCTTCTCTCTTCTCTTCTCTTCTCTTCTCTTCTCTTCTCTTCTCTTCTCTTCTCTTCTCTTCTCTTCTCTTCTCTTCTCTTCTCTTCTCTTCTCTTCTCTTCTCTTCTCTTCTCTTCTCTTCTCCTCTCTTCTCCTCTCCTCTCCTCTCCTCTCCTCTCCTCTCCTCTCCTCTCCCCAGAATCCAGGGCTTGCGCTTGTTTTGAACTAACAATCCACCAACACAAAACTTTTTCCTTGCCATCTGTGCCATTTCTGGTCTCTGCAGCATGATCACTTATTTGGATAGTGGTATTGTGCTCTGCATTCTCTTAATTGTAACACTCCTTCACGGCATCAGCCAAGAGGCACCCTGAAACCAATCCTGACTTCTGTGGCTCAAATAACCTAGGTGGATCTTTCAGTTGCTCTGGACTGAGCTGAGGTCCTGGTTTGTTGCATCTGATCTTTATTTTGTTTTCAGAGTCCCAAGAGAAGCTATGCCCGTTACGAAATCGTGAGCAAGCCACTCTTTTGATAGATCTTCAATCACATTTTGCTCTTCCCAGATGTTAATAATATAATGTTCACAAAAATCAAGCCAGCTGATCTTACCATTCACCATTAATTCCTAGAAATTGGAAAAATCACATGTTTTCCTTTAATCTAAGAGAGATAATTCTCCCCAGGCCTTCTGCCTAGTCACATCTCCCATTATGTGGCAAGAGACCTTCTTCACACCCAGGGCAACACAGCCTCTTATCAGGTCCCTGGTGCCTGAAGCACCTTTTCTGGGAAGATGAAACACAAGCCCTCAGAGGTCGCTGCTCTTACCTCAGTCAGCTGGGTAATCTTCTCAGCTGCAGATGAAGCTCCTCAACCACACCAACTTTCACAATGCAGAGTCAGCTTTCTTCTCACCTTGCGGCAAGGCAAGGCTGACCCATCAGGGACAGCAGCTTGGAGCACTCCCAACACCAAGCAGAAGCTCCAGATGTTGCTTTTCTGATGGTCTTGGGCTTCATAGCTGTTGTAGGGCCAGGCAGAAGTCTCTGTAAATGCTATTTACTGTTCCGTCTAATTTATTTGACGGCAAACAAAAGCCCAAATGATAGTTATCCCTTCCCTCAGAAGGCAAAGTTGATTCTTAAGCCTTCCCTCACTTAGCCAAGACTTTTCCCCCTTTGCTGCATGATACGTGGCATTTTTCTCTGAGGTAGGTCACTTTACAGTTCTGTTGGCTAACCTTGGTGAAAACCTTTTCCCAGAAAAGTTTCATCATGATTCACTGGCATCAGCCAGAGCACAGATTCTCCTGTTTAAGCAGCTCACACAACGCTGTCAACAGCACGTCTGAACACCAAAAATTGCTGAGTGATGACAAGCCTGAGAAGGGCTGGTGGGATGCGTTGGCAGGGCAAAGGGTTTTCCTGTCATGTGGAGGTTACAGAGGCTTTGATGTATCTGTTCTGGATGCACAGCTGTAAATCTCCTCATGAACCACCTTTTGTCCCCAGTGAGATCATATTAAAAAGAAATATTGATCAGAATAATGATGAAAAGCTTAAAGCAGGGCGTTGGAAGAAGTCTCAAGTGAAAGTCTGGACTTGCGTTCAGGTCCTGCAGTCTTCTGCTTTTGTTTCCTCCTGTCTTCAGCTCTGCAAGTGGAAGTGGGGTTGACAAGGTTCAGTGCAAACATCAGATGCTTTGCTCCAGTTATAGCTCTGCATGTAGGTGAGGAAGGGGCCAGGGCTGAGCTTGTTCTCTCCTGGTCTCTATAAACAACCTGAACACCTTGCAGCTGTCAGGGCGCGGACTGTAGCATCTCATAAACCATCTGCAAACCTTTATGTGCGGGTGAACACAGAAGGTACACAGAACAGGCTGTGTCTGCCAGTTGTGCTCGTTAAACCCTTTGATTTAAGCCAACGTCTGATGCAAACTGCAGTTCTTCTGACTGTACACCCGTTTTTGGTGTATGTCAACGGATCATTGGGTAGTCTCACACTCATATGGCGAAAAGAAGTGCCTGAAGATTCATTTCCCTTGAGGACACGCATCGTAAGAGTGATCTTACACAGCCTACCAGGTTAGCGTTAGAAGTCCTCGGACTACGGGCTGACAACTCAGGTTTTCTGCGAAAGCCGAGAGTCCCAGCCCGAAATGGTAAAAACAATTTGTTGTGGAGGGGGGAATGGAAGTGCCTCCGTGAACGCCCAGTGGAAGAAGCACCACGGCGGCTACTTACTGATCGCCCACAGCGAAGCCGCGTGAGGCAGGAGGGGTGGGATCGGGGTGCTCTACCACCCCCCTGCCCCCAGCCTGGGGCTGCAGGGCAGCTCCATCACCCCCCAGCTTTCACGGTGCCGTGCTGAAGCTCAGACTTTCACAGCCTGCCCAGGAGCAGGGTTTTCGCTTTCTAAGCACCATCTTTTCAGCAAGCTTTTCAGCGTGGTTTGTGCTTTCTAAGAAGTGAGCTGAAGCGAAGCCCGAGAGCCAGCCAGCAGGCAGCACTGCTTACCTGCCCCAGGGACACTGGGCATTAAGTCCACGTGGGGGAAAAATCCCTCTAGGTCAGAAGGAGATGTAAAAATCCCATCAAACCCCTCAAGAGAGGGAGTTAGAGGTTTTTCTTTACAAGAACAACTTGGATGAGATCTCTTTTAAACTTCAGCTGACATGAAAGGAGGGTGGGGTGGTTTGTTGTTTTTTTTTTGTATTGTTACTAGAAGCGTTTTTCAGTCTGACCTGAAAATGACATGAAACTCCAACCTCAAAGTAGGTTTATTTACAGGCTTGTCTCTAAAGAAATCCCTGCGTAGGGGGGAAGAGGTTATTCCTCTGTCAGCAGGCAAAACTGGAGCCAGGGGAGGTGTATAGTGCTTCCAGCTCCTTAGGTATGAAGTAGGTGGGATTGCTGTTGGTAACTAACCCATGCTAGGCTAGGTCTGGACAACAGAAAATATCAAACACAAGAGATTTGGGGTCACTCTTCCCATGAGATCCATAAGGGCAAAATTTATAGCTGTTTTTGTAATATGAAGCTTTATAAATTTGTAAAAAGATGAAGCGGCAGCACTTTTGGGAAGCTAAGGGAAGGGGTCAGGCAAGGTCTTACCTAGGCTTACAACGGCTGTGGAGCCCACTAGAAAGACAGAGGAGGACATGGAGGACAGGTTACCATGGACTTAGCTCTACTCTGATCATGGCTACCTTTTTGCAGAGAAAGACCAAGTTAAGGAGAAATGATAGTGGATAGCTAGAAACTTCAAGCAAGGAAAGGGATCTATTGATGGCCATGGAGCATCCAGGTGGTGTCTGTCCTCTCCACCCTGGCCTTTGCCTAGGGAGCAGGCTTTGGGAGCAAAAGGCCTGACTTAGTGCCCTCAGTGGCTTCTGGAGCATGTTTCCACCAGGAGCCATCCTTTTCTCCAAGGCGGCATCAGCTACGGGAAGCAGAAGAGCCATTACCTTCTAGTTTAAGGCTTGGACATGTCTTCATGGCCTGATGCCATGAAGCGAAGAGATCTAACAGCACACAGAGCTGTATTTCAGCCGGCAGGTTTTCCTGAGCCAGCTAGCAACGGCGGCTAAACCAGTGTCTTTCAGATGCGTTGCATCTTCCCAATTGTTTTGTTCACGCTTGGGGTGTTTTTTTCATTTGTTTTAGTTTGGTTTAGTTTCTCTTTAAGCAGATGGGGTGAAAGAAGGTAGGACTGCATGGGAAAGGAAGCTCTTCCTCACCAGAAAGAGATGAAAGAAAAATTGTGTTGCTCTTGTCCAGCCTCAGCCTGTCATTTCTATAGCTGGATAAGGCACTTTTTATTTTAATTTGGGCCATCTGCTTTGCTGTGCCATGGCACCATGCATGGTGACACTTGGTGAGACCCGGCTGTCTGATCAATCTAGCTGTGCTCAGAAAGCTACGCTCTGCCGGGGGTATCAACCTTACCCTCTGCAAACTGAAGCACGGCTCCGAATTCAAGGCATCACCAATTATTTCCGTGGGAAGAAGAAATCCATGACGGAGGCTGGAGTGCCGCAGAACACCCTTGTTGTTGTTTTTTTTTAAATGCTTCTTGTAAAACCCATCACCCACAGGCAAGCAGTTTGTGCACATCCTTAACAGCAGCCTCCGAGGTTAGATTTCCCCCTTCTGCATGTCATTTCCCCACTACTGCTGCTTTCATTACAGTGAGCAACAGAAAGGGTTTGGTAACTCATCGCCATGTTCGTCAATACAGCAGGATGTGGGATCCCCGTCCCTGTCAAATTTAACAGAACCATAGAATGGTTTAGGTTGGAAAGGACCTTGAAGATCATCGAGTTCCAACCCCCTGCCATGGCCTGGGACGCCTCCCACTAGACCAGGTTGCCCAAGGCCACGTCCAGCCTGGTCTTGAACACCTCCAGGGATGGGGCCTCAACAACCTCTCTGGGCAACCTGCTCCAGTGCCTCACCACCCTTAAAGTGAAAAACTTCTTCCTAATGTTTAATCTAAACCTGCCCTCTTCCAGTTTATAGCCATTCCCCCTCGTCCTGTCACTACATGCCCTTGTAAAAAGCCCTTCCCCAGCTCTCCTGTAGGCCCCCTTTAGGTACTGGAAGGCCGCAATAAGATCTCCCCGGAGCCTTCTCTCCTCCAGGCTGAACTGCCCCAGCTCTCTCAGCCTGTCCTCATAGGAGAGGTGCTCCAGCCCTCGGATCATCCTCGTGGCCCTCCTCTGGACACGCTCCAGCAGGTCCATGTCCTTCTTATGTTGAGGACTGCAGAGCTGGATGCAGTACTCCAGGTGGGGTCTCACGAGAGTGGAGCAGAGGGAAAAGCACTTGCTCATATTCAATTTAAAGAATTAATTACGATAGTGATCAGAGAACTCATTTACAATGCAACCATACCCTCTGCAAGATTGCGTCTTCCTCTGCCAGGCAGTTACCTATGGTGTTACATAGGGGATGGGGAGGTAGAGCCTCTCACGCAGCACATCTGGACCCCCAGGCAGTCCTCCGGGCACCTCGGTGCGGTTCCCCTCCGAGAGGGCTGCGGTCAGGACTGAGACTTATTGTGACAGCCCCATACCAATATTATTATTGGCCATGCAAACCCAGTCTGTATTGCAAAGGGACCACTTGTCCAGTCGGATAGAACATCCAAATATGAGCAAGTGCTTTTTCAGTTAGAGTCCTGGAAATAATCTTACCTTGTGCAAGGTCAATTAGTCCTGCTAATTATGACATTTCCAGAGTTGTATTACATGGCAAATCCTGTATTTCTTTTCCCCCATTTACTACATACTCAGTATAACGCAAATACAGCGAACGAGTTGGTTTGGTATTTATTCCAATCCTTCATTCAGTATATAGGGGGTAACTCAGAGATTTTTAGAACAAGTCGTACAGGAACCTTTTACAGCGTAGGATAAAATGCAACGTGTGGGAGGGTATTAAACTTATAACCGTCTCCAGGAAAGAACAGCATGTGATGTCCTCATCTGAACCAGCAGCCTCTGAGTCCTGCTCACTCATTAACACCAGTGACACCAGCACCCGCCCACTTGCCATAGTGGTGATTGTTCTGATAAGCCAATATCCTTCCAAGCACAAAGGTACATATTTAATGCTCATCACAAGAGAATTTCCATCAATCTGGGGATGTGCCGAAGTGATTTGGTGGACTGGGATGAAGTTTGGTGGAAGGCATTCAAAATGCTTTAGTTTAATAGTAGCACTTTTTTAATAGGCAGCTTGGCAATTATGGCTTAATTCCTCTTTCAGTAGTGGGTAGCTAATTTTAAAGGTTTGCTCTGTTTTTCAGTTTCTTTTTTTCCATTGGACCACATAAATGGAGAGAAGTTTTAAGTGGTTTTAGTTCCTGTATAAAGATGCTGTAGCTGACCTTGCTTAATATAGAACTAATCATAAATTAGAGGATTTGGATGGGCATACTCTAGTGTCTATACCGGCTAAGAAGGAAGAGCTCCAGGATAATACCTAGCCCTGATTAAAATAAATTAACACCATTTTTCACATATATTTTCATTTAAACATGAAGAAAATTTGAATGTATATGTATTTATATAATTCGAATTTGTAAAAATATGTCTGTTTATACATATCTATGTAAACCAACCTCAACCTTTGCACTTTTTGGTTGATCATTTTTTACTCAGTTTTAACCTGCATCTTTTCACAAATGATTTCTAGTTCAAGAACAGGGAAGTAGATCTATTTTTTTATTTCTCTGAAATATCATCCTGGACACGTCACCATGAACTTGCATTTAACAAGCCTAATGTTGAACACATGAGATTTCAAAGTCTTTCTCGTACTCTTTATTCTGTGGCACTTTTGACTGCAGGGTAATCATTTTTTATTTTTTTTTTTGATGGATTTGGCTGGGAAGATCATGGGCCTCCTTACAGTCTTTAGGACTGCCATCACACTCACAGAGGCACCATCCCCCCTGCCACGCTTGGCCCGTATCTCCCTGTGTTCCTGTGTTTACATTTCCATTTATATTTACCTGCAAGTCTGATCTTTCCAGAGTTTTAGCATGCTTGGTTTTGATAGATAATTGCTATGGTCCTGTAATATGTTTTACTCGGAGTTTATTAATCTGCTCCCGGCTGTAATTCCATCTTAGCCTACTTTTGTCCAAGGAATATGAAATATTCTCTTATTCCTAGAGCAACAGATGCAAATATCATCCTGAGGATGGGAAGCTTATCAAATGCCCAGTATAATACTTCTCACTGATACTTTAAGGAATGCTTTGTCCTGTGTTTCTTTGAGAGAAGACGCTGCTTTCTGACCTCTGGGTCACACTGAAGTTTTACCTTATGGAAGCTGGGGGGGAGCAAGTCATAGTTTTTATTTATTTATCTAAAGAAATGGTAATTCAGTCCACCTTTTTAGGGATAGAACAAGAGAAAATGGCTTCAAGTTGCCCCAAAGGACGTTTAGGTTGGCTATTAGGAAGAATTTCCTTACTGAGAGGGTCATCAAGTATTGGAACGAGTTACCCAGGGCAGTGGTGGAGTCCCCAACCCTGGAAGTATTTAAGGGTCGTGTAGATATAGTGCGGAGGGACATGGTGTAGTGGTGGGTTGTCAGTGTTAGGTTAATGATTGGACTAGGTGATCTTAACAGGGCTTTTCCAACCTAGGAGATTCTGTGATTAGTCATATACACTACAGAACAATGCTTGGGTTTATCCTACTTTTTCCCTTTTGCAATCTGCAAACAGGGTTTCTTTTTTTTTTTTTTTTTTTTGGTCAAAATTGGTTTTGACCATACCTGGACGATGCAGAGATGAAACCAGAGGAAACCTCAGGACCCTTTTCCCACTGGAGCAGGGTCAGCGAGTGCCCGGCGATACCTGTGAGGCCACAGGTACCTGCTAGCAGGTTCTCTTCCGAGAGCTTTAGCAAGGATTTCAGGCCAGATTTGGATTACAGTTGATGCCAAAAACTTCCTGCCTTGCCATTCAGTCTGTACCACCCACCCAGTTCTGCAAGCCCGGCTGGTGTGAGTCCTCGCTGCGCTGCCATCAGCCTTCACGAGTGAAAATCATATGAATTATTCATATGAAAATCAGGCCCACATTGCTATTGTGTCAGGTGTTTTTGAGGGAAATTTCAGTTGCAAAGTGTGATTTCACAACCGTAAGTTTGGCTTTTTTTTTTTTCCTCTTTCTTTCTTTCTTTCTTTCTTTCTTTCTTTCTTTCTTTCTTTCTTTCTTTCTTTCTTTCTTTCTTTCTCTCTCTCTCTCTCTCTCTTTTGGTCTCTATTTTGTAACCTCTAACACAGACATGGAAAAATAAAGTGCCGTTTCTTTTTAGGCTAAGAGAAGTATGTGACTTGTCATACTAACCACAGTGGATGTACAAAGCTGCACCTTCTTTCATGTAACATTTTCCTAGTAACTCAGAAACTGAGGCTAAAGCAGTTTTCTTTGGCTAAACTTCACGCCAGAGGCAGTCTGAGATTTCCCTGCACGTGGGAAGATACCGGGGGAATGTTTCATATAACACCAGCTGATATTTAATACAGATTAGTGACTGGAAATAAGGAGTTGAAACTGCTGCTCTGAATCCCGCCATTCCTCCAAGGACCGCAGCACGGGAACTGCTCGCTGCAAGGTTAGCAATTTCACCCCCTTTTACTAAAAACAGTCCTTTTCATTCAAATTTCGCTTCTTCTCTCGGTTTTGGATGATACCATTCCAAAAAGAAGTTCCCGTTTCTTTTCTTTTCTCCCTTCCGCGTCGCGGGGCCGTGCGGAGCCCAGCGCCCGTGTCCCCACCAGCCCCCGCCTCGAGCAACACCAGCCACAAACCCCCAACGCAATTTTAAAGAGAAAAGTCTGCGCGCGTTACACGCCAGAATAGTGCAGGTTGATGGCGTTGTGCTGAAGGCACGGGCAACGCGCATATTTCGCAGACCAAAATTTCGGCGTGCTGGAGCATCTCCTGCCCGTGCACAGGGTGAGCTGTACCGGCAGGAACAAGCGAGAGGCCCAAGAACGTGTCTGACTGTTCGTTGCACGGGGCTTAAGGGAAGCGATAAACCTTCACGGGATGCAGGTCCCCACTCCTGAAGCACGAAGTAAACGCATGGTGCTCCCTTAGAGAGGTGAGGCGGGCTTAAAAACAGCTGATTGCACGTTTAATGCGGATCAGGGACCACTGTATGCCAGACTCCTGTCTTAGCACTGTCCCGGTAAAGTGGGGATGACATCTGATATATGTATCACATATCACGTTCTGTTGCGTTTGGGAATTGCCTCACCGCTGCTCGAAAGAATAAATCAGTTCAGGTCTCAGCATACGCTGACGAGCTCTGGGTTCGTGGCACGGCGAAGCAGGAACGAGGGACGAGCTCAGGGTATGGAGACCCCAACCCCAGCATGACACGGAGCTCGGATCTCCCCTGGGTCAGCTTTAGGCAGGGGACAGACGGTCTCACATGGGGCGTCAAGAGGGAACGGACCCTGCTCCTCAACTCTGTGCTGATCGTGTCCTCAGGGTCACTTGTCGCCGGACAGCCATCGGTCCGTCCCTCACCTGCTCTGCTCCCTCTCACTACCGGTCCCCAAGGTCCCATGGAGCATCCGTCTGGGCACAGACGCCATGGCCACGTGCAGGACCCCCACCCCAGCTCAGCACGCGTGGAAACTGCTACTAGAGAAGGAAAGAAAGGGTGCCTAGCGGGAAATTTCCCCAGCTTCATAAGTCCCGTGTAGTGAAACAGGATTTCATTCACAGCCGCTATGAAATGGTCGAAGTATTGGCGAAGCAATAAGATAAAATAAATTTCTCGTTAAAACTGGTGACCTGTGTTTATTTCTTTGAAAAGCCTGTGAATTAGGGGGAAAAAAAAATCTTGGTTTCTGGAGAAGCAGCCGTGCCAGCTGCTTCTCCTGCTCACAGATACTGCTCAAAAACAATTCAGCCTGGCAGCCGCTTTCAGCCAAGTTGGAAAGAAAGGGTAGAAGTAGTCTGCAGGCAGAGAGAAGGAAGGAGAAAGAGTCAGTAGCACCTTTCTCTCCTCCCCCTTCCCTTCCCTTTCATCTCTAGGCTTTGTAGCTAAAGTTTGCGAGACTCCCAAAGGTACAGAGTGCTGTATATGGCCCCTGACCCACAGTGATGCTTGTCTTCAGCTCTGGTTTGTCACCTTAGAAACTTGCCTTTTATGTCTGCTTTTTATCAGATTGAAAAAGTAAAGACAGCTTGCTGGGGGGTGTGTGCGTGTGTGTGTGTGTGTGTGTGTTTGCACAGGTGTGAGCGTGTGTGCACCCCGGGTCACCCCGGGAAGGTAACGTCAGCTGCAGCCCATCACCCACAGGCTGGGCTTTGGGAAGATGCTGGTATGGTTTCAGCTGGGATGGAGGTGACTTGCTTGCTGGCAGCTGTTGTGGTGCTGTGGTTTGGATTTGGGATGGGAACAGTGTGACAGCACACTGGTGGGTTTGGTTGTTGCTGAGCTTTCAAGACCTTTTCTGCTCCTCCCCCTGCCCCACCAGCGATGGGCTGGGAGGCACAAGGGGTTGGGAGGGGACCCAGCCAGGACAGCTGACCCCAACTCACCAAAGGGACATTCCATGCCACATGACGTCATGCTCAATATATAAAGTTGGGGAAGAAGAAGGAAGGGGGTGACATTTGGAGTGGTGGTGTTTGTCTTCCCAAGTCACCGTTACACATGGTGGAGCCCGGCTTTCCTGAGGATGGCTGAACATCTCCCTGCCCATGGGAAGCAGGGAAGGGATTCCTTGTTTT
This sequence comes from Charadrius vociferus, assembly GCF_000708025.1. Classification (NCBI taxonomy): domain Eukaryota; kingdom Metazoa; phylum Chordata; class Aves; order Charadriiformes; family Charadriidae; genus Charadrius; species Charadrius vociferus. The sequence goes on along the minus strand of NW_009650063.1, from coordinate 729,431 downwards.
GCTTTGCTTGCGTGTGCAGCTTTTGCTCCACCTATTAAACTGTCTTTATCTCAAGCCACGAGTTTTTTCCCACTTTTACTCTTCCAATTCTCTCCCCCATCCCGATGCAGGGGGGTGAGCAAGTGGCCGCGTGCTCCTATCTGCCGGTTGGGGTTAAACCATGGCAGATGCTCAGGGCAAGCGGCTCCTCTGAGAGGAGGGGTTTCTGAGCCAGGCAAAGTGGGGCTGAGCTAAGGTCGTTCGTCCTGCAGTTTCCCCCCTCTGCAAAAACAAGTCCTTTCTGAGCACCTGTTTCCTCTTTGAAAGAAAGTAATGCTCTTCAGTGAAAACCAGACATGAGCGTGAAGGAAGAGCTTTTAAAAACCTCTCAAAAATAGGTTTGCTCATTCCACATGAAAGGCTTTTTTCTTTGCACGATCAGAAGTGCAGATGTGCAAGACATTTGCATGTGCTGCCTCTTCGGGGGGTGCCGTACCCCTGAGGTCAGGCAGGCAGCCCCGGAGCACTTTCCGTAGGCAGCGGGGACCGGTGATGCCCCTGCTCACGCTCAGCTGATGATGCTTGAAAGCAACGCTCATGCCAACAGGCCTCCAGCGTCGGTAGCGCTTCTTCCAACCCACCTTTCATACAAGTTCCCACGCACTTAGTGCAGCGCTGATTAGCTAGCTGCTATTTTAAGCCCCTCGGTACAGTTACTCTGCACCAGTACACACCATGGGACCCTTAAGCAAAGGTCGGCCCTGGTTCAGGTTGGTGGTTGGAAAATCATAGAATCATAGACTGGTTTAGGTTGGAAGGGACCTTGAAGATCACCTAGTTCCATCCCCCCTGCCATGGGCAGGGACATCTCCCACTAGAAAAGGCTGCTCAATGCCCCATCCAGCCTGGCCTTGAACACCTCCAGGGATGGGGCATCGACCACGTCTCTGAGCAACCTGGGCCAGTGTCTCACAACCCTCACAGTAAAAAATGTCTTCCTGATATCTAATCTAAATCTGCCCTCTTTCAGTTTGAAGCCATTCCCCCTTGTCCTATCACAACATGCCCTTGTAAAAAGTCCCTCCACGTCTTTCCTGTAGTCCCTTTAGGTAGTGGAAGGGGTTCTAAGGTCTCCCCGGAGCCTTCTCTTCTCCAGGCTAAACAACCCCAACTCTCTCAGCCTGTCCTCACAGTAGAGGTGCTCCAGCCCTCTGATTGTCTTCATGGCCCTCCTCTGGACCTGCTCTAACAGGTCCACATCCTTCTTGTGCTGAGGACTCCAAAGCTGGATGCAATCTGGAAGCCATCACCACCACAGTGCTGCAGTGCTGCTGCACACCCCCCACTGCCTTTCGCCCGGGAGCACCCGCCAACGAACAGACACTCTCCTGCAACCATCTGTCTCCATTTGGTGCCCCAGTGACCTGGTAAAACTAGTTTTTGTAGGTCTCAGCTGGGTTCCCACAGAGGTGGGATGAGTTATGTGTGCCCAGGGAGTGTCACTGAAGACTCACGTGCTAATACATTTGTCCAGGTAACTGAGATTTTACCTGTGCCCAAACCACGTGCACAGTTCAGGGAAATCTGAGCTCACACAGCATGTTTTCACTTTCCTGGCCTGCGTATCTGATGAAATCAGAGTGCTTTTTCATGGTTAAGTTACCAGGCAATTGCTCTGAAGCAAGTTGAAAACCGGTGCTCTTTCACACAACACATAGCTGAAAGGAGAGACTCATGACCAGGGGATACTGGAGTGGCTAAACACATCAACAGGGTCAAAAAGGAATTAGACAAATTTGTGCAAGGTGTGTCCATCACAACTATTAAATACAGTCATTCAGATGCAACCTCCGGCCCATAAACTCTCCAAATTGCTGATTACTAAATGCTGGGAGGATTTACCAAGGAAAAAAATCACTCTAAACTTTCCCTGGCTCCAATAATCTTTTCCAAAATACCTGTTCCGAGTCATGGCTGGGGACAGGATACCGGTCCAGTCAGGCCAGTGAACTGACGCACATCCCCGGTCTCCTGTTGTAAAAACTACCGTGTGGCTGCAATAATTAATCAGCTGGAAACAGTCCAAACCCAAAGAACAATGCCACGGCACTCAGCACATATTTACTCAGCACAGGGGAAGCAACGAGAAAACAGAGTTTTGGTCCAAGCTGTGCAGAAACACCTACCAGAGACAGACAAAAGGGGAGTGAGAGGGCAGTCCCTGTGGAAGGTATGGTTGGACTTACCCAAAACTGCTGCCTAAAGTTGTGACAAAGATGGAGCTCAGCCCGATGCTCTCGGGCAGTGCTGCCCATCTGATAGTAAACGCAACCATATTTGCAGGAGACACTCAGTTTAGCAGGATTTTAAATAGAAATGGGGCTGGAGAGGAATGATCTTTAATTTTGAAAAAAGCTCATAAGTGATTTATACTGTTTTATTTGTAAGCATGAAGGTAAGCAGCTTGGAAACAAGGAGGGTCAGGCTCTGCCCTGGATCCTGGAAAGCAGCGATGATGTATGGTATGAGGTTCCCGGTGGAGAAAGTACCAGGGGTGAGTTTCCAAGGCAGCTCTGGGGCAAAAAAACACCTCCTGGTAATTTTTTGATACGTAAAGAGACATGCAGGCTGTCAGATGAAGGACAGGGCTGACCGAACGCATGACGCTTAACTTTGTGAAAGGGGCTGCTGCTAGAATACGGGGCATGTAAATGACCTTCAGACCAAGCTGAAGGCCAGAGGACACTCCTAAAAGCAAGGTCTTCACCAGCATGGTTTCTGCCAATAATCCAGAAGAACTGGCCTCAGCCAGTGCGGATCAATTTTATCATGCAGGTAAAGTTCTGGGCATAAACTGGGCGCAGATTTTTACCCTGCCAAGAAAGAGGGTCCCCGTTCTTTTCAAACCAAGACACAGCATGCAGAAAGGGGACCCAGGCTTTGGCCAAGCACATCTGGTTTGCCACTGGAAGAGGTGTCTGGGCAAAATGCCACTGGCTTGTGAGCTACAGCGGTTCCCACCAGCCCTGAGCCCTCTGGCCATCAGGGTACGGCCATACAGGCCCTGCGCTCCTGATGCAGAGGTACCCCGGGCAGCAGCAGCAGAGCTGGTGTGGGGAGAGGTCCTGCAGGAGAGTGTTGCTAACTAGCTCTGTCCTAACGAGGAGCTTGGGGGGTTACTTAGCGCAGGATTTAGGGATATACCGTGGGAGCTGTTGTAGCTCTAAGGGCCAAGCCACGTTCTCCAGATCAACCAAAGCCATCCAAAAAAGCAGGGGGGGTGCTTGGTGGGATGTCCTTCCCCAGACCCCACAGCGGCAATTGTTTAGTGTGCCTCAACCCCATTTTCCTCCATCCTTGATCTCCAGCAGTCTCTAGGTCCACTTCTGGGTGTCGGAGCCCAAACCCCATCCCTGATGGCCTCCTCCCCTTCCGCTGGAGGTAACCAGCTGGGGGTGGACAGCTTCAGACCGCTCTTTAAAACTGAAGCCGATCTCCGTAACAACTTCCTTGAAGTCAGCGCACGAAGAAACATCCAAAGGATGACAAAAATAAACCAGGCAGCTGCACCCCCGCCGAGCCCGGGCTTTCCTTTGTAAGGCAATCGAGCTGCCCGGCGCCACGCGCGCGTCATTTAGCACGCAGGGGAAAGAAAAAAAAAAGAAGAAAAAAAAAAAAGACTCTTGTTTAGAGGGTGCCAGCCACCACCACTGATGGACAGCATGCATCTGGCCATGGGTACCGGCTCCTGGCCGGGCGCTGGGGCTGCTTGAGCTGCTGCGGAGGGAAGGGAAGTCACTGCACATCCTGTGGGCTTTACCTGGGGTGACCCAGCCGGGACTTTCCTTCAGCTGGGCTGGTTTACACTGTTGACGTCCGCAAAGAATGAGAGGGGTAAAGATACTAACGAAGCGGCCACGGATACAGCCGTCCTGCACCTGAACACCTTCCGTCCCCTGGAGCAGCAAGAAGCTGCTTCCACAAGGAGATCGTGTTTGGTTAATCAAAGCATCTAAATAAAAATAGCATCCCTCTGACCCGCTGGGACAGATACTCCTTTAGCTAATTCCCTTTTTTTTGCCTTTCATCAAGGCTACGTTACCTTGAATTAGCATTTGCTGCAGACAGTCAGAGCGGAGCTGTGGGATGGGGTAACTTGTTCCTGCAGTGAACTTGATTTAGTGTCATGTCTCTGCTCGTAAAGACCTTATTCAGACGGAAACTTAACAGATTTAAGTAAAACTATTTGGAAGCTAGTTAACCAGACTTCTGTGAATAAATGTGGTCTTGCTGTAAACGTAATTCCTCGCTATCTGATCGTGCTGCTCTGGTTTCGCTTCTCTTCCATCCCAGCTGGAACCCAAAACTGCACAAAACCATAAAATGAACAGGCTCTAGTGACGGTAACTTCAGCAGAGGTGGCCACACGGGCCAAGCAAAGGAAGACTTGCTGTTGCAGTGCCGTGAACTCCCCGACTCACATTTACCCGTTGCTGTGCCGGTGGAGAGCACCGCGCTGCCGCTCTCCAGCTGGGGCAGGAGCCGGTTTGGGATGCTCAGCTGCATCCTGGTCCCCAGGAGAGGGTCTGCTCAGCCTGGCACGGGCCGTGCAGCCCCCAGGGGAACGAAGCGGGCTGGGAATGGCAGAGTGGGTCGTTGATCTTCAGGTAACTTATCCTAAATTGATCTTCTGTTGTTGTTTGTTTTTTTTTTTTTTTCACAAAGTTCACACTGAATTTTGATTCATTTTTGAAGAAGAGCCCTTTGAAATGCTCATGAGGAGGTCTTGTGTCAGCTTTGCTCATGATCGTTATCTACATTTTCCCTGTAAATTTTACTCCACCAACCAAAAAAAAAATGCTCATAAAGTCTCTCTACAGTACCAAGAAACTTACATTTCCAGACAGCAGTCGCCGGACACATAGCAATATTCTCCCAAAATGCACCGTGCCATGGCATTGTAAGGCCTTCCAGAAAAACAGGAATCATCTCATTTTCTCCAGCAAAGTATGGCAAATGCAAAAGGAAGCTGCAAAAAGTGCAAATACAGGGATGAGTCACGCCGCGTGTGCCGGGGCAGTGGAAACCTTCAGGGAAACAGCTTTTAGGGAAAGGCATCTTGAACAGTATTGTCTGCAGAGGGCTCCTCCTTCATGCTGGCGGTGATGTGGCTGTGGGGAGCGGGGTACCGCAGCACCCCACGGGCGGGTGCAGCATCCCATGAAGGCAGGCGGGCTGTGTGGGTGGGTGCGTGCATGTGTACCCCCACCAGCACAGGGTTGCCCAAGCCGTGCTCCTTGCATCCTGTGAGGAGGAGGAAGGCAGTGTTTTGGGACAGGAGGGCTCCTCCTTCATGCTGGCGGTGATGTGGCTGTGGGGAGCGGGGTACCGCAGCACCCCACGGGCGGGTGCAGCATCCCATGAAGGCAGGCGGGCTGTGTGGGTGGGTGCGTGCATGTGTACCCCCACCAGCACAGGGTTGCCCAAGCCGTGCTCCTTGCATCCTGTGAGGAGGAGGAAGGCAGTGTTTTGGGACAGGGGAATCAGAGAATGGTTTGGGGTGGAAGAGACCTTTAAAGATCATCTATTTCCAACCCCCCTGCCATAGGCAGGGTCACCTTCCACTAGACGAGGTTGCTCAACCCCCCCATCCAACCTGGCCTTGAACACCTCCAGGGACGGGGCATCGACCACGTCTCTGGGCAACCTGGGCCAGTGTTTCACCACCCTCAGAGTGAAAAAATTCTTCCTTATATCTAGTCTAAATCTTCCCTCTTTTAGTTTAAAGCCATTACCCATTGTCCTGTTGCAACAGGCCCTGATAAAAAATTTGTCCCCATCTTTCTTATAAGGCCCCTTTAGGTACTGGAAGGGGCTCTAAGGTCTCCCCAGAACCTCCTCTTCTCCAGGCTGAACAGCCCCAACTCTCTCAGCCTGTCCTCACAGCAGAGGGGCTCCAGCCCTCAGAGCATCTTCATATCCCTCCTCTGGACCTGCTCTAACAGGTCCATGTCCTATGTAGGGGGCTCCAGAGCTGGAGGCACCTCTGCAGGTGGGGTCTCCCCAGAGCGGAGCAGAGGGGCAGAACCCCCTCCCTCGCCCTGCTGGCCACGCTGCTGGGGATGCAGCCCAGGATGCAGTTGTCTTTCTGGGCTGTGAGCACACACTGCCGGCTCATGTCCAGCTTTTCACCCACCAGTTACCCCCAAGTCCTTCTCTTCAGGGCTGCTCTCAGTCCCTCCATCCCTCAGCCTGTACTGATACTGGGGGTTGCCCTGACCCAGGTGCAGGACCCTGCGATTGGCCTCCTTGAACCTCATGAGGTTCACACAGGCCCACTTCTCGAGCCTGACCAGGTCCCTCTGGATGGCATCCCAGCCCTCAGGCCTGTCCCTGTGAAGCCCCACACTGCTGATTCAGGGCTGCCCCATGCCATATTTTATATAATCCCTTTGAACTGGTTTATCCTCGTCTGTCGCATGACTGTCCACTGGAGGGAAAAGGCTTGGGTTAGCGATGGCCAATGCTGATCCCTACCCCGGGGACTGGATGGCATCAGTGTGTTCCATACTGTCGTGGTTTCAGCTGGGATGGAGGTGACTTGCTTGCTAGCACCTGGTGTGGTGCTGTGGTTTGGATTTGGGATGGGAACAGTGTGACAGCGCACTTGTGGGTTTGGTTGTTAGCTCTGAAGACCTTTTCTGCTCCTCACCCTGCCCCACCAGTGATGGGTTGGGGGGCACAAGGGGTCGGGAGGGGACACAGCCGGGACAGCTGACCCCAACTCACCGCAGGGATATTCCACACCATGTGACATCGTGCTCAGTGTATAAAGCTGCAGAAGTGTGGGATGTTCAGAGTGATGGCATCTGTCTTCCCAAGTCACCATTATGTGTGACGGAGCCCAGCTTTCCTGGGGATGGCTGAACATCTGCCTGACCATGGGAAGCAGGGAAGGAATTCCCTGTTTTGCTTTGCTTGCATGCACAGCTTTTGCTTTACCTATTAAACTGTCTTTATCTCAAGCCACGAGTTTTTTCCCACTTTTACTCTTCTGATTCTCTCCCCCATCCAAACAGGGGGGGGAGAGAGAGCGGCTGTGTGAGAGAGCGGTGTGGTCCTAGTTGCCGGTTGGGATTAAACCACGACACCTACAGATGCCCAGAGCACTGCTGGAGGCTATTTATGAGAAGAAGAAAGCACCAAGCTATTTCATTCACTAACTGGAGAAAATCAGGAGCTCGGGGGGGTCAGTGGGGCCATGCAAACTGGTGGGAGGGTGTGCAGGGGAAGGTGACCAGGGAGGGATAAAGGAGGAACAGACTGAAAGGGGTATGAAGCGGGGTCCAGCTGCTGGAGAAACACCATGCACGTGTGAAACGGTTAAAACCTGGCCAAGGAAAGCAAGAGTGGAGGGGAAGCGAAATGGAAAATAAAAACAAATGCAGGAGGAGGTTGGGCAAAGTGCTGAGAAGGGAGCTGGGGACAACCCAGGAAGGCGAGACTGACCCCACCGCCACAGGCATCCAACAGGGTTTAACATCCATGAGGTCTCCAGGGGCTTGCACCAGAAACAGACCCGCGCCCCTTTTTACGTGTCCCTATTTTCTTGCCCGTCAGAGATCTGCATTCAGAAAGGTGTCCTGCCTGCTGCACCCAACAGACCTGCGCCTTGTCACACACAGCAGGAACAAAATATGGCCTCGACAATGTCACAGTCAGTCAGGTGGCATTATTATTTTTTTTTTTAGTTCTTTGAAAAAAAAAAAAAGAAAAAAAAAACCCAACAAATTTGCCTCAGAGTAAAAATACTACCGAAAACTGAAACTTGACAACATTGACTGCGAGAGATAACATCTTTAAACGGGCACATGCAAAAAGCAAGTGCCACAGCGAACGGCCTCAGCACCCGCCTGGTTTCCTGCTGCTCCCCCCCAGTCTCAGGGCAGAAACTACAAGGGGCTAAAAATGCAGCACCCCGGCAAAGCCCCAGCCTGCCGCCCGGGTTTCGGTGTCTTAAAAGTTCGCCTTCTCCTAAGAAACGGTCTGGAAAAAAACCATATGCAAAGGTACTGAGTTTAACGGGCGGGATGAGGTGTATAAATCAGCTGAGGACCCGTACATCGAAGGAGCGGAGAGGGTGAAGGCAGCGCTGTTGGGTACCCCCCGAGAGCAGCTACAGCAGAAAGGTCTGAAAGCAGTAGTCCTTACACAATTAAAATCAAAATGGCAACGCTGATTCCTCTCCACCACCCCTAGACCAGCATTAGCCTGTATAAAACAAGGAGCCGTTTCCACTGGCGTTTCACCCCCCTGACGCCAGTCCGAAAATAGCTCTGAACCCAGATTCATGGAGGAGGCCGGGCAGTGCTCGGAGCTGCAGCTCGACAGCACACCTTTTGGCTGCTGCTGAATTATTTAGCCTCCAGGAGTGTAATTGAGAGCAGAACTGGCCCAAAGGAGCTCCCGATCATCAAAAAACAACACACTGAACTCGGACTGGGCTTCCTCTGCCTTTGCTTATTTATTTAAAGCTGCCACACACTGAGAAAAACTCATTCACAGAGCTTTAATGTCCAGTGGCTGAATTCCATGCATCCCAAGCCTTACTGCAACCACCTTCACCTCCTCAGAAAGCCCAGGGTCCTGGACAAAGCGCCGTCCATGGCAGCAGTTGCTGTCGGCCCCCGTGGTTTCCTTCCTCCTCACCACTATTTTCATTACAGTTGACAGAAAAAAATCCTGCACCTGCTGCTCTTACCGCAGAGGAGGAAACCCTCCACCGAGCACCCGCTGCAAAGGTCATCAGGCTCTGTCTTCTGCCATGACATCGGCAGGGAATGGAGTTAAATCCAGTGGGTGGCCAGTCACAAGCGGTGTTCCCCAGGGCTCTGTTGGGGCCGGTTCTCTTTAATATCTTTATCAATGACCTGGATGGGGATCGAGTGCACCCTCCAAGTGCCAGGTCCTGCACTGGGGTCACAACAACCCCATGCAGAGCTACAGGCTTGGGGAAGAGTGGCTGGAAAGCTGCCTGGCAGAAAAGGACCTGAGGGTGTTGGTCAACAGCCGGCTGGAGATGAGCCAGCAGTGTGCCCAGGTGACCAAGAAAGCCAACAGCATCCTGGCCTGTATCAGGAATAGTGTGGCCAGCAGGACTAGGGCCATGATCGTCCCCCTGTACTCGGCACTGGTGAGGCCCCAACTCGAGTGCTGTGTTCAGTTTTGGGCCCCTCACTACAAGAAGGACACTGAGGTGCTGGAGCGTGTCCAGAGAAGGGCAATGGAGCTGGTGAGGGGTCTGGAGGACACGTCTGATGAGGAGCGGCTGAGGGAACTGGGGGTGTTCAGCCTGGAGAAAAGGAGGCTGAGGGGAGACCTTCTCGCTCTCTACAGCTCCCTGAAAGGAGGGGGTAGCCAAGGGGGCAGTCAGTCTCTTCTCCCAAGGAACAAGCGATAGGACAAGAAGAAATGGCCTCGAGTTGTGCCAGGGGAGGATATCAGGAAATTTAGGTTGGATATCAGGAAAAAATTCTTCACTGAGAGGGTTGTCAAGCATTGGAACAGGCTGCCCAGGGAAGTGGTGGAGTCCTTCTCCCCAAGTCCTTCTCGGCAGGGCTGCTCTCAGTCCCTCCATCCCCCAGCCTGTATTGATACTGGGGGTTGCCCTGACCCATGTGCAGGACCCTGCGCTTGGCCTTGGTGAACCTCATTGTGTTCACATGGACTCGCTTCTCGAGCCTGACCAGGTCCCTCTGGATGGCATCCCATCCCTCAGGGGTGTCAACTGCACCACTCAGCTCGGTGTCATCCGCAAACTTGCTGAGGGTGCGCTCGATCTCACTGTACACCCTTCCAACGCCACTAACACACAGCCCCGTCCCGTGGCCACCTCCCGGCTCCCCTGCCAGGGCCAGTGACCGGGAGGGAGAGGCAAAGGGCATATGGCAGCGCTGGTTCCTCGTCTTTGGGGGAAGCCCCAGCTGCAAGCAGGGTGGGAAAGAAAGAAGAGAAAGAGACGCATCTCGGGCGAGACACATGTGAAGAAGGGAAGGCGGGGGATGGCTACAGGCCAGGGGGGAAATAAGGGCCTGATCCTGGGGAATTTTGAGCTGACTCACCTGTCATCATTTTGAACAGGATTTGAATACCTTTGTGTGCGAGGATCTTGCTGGGCTCCGGGAGAACATCAGGAGTGGCAGCCCCAGACACCAGTGGGAACCTGGGTTGTAACATTATGTGACTCATAAGCACACCTGGATAAATTTACGCTTGGGGGCATTGTTTCTTTTTTTTTTTTTTTTTTTCCATGTTTTCCTCCTTTTTTTCCATGATTTCAGGTGAGTAACAGAAAGGATGATCCTGCCTTTGCCGGAGTCCTCCAGCAGTTCTCTTGGCTGCTTCCATACCCCCCAAAAAAATAAAAATTACATTGTTTATTAACTTTCTTGCAAAAAATGGACATGCCTGGACTTCGCTTTCCTGGGCACAGGAACAGATCCCCTCCAAACAGATCTAACCCCCCTTCCCTTAACTGCTTTGTCTGTAAATTCATCTCCTACACACAGGTATAGATATTCGCCCTATGGAAATACCATCCACCTCGAGGCATCATTCGCTCAGTGAACTCATGTTTGGGATGGGAGCAGATGAGCGTGTAACATTATCCTCATGGCACGTGTCAGAATTGCACCTTTTAAACCCCCAAGACCCTGTACTTAACCCTTTTTTCTCGGGTGCTACAGAAATACTTCTACTTAGGTGCCTTTCCCGAGCGAGGGTAGGCTGACTCTAGTTGATTTTGAAAAATGCAAGAAACACAAGCCCAGGCGATGGATGTCAGCGATAGCCGAAGGCAAAAGCACCCACAGGAAAAAAGGGGTGACTCCCCTTGTGGTAAATCTGCAAATCCAGGAGGAGCCCGTGCTCTATAATCTCCTTTTCACTAAATACCACCACTCCTCACTTTTTCCTCAGACTTCAAAGCAGCTCTCCCCACAGCTGCAGTATCTCACGCAGCCACGTCCCCGGCTGATACCACAGGGAGCCTTCAGCTCCACAGACTAAGCCCCCGATTTCCCAGGGATCTGAGACACGTCACGGAATCATAGAATGGTTGGAAGGGATCTTGAAGATCATCGAGTTCCAACCCCCCTGCCATGGGCAGGGACACCTCCCACCAGCCCAGGTTGCTCAAAGCCCCATCCAGCCTGGCCTTGGACACCTCCAGGGATGGGGCAGCCACAGCTTCTCTGGGCAACCTGGGCCAGTGCCTCACCACCCTCACAGTCAAGAATTTCTTCCTGATATCTAATCTAAACCTACTCTCTTCCAGTTTGAAGCCTTTCCCCCTCATCCTATCATGACATGCCCTTGTAAAAAGTCCTTCCCCAGCTCTCCTGTAGGCCCCCTTCAGATACTGGAAGGCCACAGTAAGGTCTCCCTGGAGCCTTCTCTTCTCCAGGCTGAACAACCCCCAACTCTCTCAGCCTGTCCTCACAGCAGAGGTGCTCCAGCCCTCAGAGCATCTTTGTGGCCTCCTCTGGATCCGCTCCAACAAGTCCATGTCTTTCTTATGTTGGGGGCTATGCTGTCATGCTGAACCCCATCAGCTTGTGTCTCCCCACACCCTTGGCACAGTGAAACCACTGAGCAGGGACCCAGAGAGTCAGCAGAGTCTCCATCCATGGGGATGCTCCAATTTTGGCCAAACAAGGCCCTGAGCCACCTGACCTGCCTTTGAAGTTTTGGAGCAGCGGTTGGGCCAAACGACCTCCAGAGGTCCCTCCTGACCCAAACTGTTCTGCAACTCTGCAGTTGCTGTCAGTTGGCTCTGAAAGAAGTGGACGGATTAAAAGTTCCTGTAAGTTTGAGAAAATGGGTGCCCGGATAGAAGAGACCGCTCTCACTACATTCTCGTGGAGGAACAGGATGCTGTGTAGATTAACCCTTCACTAGAAAGTTTATAAGGAGACCAGGTGGTGGGTGGAAGAGAGGGAGGCTGTGGGATTGCCCTAACCGAGAAGAGAACTTCAGCAATATCCCACAGCCCAGGAAACACCCCTGCACACAGCCCAGACCCCAAGCAAATCAGTCTTCTCCAGTTCTGCTGCCCCCCAGATGACTTTCCTCCTATCTGAGTCCCTTTCAAGGGAATTAGACTTTGCCAGAGACCTTGGTATCATGGCTCCTCGTTAGCTGAGCTCCCCCGAAGGGGTCCGCTTGAGCCAGCAGAGCACGGGCAGCACCCTGGCCACAAGCTGCAAGGGGAGAGCCTGGCCGTCACCTCCCTGCCGGGCCGCGCTCAGGGAGGTTTCTGCAGGGTCACCTGCTCACCACATCACAAAACCGCACGAGGAGATTAACCTGGTATTACTCGTAGCGTTAATGGACAGCCATCTGGTTTCCAGTATTTCAGAACCGAACTGGTGGCTGCGCTACTAAAGGCTGGATGGTTTTTTTATGACTTTGCGTAGTTTTGCAAGCACGGGTAACAAATGTAATTGAATATTTCAGAATAAATGTCTGATGTCCCAGCCCAAAGAAATCCTCCTTTGAATCCTCCTTTGCATTAACATTAACCACCCTGCGGCTGGCCAACTGCTTTTGGTTTGAGCAAGCTGCAGAGGCGTCACCACGTTTGCGCAGTGGATATTCTCTTTGATGGAACAGTGTTATGGATACGTACTTTAACTCCCGTGCTTGGATACCTCTTGGAAGAGCTTCAAACATATAAGCCCTGGGAAAAGGGGAATTTACCGATTATGCGCGGCATTCCCAGAGGTATGTGCGCACCTCTCCCATTGCGCAGCTACCAGAGCAGGGTAGGGGTTGGTGGTTTTGCAGCTCAGCTGCCCTCCCCGCAGGACCAAGGGGAGAGCGAGTTACCTGGCCATCAGCGCGCTGGTGCCAACTCTCGCGTGGAACGACCAGAGGTGAGATGCAACCACATAACTTCTTTAGCTACATACCGGTTAATGCACGGGTTAAACTGGAGGTGCCTGCCTTTCCCTGTCGCCTACTCCTCATTTTCAGATGGCTGAAGCTAAAAGAGTAGCAAATCCTTCTCCTGGCAAGTGACAGTTTGCTCTGCAGACAAACATTTATATACCTAGAAAAACTCAGGCAGCCCTTGGGCAACCAGCTCCGTTCCCCAGTGACCAGCAGGGCTTGCCAAAGGCAGGCTCTCACCCAAAGTCACGCAGGACACACAGAAAAGGGCAGCTCAGCCCTCCCTCCTCTTGGGTAGCCCTGTTGGAGGGCAGGCTCTGTGTAGGAACCTGAGCGAGCCTCAGGGACTGGGAAAGCCGAAATGGTCCACCACAAAGGGCAAATGTGTTCCCTCTCTCAGATGGACACGCAGGACTGAGGTCAGGAAGCACTTGTGCAAGAAGGTCAGACACGCAAAGGGGCTTTGCAGGAAGGTACAAGGCCTCTGAGATGCTTCCGCAATGCCACAAGTGAGGAGCAGGGAGCTCAAGCCGCTGCTACGGATGAGGAAAGCCCACTGCTTCTCGCAGTACATAATGCACAGGACATGGCCGCCTGCCTGGAGGCCTGCAGAGACGTGCCAACATTTCACACCGCCAATCTGAACGGTCAGGAGAGAGCAGGCCATCGCAGAGGTAAACAGCAGCCCTGCTTTCGGAAAAGCAAAAGCCTTGAGTCAGCTCTGTTTACTTTGGAAGACGCTTTCCAGCCCCCACACAGCCCTACCTCTGGGCTTTCTCTCAGCCTTAACTCTTTAACGCTAAACCCAGGCTGAGCCAGAAGCAAGAGCCTCTCTCCGTCCACAGACTAAATACTCCTTGGAGAAGAAGAGAGCTCCAGCACTCAGTTTACATTGCATGATGCCTTCCAGCCCCACGTGACCGGGCTTTCTCTTCTCCTCAGCCCTGACCCTCGCCTAGGCTCGGCCTCAGCCCTGGCGCTGCAGCCCTTCCTTTCCAAACACAAGCCTTTCCAAAAGAAGGATTCAAGCATCAGCCCTCCATTGAGCTTGGCAGCCCCTTCCCAGCCCCAGCACAACTGCAGCTCTGGGCTTTCTCTTCTACCTAACCTAACTCTTCCTTCCCCACAATAAAAATACATCAGGAGACAACTCTTCTTCCAGCCCCATGTCTCCTCGGACAGACCCTGCCCAGCCACACTCCACCTGCAGCTTCAAGCCCCAGCCACATCCCTACACCGAGGGCCAGCTGCAGGCCAGAGAACTTGCCACACCAAGAAAGGCTGGAAGAAAGGGATTCATGAAGCCTAGAAGACAATTCCGTTGCTGGAAATATTCAAGGCTTGGTTTGACACAGCCCTGGATAACCTACTCCAAGATCCTGCTTTCAACAGAAGGTTGGACCCAACGTGCCCCAGCGGTCCCTTCCAGTCCCGTCTCTTCCATGACCCTATGAGGTCCCTCCCTAACAAACAAGAGCCCATCATCCTAAAAGAAGCTAGGAGATACTGCAAAGCAACTTCCAAATTTTAGTTGGGAAGTTTGGAAAAACATCCAAAAACCAAAGCAGGCCATGTTAAGAAAATATAAAAATAATCCCAAAATAGCTCCAAAACCCAGCAAAAGAAACCTGCCATGAGTCTCATAACCCTGTGGGCAAAGGGCTCGGGATGCCAAACACTCACTGTTAACACCCGCCACACACAACCTCCTTGAGGAAGACCGAACCTTGTGGCCTCTGGACCCAGAGGGCCACTGGAAGGGTAAGCACCCAACTAAACGAAAGGGAGAAACCAGAAAGTTTTTATATGATGATTTTAACCATTAGAAGCTTTCAGACTCACTTCAAATGCTGCTGCGGGCTTCCACCTCCTCCCAACCCTAATCAAAGCTCTAACCTTCTCTTCCCAGGACACCAGGCAGTGGATTGGTAAGACAAAATTGCGAGTTTCACACCAGCTCACGATGAAATTTAGCATTGTGGCATCAGGTGAAGAACCCAGCAAAATCCTCCTGTTTGCTTTCCCTTTTCAATAGCCAGTCAGCACGTCTCCCCAGCCCCATAAACAGGGCACTCGGCTCAGCTATCTGTTAGGTTGGTATCAGAATGGTAATCACACCTGAAGGACACTCTGTGTCCCCATATTTTACAGACCTGAAATCAATCCATTCAATTTCCAACAGCTTGAAAACCTGCAAGAGGGTAAGCGCTCTCAACGTCTGCCAATGCCAGTGATGAACCAAAGCGTACAGCACTTTACAGAGTCAACGGTATGGCTCATCCTCCACCGTCACCATGCAACCCTGCAAGCCACTGCGCACCCTTAATTAGATACTCAGCAGCTTCCCTCAGAAACCCAGAGGAATCAGAACTTGCCATCACGTGGCAGATGTTGAAAGCCTTGGGGAATGTTTATTTGACTTCCGATTCACTCTACTAATGATTTATTGCTTGAAACTCTGCAAACAGAGATTTTTCCAGACAAGGAAACTACGAGCAAGCTAAACAGAGATCTACCATGAATAGGGTGAGCACAGTTGAGTCTGCGTCGGGCGGGGGATGGACTTTCACAAGATCCCTTCCACGAGGTGACCTGCTCAAAGCCCAACCACGGCATAATAGCAGAAGGGGTGCCCCAACTCTCAACCTCTGCACGTGAGGCCAAACTCAAGTACGCCACCTTTAAGCTCTAGTTCCTCTTTCCACCTCGAGCTGTCTCAAGCACAGTACTTCCCATCCTGTTAGATAGGTACTCCAGACATTGTAAAGGCGGCTCACGCTAATTGCTCACTCCAAGAGGTCACATTCACCTATCAAACCCATGCCATCTGGGGCTTCTGAAAGATTAAAAAAGAGAGACAAACAAGAGGATTATTAAAAATTTAACTATATACCATATTTATTATCAATCCACAGGATAATCTGATTGCTACATGAGCTCATAAAAGCTATTTCACCTTTACAAAATTAAAAAAAAAAAAAATGTGCCACAAGGATGTAATAACTGCTGATAACCAAGGACTGAATCTTAAAATTATAAATTTGCTGTAGAAAAGATTAAAAAAAATTATATTCACTTTAGAATTTTACTTTGAATAAAATATTCCCCTGTATAAAAAATAAAAAAGCTTGCTCTGGTTAGAATTAGAGTATTTTTCTTCTTCTTTTTTTAAATCTGGGAATTTGCATAATATCTCTGTAATAGGTTTCTTTTTTTTTTTTCCTATTGTACCACGCGGCATTCAAGCATAGCAGATTAGAAACAAACATGAGAAAAGCAGTCTTAAAACGTATGAAATCCACATGGGAAGTTTTAACTTCCTTTCCTTTCCTCTATTCTTTAAAGACACTTTAGCCAGAATAGCCTTGGAAAAGAATACAGGTGGGGAGGGACCTTCAATGTGCCATTAAGTAGAGCAAGGTAATAAAAGGCCTTTCATAAGTGCTTTCTTAATAAGGTGCAGAAGCAGACTGCAACGTTGCTAGTACTGCACTATGTACAATATTCACAATAGATTTTTCTTTATTTAAAAATATTCCAGCTAGTTCACATTTTCTCTTCCATTCTGAGGCTTTCAGTTCCATCACAGCCTTGACAGCGAGAAGCGCAGCAGCACCACTTCCCTTGTGGTCGGTTGGTCCTCTTATGAAACACTGGAACCTGCGAGTGGGCCGAAGTTCTTGGGTTGTTTTCCTACATAGCAACCTTGGAAATCCGCCTGGGTTCAGGTGTACATACTGACGGCTGGAGTCCTGAGTTAAAAACACTCCGGCACTGGAGTCGGACACAGCAATGTTTTATATTGCCAAGGCTTTACCTTAGATTTGTCTCGTGTGCGTCAAGGGATGAACCTCTTGTAGAGAAACGTAAAATACAAAACCAAACAAAACAAAGCTAAAAAAAACACACCGCCAAAGGCTTAGCAGCTCTTGACTCTTGACTGGGTGATGTCTGACGTTTTCTTGATGACGCTGGCCCGTGTCTCGCGGTCTGGCCGGCTGCTGCTCGTGGAAGCTGTGGACACTACTTGTGGCAGAGGGATGTCTGGGAAAGGGGGCCAGGAGCTGTTGTAAGGCAGTGGGCAGCTTTCTTCTTTGATGGTGACTTGGAGGTCAGGCTTGTTGGCTACAAAAGTTGCCATGCTGGGAAGCATATGAGAAGTGTTCCTCATTCCCAGATTGCTGAGATACTGTTTGCCTTCAATGTTTTTCTTCTGCCAGTGAAGTCGTCCCTAGAAAAGGAGGGAAAAAAAGGAGGGAAGACTATATGACTTTGCAAAGTGCTCCACGTAACAAGATGAAGACAGAAACATCCACAAATTGCACAGGAATTACCCTGTCTCTAGAAGCCTGAGCCTCTAGCCTCTGGCTTTGAATGTCTTTGCTCTCAGCCACTTCTCCCTTTCTGAAGTCGTGTGCCTAAACCTTGGAGGGTCTCCAGCAGTGAAGAGGCTCTGCCCACTCTTCTGATAGAAAATAAAGGCCTTATTCCCAGCATGCTGGGGACAAAAATGGACACGGACAACCAAACGCTCAGAGCTCCAATTGGAAGTGTCTCCTCCGCTACCAGAGAGCATCCTCCTGCCAACAAGCAGGCACAGAGACTCAAGACCTCTCAAACAGCACCACCCAAACTGTCAACACAGGTGAGGCTGCCGGGAAAACCACTGTCACTTGATGGTGTGTCCCCCATCACAGGGAGGAGGTTCGTCAAGGGAAGATGAGCACCCAGTCCTTTCCCCATCACACATGCCGCAATGGCACATTCTGTTAAAGGAGGTTTGGGGAGTCATTATTGGCAGTCTACATACGGGCTCCAGCCCAACCAAGGCACAACACACAAACCCAAGAGGGTTAGCCGTGCTGTTATACAGCTGCACAACCTGCAGTTCTCCAAGAAGGAGGATTCAGAGGGCTTTTGAGGGGGCACAGCAAGAGAGGGATTTGCAAAAGGCCCTCTGCAAAAATGCAGCTGGAGCACAGGGCACTTAAGTGCGCTCAGTGAGCTTCCCCTGGCCTCCAAGTACCCATGGAATCAGTAGGTCTGGTCACTTGATGGCAGCCCCAAAAGAAAGGCACGTGTTGGTTTTGCATAGGTGCAGCTCAGGAAACATTCATGGGGTGAGTATTTTCTCCACAGATTCCTTTCACCCAGCAATACCCAACTGACTGCTCGGGAAAGCTTTTTGCCTCACATACCTCAAACATTCAAGTTATGTTTCTATCATACGTGTAAGCATTTCCTCCAATTGTCTGTGTTCAGGTGCCATTTAAGGAAAACAAAGTGAGCATGCTTTCAACCAAGATAAAATACTCACTACCCAGCAATGTCAATGCATCATATTAACACACTAGCTGGCACTGTTGATAGCTCGCTAGAACATCTTATCATGCAAATTAATCTCCTTGTAATTTGGACACATGAGGAGAAAAGAACTTGCAGAGATATCCATTCTGTGACAGTCACCCAAATGTCAGTCTCCCCTGAACCCTCCTGGTTTCTTTTTATCTCCCAGCTATTATTAAAATGAATACTCCACTGGTAGACAAAGTTGCAAACAGAGAAGGGGAAGAATACCTCAGGACACTGTTCTCGAGACTTTGCTCTAAACTGTTAAAAAACCAGAAAACACTTACCTCTGCATTTTCTTCATCGCTTGGAACACTGTCAGTTGTTTCACTTTCTGTCAAACAAAACAGAAGCAATAATGAAACTCGCTGTTCCATCTACAGTAGCAAAATCCAGCTCAAGAGGCCTGATCCACTTCCAGCAAGTGGGAGCAAACAGAGTCAAGCCAAATACCCAGTAAACAATGGAGAAGTATGGACCCCCTGCCCCAGCAATCAGCACAGCTGCATTGAACAACTGGACTGAATTCACATGGTTATCACAGTTAACATGGCTACACCCTGGGGAAGACAGCAACAGAGGAGGACAAAGTACTGTGCTTTCTGGGCAGAGGGAAGAGCCTCCCGCAAGTGGGGGATGCCCCTCTCCCTTGCCCTCTCTTGGCAGCTCCAGGCCTGGCAAAGAGCAAAGTTCTGTCCAAATCCTTATTTTTATCTCCCTGCAAAACCAACAACAACTCCACCCCAGAGGAGGTAAGTGTGTTTTTGTTTCATGAACTGTTATCTCAGCCTGCCGCCTCAAGGGCTTGTTGTCACTTCTGGTGCTTTATTACTGTTGTTATACTTTGCTCTCGTTTCGCTTTTGCCACCGTGCCCAGCCCCCTCCCTCCCTATTTCTCAACCCTTCACCCACCACTCAAGCACGAAGAAATGTTACTATCTCCAGCCTCATCACTTCCCTCTGCCACACACAGCCTCCCTCACCCTCATCACTTCAACCAGAGTACAAACACAGGGGTGCAGCTCCAGCAGTACAGCTGTCAGGGGTTTGAATCACTGTGTCCTGTCTCCTGGGAGGATAGCCCTAGGCGTCTATCAGGCTACCAACAGCATTCAGAAGAGGTCTTTCTCCAACCCCTTCGCCCACCGGGGCTGAGCAGATAGGGCTCATCCACGCCCTCAGCCAACGGGAGCCCAGAAATTACAAGTCTGAAGGAATGACGTGATGAGTTACTGTAGCAAGCAAGGGAGCTCTCAAATCCCAATTTCCACCCTCTGCTGTGTTAGACATTTCAGCCCATGCAGACTGCTTTGCACAGTCCCTGCATCCCTGCGACTGTATACCACGAACCTGCTTTCCCAAAAAGCAACCCTGTGCTCTGCACTGGACACGAGTGCTATGGGTGCACGGACTGTGCCTCATCGATCGTGCCCCTGCACGTCTTCAGAGACTGGCAGCACCTTGCCCTTCTCTCGAAGCTTGGCTAAACATTAGGTTTAGGCAGAGGGCTGTAAACAAATGGTCTGAATTGCTCTTGCAGACCCCAGGAGATCAACTGCACCCACAGTCCCACTGAAGCAAGGAAGCAGGTGGCTCAGCTACTCCAGACTACTGCTTCCAACGCCAGCGCCTCCCCTACGCCAGAGTCTCTGATGTAGCACGCAGTAAGCACAGCAGCAGTCCAAAATGTTAAATCTAACTGCAAAGCCCCATGAAGTTAACACTCTGCAGGGCTTCTCATTCACTGGCCCAGGTAGAGAGAGATGTGCCAACATGATTAAGCTGGCTAATTAAGCCATCCAGGGGGGAGGAGAGTCAGAAATTAATCTGTGCTAAGGAGCAATGGCCTCCGAGATAGAATCAATAGGAGGAATCCACACAGAGACAAGAAACAGATATTCCTTGACATGAAGAAACATGTGGCAACAAAAAAAGAGTGATGCAGCTGAAAAGGAATCCATCCTTGGTGTTTATACATAACAAAATGCTGAGCAAGAGATAGCACTATAGTTAGCAAAGCCAGGGAAGCTGCCACTCAGGCACGGAAAGTTAGAGAGGTTATTTCAATCAAGACGGTTATTTGAATCAGAGTCAAACACAAGAGGAGGCTGACAAGAACAGTCTCGGTACTAAGAAAAAAGGATTTCATAGACGTCAGTGGAAACATGAGAAAACTCACAATGGCCACTCATATCACTTGCCTGAATAACGTCAGAAAGGAACTAGAAGTGTTTTTGAAACAAAACAGATTTATGTAGGACAGCTGATACCTCAGGCTACTTTTTGTTGTTGTGTTAGTTCAGAAGAGCTAAACTAACTGTTCCTGCACAGCTGTTATGGTCATACTCTTTCCTGCCATTCAGCAGTAGCACCTGACAGAGCAGGCAGCTCTACCCAGCAAGCACATGAGCACAGAGCCAGGGCTCCTGTGGTTCTCCTGTATGGGTTTGTGTGGAGCAAGCCAGAAATAGTCACAAGACTGTCCTACAAGTTAAGGGGTCTAACAAACCACAGACCCCCGTCTTCACTCCTGCCTCAAGGGCAAATGCATGCTTTTTAAAAAAAAAAAAAAAAAAAAGAGGTTCATAGCACAATTTGGGCTGGAAGGGACCTCAGGAGGTCTACAGACCAACCTCTTGCTCAAAGCAGGGCCAGCTACAGGACTGGATCAGGTTGCTCGGGGCTTTATCCAGTCAGGTCTTGAAAACCTCCAAGGATGGAGGCAGCACAACCTTTTGGGGCATCCTGCTCCACTGCCGACTGTCCTTGTGGTGAAAAAGGTGACATTTTTTCTTATATCCAGCTGGACCAAGTTCTCTTGTTTCAATTTATGCCTGCTGTTTCTCATCCTTCCACCATGCACCGCTGTGAAGAGCCTGGTGCTGCCTTCTCAATAACAACCCTGCAGGTAGGGGCAGGCTGCTATGAAGTCCCCAAAATAATCTCTTGCTTATGCTGAACAAGCCCCAGTCCCTCAGTATCTCCTCAGAGAGTGAGTGCTCCACCCCTTGATCATCCTGGTAGCCCTTCCCAGCACTTCCTCCCATTTGTTTATATTTTTCTTGGACTGGGGGCCTCAAAAATGAAATCAATAGTCCAGAGGAAGTGTAACTAGCGCTGAGTAGAGGGGGCTAATCACTTCCCTAGATCTACTGGCCACAATCCTGAAAGCTCGTGGCCTTCTCTATGGCCAGGGCACTCTGCTGTCTCATGCTCAGCTTACTGCCCACCCACCTTTCTGCCCACCCATCCCATCAGCCCCAGCCTCTACCCTGCAATTCCTTCCTGGGCACAGGACTTGGCATCTGTGGTTGCTGAATTTCCTAAGGTTCCTGCTGGCCCATTCCTGCAGCCTCTCCAGGTCTCTGTGGATGGAGGCCCTGCCCTCATGCAGGTGTCCCCTATTTGATGTCAACTGTAAACTTCTCAAGTGTGTACTCCAGCACCTATTGATAAAGTTATCACAAAGGACTTGTTCCAGGACAGACCCTTGTAGTACTCCACTTCTTACCAGCCTCTAGCAAGAGTAACCAGGATCCTCAAGAGCTGCCATGAGATGCATTCAAAAGCATCCCAGTGGCATGAAATCATCTCTGTGTTACCTGAGTTATGGG
Organism: Charadrius vociferus; assembly: GCF_000708025.1. Classification (NCBI taxonomy): domain Eukaryota; kingdom Metazoa; phylum Chordata; class Aves; order Charadriiformes; family Charadriidae; genus Charadrius; species Charadrius vociferus. The sequence continues at coordinate 707,538 of NW_009650063.1, read as the reverse complement.
CTAGCAGGTCCTAATATAAGTTAGGACAGCTGAAGGCCACCAGGATACTAAGACAACATATGGGGATAGCAGAAGTACTTCAGTCATGCCTCATTTTCCTTCTGCAGGCTCACTGCACTGACTTTATGGGAGGTAGCTCATGACTTGTTCATTTCAGGGTGGTTCTCCTGTCACCACCAGACCACTGCTCTCTACCATCCCAGCCCAAGCAACCACCATGACTTCCAGACCAAGACTTCTGTTTGCATTCCATGAAGTTAGACCCTGTAGCTGAGGTTAAAAGAAAGCATCATTGTCATTTTCACACAGATGGGAAAAGTCTTGCAAGAAGCATTGGGAAAAGAGGACAAATGTTTCAAAGGCCCCATCTCCCACCTGCTAATAAGTTAAAGCACCCTCATGCCCCTGCCTTACACTTTACAAAGCCCTTCTAAACGCTAAGAGACAGACTAAACACATCAGGAAGCATGATCATTTATCAACATGTGTGAGACTGACATTGGAGGCTCTTCAAAAGAACATCATACTATTCACCTGGACCCAAAGATAAAAATTCTTAAATACTTATTTTATAAAAATGCATCTGGAAGTAATTTCAGCCTAATGAGTCAAAGGCAAAACCATGTGTAAAATAATAAGTGGCATGGGGAACAATTAATACTGAAGTTTGCCTGAAAAGATTACATTTATGTTTCTACCCAGTCTCTTGAGGCTTGCAAGTTAGCAGCCTGTTAAAAAAGGAAAGTTGGGTTGGATCTGAAACTTTTTCTGCTTTCAAATGTGGCTTTGCCCTGCTTCCTACGGAAATAAGGCTTATATGATTGCAGGGACTCTACACAGCGTGCCTGCATGTGCATTTGTGTCTGTTCTCCCCTAACCACTTCTGAAAACACTGTCAGACTTGGATAAGGGATAAATGAGCGCCAAAGACTCTTAACTTCCTACCAGTTTTATGAAAACAAGGGGCCAGACAAAAAAGAGAACCCATTAGCACCCTGACTTGGGGGAGAGCTTATTATCTCACCCCTTTTCAGATATCAGAGAATCCAGATGGGAGGCAGACGTTGCAAGTCAGACGTCCACAGCTCTGCTGCTTGCAGGACCACTTCTTATCAGTTGCTACACGGCTGTTCTAGTCTGCAGACTATTTGTAACAAGACAGATCCGCTCCCCCCAGGGCCCTCAGCTCCACCTCTGCATTATATACCATTAGTGCAGCCCTTAGCACTCTGTGACCACTGTGCTAGGCACCGAAGAAACAAAAGCAGAGAAGACCTTTAATCTTTAGTAAGTCAGGGGGCAAGGGGGACACACTATATTTGCAGCACATCATTTGTACCGCTAAAAATGTCACTCTAATATGAGATGAAAAGACTTCGCTGCATTAACATCTAAAAATGTTCTTTTTCCATTAATCACAGACTAAAATCTGCAGCTTACATTTCCTACCTCAGATCTGCCAAGTTTTTTCCCAAGGTGAAATGAGCAGAGGACTGAGAGTTTTTGAGTTTCATTAAAAATGCAGAAGGCAGCGGAACAGACATTTCTGGCTCTTTGCCAGCTACCCTGGAAGAGCCCCCTTGCCCCCCAGCATCTTCTAAACATTTCCAAAAAAATACAGAGTGTAAAGAAACACCAGGATGCTTACCTGCATAGGACGAGACAGGGGAGATCTGTAGGGGGTACAGCTGGCTCATGCTGAGGGGCTGTTCGTCGCTTTCTGTTGTCACCTCTACTACCTGGCAAACATCAGGAGGATTGGCAACTATCACCTGCTCCTCGCTGCTGCCATCAAGGTGCGGCTGTCCTACAACTTGGGGTTAGAAATAAAAAATTGATTACTCGTAACACCTCGACCCTGCTGCATCACTAAGAGCCTGTCCTTGGAGCCTGCTTGGTATTAGAGTGAGTCCTCAATACTGTCTCAGTGCTTTCTTCCATGCCCACCACCTGCTTTCAATGGTAATTCTAAAGGAAACCTGTGTGATTTATTTAGTTTCCATCACCTTCAGAGACATTTTTTTCCCCACTTGCGATGACTGAAAATGCCTAACTCTCCCTGGGCTCTCACACATAACGTCCTTGAGCCCTCCTTGACATACTAGCTGTCCAGAGGCTTTCCCAGGGAAGACCACAGCCACACTTCTCCTCCATCCAGAAACCTGGTCTCACCAGGACATACAGACCATAGCAATCTCTCCTAATCTGGGAAAGCATGCTCACCCAGCAAAGCTGCCCACATCCCATGGCCTCCGGATGCTCTCATGTAAATTATGCACCAGAAAACCAGAGCTGGCATGCAAATAAACAGCCACACGGTCATGTAAAACATGGTGGGACTCTGATTTATACATGATACAAATCTGTGAAAAATTTCTCCTCCAGTTAGATGCTTATTCTCACTGATCCTTGCAATGCCAGTGATGGTATGTAGAAAAGCACAGTTGTACCTGTAGTCTGTAATCCTCATGGTCTGTGACTGAAAGCTACACTCTGGTTAGTTATTAACAGAGCGGTTTCCTATTCCCCCAGGCACATGGTATTTCATACCAAAGGAACATTTATTTCTACAAAGTGAAGGCACCATGGATGCTTTGCAAATGTCTTGAAACGCTTTGCAGTCATTAATTGTGCTACACAACATCCTTCTGAAACAGGGGAATAAACCAAAGTACCAAGAAGTTACTGAGCAAAGCAAAACTATGGTGAAAGCCAGAATCTCACTTCTCTGGAGCTGCTTGAGACAATTCCCTCTGTCTTGTACAACTCCCCTGTCGATCTCAGCAGGATGAACTGCATTAATCCAGCATGGAACTGAAAGCCACTAGCTAGATTTGAAGAGCACACAGGGATGGAGCTGCCTCAGAGGATGGCTAACCTGAATCCACAGTTGTCCAAGAGAAAGTGAAGGACTATAGATACTCTTTCACTGGAACCCAAAGCTTGAAGAGGAACAGTCTTCATACAGACAAATTCTGTACAAACATGGTGCTGTGTTGTTAGAAGTTCAGACAGTACATTTTTTTCTATACCCACAATGGGGAAAAAAATGTAGGCACTGAGACACAGTAGGTCTTGAAATTCTTCTGTTAAGTGACCTAATTACTCTAATTATTAATTTTTAAAAAGGCAAAAGATAGTATCTATTCCTGGACGAACTAAGATAAATATACATGAATGCACATGTATATACACACAAGCCATTCTTGCCTTCTATCTCTAGACAGGGCTAGACCACAACTTTTTGAAAAAGTGACAGGTTTTTCTCCCAGAGAAAAGCTGCATATCATCTTGCTTTGTGAAGTGCCAGGTAACCGCTGGAAAGCCCCCGAAAGCTGGATGTATATTTTATGAGACAATTCCAGCATAAAGAAAATCACATAAATAGAAGATAGTATTTTCTTTTTTAGAAGTTGAATCACTACAATTACTATGATTTTGTTCCCGATATTTCGTTTCCACTGTATTTCCATCTTTCCTGGTTCTCAAAACAACCTGCTTTTTATTGAGTCCGGTGCAGGGGGCAAGAGCACGCACACATACAGGGTTAATTTTTATCTGGGAGAAACCAATACTGTGCAACCCCATCAGGGTACGAGCAGGCCATCTGCACTGTTTTATCTTTCTCCTCAATACCTGACGAATTCTTACCCACCCTGATAGATAACCTGCACAGAAAAAATTACTGCTCACTTGGGCAATATGCCACCACTTTCCCGTGAGCTGCACGTATGTCAGAAACACTGCAGGTGCTGTTTGTCTTTTCTCCCTTCCAGCTGACTTCCCTCCTTTCTGCAGAACAGATCTATTTTACCCTTTTCCCCCTGTTTACATTAAAAACCTGCTTGCAGTCCTAAATAAGGACTTCTCTCTCCAGTCTGGATAAGCAGCACACTTCACAAGCCATTAATTAAACAACACTGGATGACAGTTACCCACTCGAGCCTTGCTGTCCTACCCCTGAAAATGGATTCTGTGAGTCCAGAGAAAAATGAAAGCCCTTAAGGTGCAAATTCAGTTCTGTTCCTCTGAACCTCTTGCTTGGTTTCCATGACAGACCTTTGACCATTTTTAGATGTTGATGTTGCCACTATGGGTCCTGTCCTGTAAATCACTGAGATCTTCTAAGGTGCAGCATGCATTCATCTCATCATAAAATCAAACAGGAGTTCAGGATACACTGTACTGTAGAAAACCGAGATTGCAGCAAAATTACTCTCTCTGATGTTAGTGGATTTTGGGGAACACCAGGTACGTTCCAAAGACTCCTGTTAATTGATCTCTGTTTGACTTTAAGACTGTGAAATAAAGCAAAAACTTATGAAATTCTTCCCTGGGACTGCATATTGGCCTTGGTGTGCTTCAGATTTGTTTATGACTCAGTGAGTAAACAGGAAGCACTAACAGCACTACAGTGCTATTCCTTCAAGTTATAAAACCCTCTGTAATAGTAGGAGCAACAATCATCTTCTAACACTCTTACAAAGCAACTGCTGATTAAATGAACTGCCACAAAGAGAGGAAAACTACTCACAAACTCCTCAGCCACAGAAGTACTTGAGGGGAATGACTATGCAAAGCCCTGTGACCTAAGACGGGCATCAAAAACAGTCACTGCACAGAATTTCTGCCATCTCTCCAAACAGAAGACTAACATGTTTTTCAAATGCTTTTCCGACACATATAAAAGTGGAATTCTAGAGAAAATGGTATATGGGTCACATTTGAGGAGCCCTAGCTGCAGTGACAACCTCAGCCAAAAAAAGAGCTGTCAAAAACCAGCCCAATTATTCTACCAAGAACCAATTATTCACATGCTGAGATGACAGCTAATTCCTCGTGTACCAGTTTCTACATGCAGTCTTTGCTGATCCGTGTTGTTAGCTCAGTGATGTTAAGAACTAACGCTGCTACTGAGGTGCCGGTAAAAAGAACCAAGTTCCTCCATTTCATCTGCAGGTTTAAACTCCCAAATAAAATGGTACCCTATACAAATCTCTGCTTTGAGCAATGGGAAACTGCCATCCAACCGCTGTTTAACTTCTAAGTGACACTGGCTACAGTCTCCTCATAGCTAAGGACTACCCAACAGCATCTTCAGTTCTGGTGGGAAGTGGGAAATGAGGAGCAACTTAAATACTTAAAGGGAGGGTGCCAGGGGGATGGGAACAGTCTTTCTTCAGTGGTGCCCAGTGACAGGACAAGAGGGAACAGGCACAAACTTGAACACAGGAAGCTCCATCTAAACATGGGGAGGACCTTCTTTCCTTTGAGGGCGGCAGAGCACTGGCAGAGGCTGCCCAGAGAGGCTGTGGAGGCTCCCACTCTGGAGACAACCAAACCCCGCCTGGACGCCGTCCTGTGCAACCTGTTGTAGGAGATCCCGTTCTGGCAGGGGGGGTTGGACTGGATGATCTCCAGAGCTCCCTTCCAACCCTGACCACTCTGTGATTCTGTGATTGTAACTGTGGTGTTCTCCGAAGTGCAAAATGCCGATGGAAAGCTGAGTTTGGCAGTCAAAAGGGTTTCTGAAGTCACCTGTATGCTTAGCATGTAAGAAAAGCATAGAAGTACTTACCTACGAAGTTCACTGTACTGTCAACTTCATTTTTTATACTGGAGGACAGGAAATAGTCAGAAGTGACATCATTTAGCCCGTTAATCCCAAAAGATGATTCAACTGGCTCTTGCTAGAATGAAAACAGTACAGTTGGGTCAGGTTTGATTTATTTTAGGAGCCTGGACTCAGTTCATCTCTTTGTTCTGAGACAGTAATAAATCATATGGCTTCTGCCTACCATACACCCCCTGCTCTCTGCTAGACACAGTCTTAGAACAAGTATTTTGGTTCTCTGAGAAGGAGCCAGAGTCTACTCCATTTCCAAATCTCCTGCTTTGAAACGAAAGCTATTTTTAATTTTCAGATTTAGACTGAGCTTCAGATAGCAAGAAATTAGTGTGTTATTTACTATAAGAGATCAACATTTGGAACAAACAAGGAAGAAACATTGCTTTAAGATGGTACTCTATTTAATGTTCATCCTTATTCCTTTCCAAACTTGCTGTATCTCTTAGTGTTCTCTGAAAGGAAGCCTTAGCTTCTGTACAGCAATTACTAAATTCTAGCCTTAATTTTTCTCTGCAGCAAGCCTGAAAGCAAACCAAAGTGTTTACACTAAATACAGCCTTTTAGATCACATCATAAACATTACCACAGGGCAATAACATTGGGAAAACACCACCTGTTCTACATAGACTAAGCTTTCCACAAGATGCATCTCTGTAGGTCTGGTACACTCGAGTGGGAATCTAAAAAATTCCCTTCAGAATAGACACCAAAAAGTTCAATTCCAAAACCTCAGGATTTCTTTAAAAAGCTATAAACATATTTAAATGATTATCTACAGGTCCAACCTCCTCCCCAGTATTGGTTCTCTTACAGGGTTATCAGTTACAAAGTCTAAAGTCTTCTGCTCTTACTCTGCAAGGGAAGTTCTGCCTCGCTGCTGACCCAGAGACACCCACAGAGAGGTGCAGAGCTGCCAGTTGGCTTTGATGCCACGCCATGCCCATTTTCACTGCGCTAAAGCATTTCAGCAAGGGCAAGGCAAAGGCGAGCCTCAAGATTTGTGGTGCCAGCCCTTCACAGTACTAACCATATGAACCGTTACCACAGGGACAAAAAACTAGGGATGGCGTGACAGGTCTTTCCTGGACACCACATGCTGTAACTCAAACAGAGCTGTCACTTCAACCCAAGTCTGTACCTTCCCAGCCATGAAGGAAGCCCATAATGCAAACACGCACCCTGCCCCAAGGCCCCTCTGCACATTGGAAGGGTGCAAAGTTAGTGCTAATGGTAACTGAGTCTTTGATGAGCTGCACCGGTTGTGTCAACCCGCAGGTCAAAGAATTGGAGAGCTGGAAAAGATAAAATTAGCTGTTATTGATCCACTGAGGATCACTGACTGCAGAGACAGGTTAGGGCTGCACACTGGAGCCCGGACCATCTCGTGTTGTGCAACGCCCCAGCAAACACAGCAGCCCCCATGGGAACCCTGCGCGCGCAGCACCTTGCTCAGCTTTACTGAGGCTTGGTTGCAGGGAAATTTATTTAGTAGCCCCTTTCGAGCTGCAGAAACAAATACGCATCCTGGAACTCGGGTGACGGTGCTGGATCGATGAAGGGACTGGCACAGTTGGTGTTAAATCACCTAGATTTTCAGTGTCCAGATGCCTGCTGGAAGTCTAAGCTAAAAGCATTGGGAAAGTTGTCACTTAGATTTTAAAAAAAAGTCTCAATGAGAAGGATAAATCTAGGATAAGGCAGAAATTAAGCCTCAGGCAGGCAGTTTTCAGACCTTAATTTTGTTTCAAAGGAAAGAGCCTATTTTTATCTAGGTGACTCAAGACACTTACACCCTCCTCCCATTGCTGAGAATTCACATTTTAATGGTGAGACGCTGTTTGCCCCAAAGCCCAGTGGTCAGAGATCTACCTGTGAGGTGGGAGACCTGCTTGCAGCCCCCCCTCGCCTAACACAAAGCAGGGATTTGGGAAAACCCAGGTCTCTCAGGTGCCCTAAGCACGCTGCTCAAGCTCAGCAAAGTCTGGCAGGGCTCTTCACCACCACCAGCGGTTGCTGTCGGTGCCCACAGGGTCTGCCAGTGGGAACGGGGGGGAGCTCTATGCGAGACTCTTGCTACACTCAAGTCCCTTCATAGATCTGCACTCGGATCCTCAGCTTCTCCCTTTGCTGATATTACCCCATTACCAAGTAGATTGTGGAGCAGCCTCCCACTCACCTCCACTAAAGAGACGTTTTCAGGGTAACTGTAAGGTGTTCAATGCAAAACACTCAACTCGGATCTCAGGAATTCACATCACCAAGGAAAGCGATTATAAGCAGCTTTCAATGCTCAGAAATGTGCATTTGCCTTAATTCATTCACCACCCTTCTCCGCTATTACTGCCTTCAACATTCTATAGTCAGTTGAACAGTAGCTGAGCATAGAAAGGGCATCTATTTTAAAATCCAGGCATATCTGGAGGCCAGATTGTGTACACGTTTGTCAGAATAAGGGGGGACAGGAATACTACCCGGCCCCAGCTCAAAGCCTACAAGAGCTAGGTAGCCAGACCATAGCTGGTGCCGGGTGAGCCGTATGCTCATGGTAGATATCGCTGGTAGGTGCCAGCTCAGCTCACTGCTCCTGTGTCGCCCTGTTTAACACTTCTCTGCAGCTCTGGGCAAGCGAGGCTAGTGGAAAGCGCTCCCAAAAGTTGTGAGTATCACGCCATTGGCACCTACTCCCAGGCCTAACGCCAGACGGACTAATCTCCCAGGCATCACGGACTCCCTCAGCAACGACTATTTGTGAAATTAATCTTAATTGAGAGGACGAGACTGTTCAAGTGCCTCTACAGCTCTTTAGACATTTAATATTTTGACTAAAAGAAAGATTATGAAGGAGGGGAATGGCAAAGTGGTGCTGCCAGCTTTGGCAGGCATCACATGCTGCTCTGCTGTGAGTTTACTGGCTCCTTCTGAACACAGGCCACCATCAGTCACGTTATAACAAGCACACGTGGTTGTGTGATCCAAATAGGATGGTTAAAAAGTGGTTCCTTTAGGACAATTTGAAAATTGCAGTTTTTCGACACGTAACTCCACAAGTCACAACCACTGGGAGAGCGTCTGCCTTCCAAACCCGATTTCAATGGAGGAGGTTTCCCAGGCCTCCAGGTTCACCTGGCCCAGAGCATCTCTTGGCCAGCAGGTGCAGGACCTGTGCCCAGGCGTGGGTGGCACAGCCCTTCACACAAGCGAGCAGCAGGGGACTGAGCTGCCCTTCTGCTGCAGACACGGCTGCCACGTGCGACCCAAGGACACCGACTTTACTGTAGGCTGAAAGCCTGAAACCTTTGCAATTTGCTTTCTGAAAAAAATCAAAGGCGGACCAACCCCTGCTGGTATGTAACACTGACCACCTCGGAGAGGCACTCGGCAGAAGTGTGAAAGTCAGAGAACACCGTGTGTTGTAGGGAATAGCAGTTTGGGTCCACGCTTTGAATAGGCAGAAATCTCAGGCAGTGACCAAGGAGCTTTACAACCGAGACCTTCTGAATTACAAAACACGAGCAGAACACGCAGCTCTGACAAAACCTCTCCTCCCCGCCTGAACGAAAATGAATTTCCAGTGCCTTACACACAGAAATTAATTGCTCCAAAAGGTAGCTCTATTGTTCAGAAGCATTCCTTCCGTAATTACTGTATTTCAACTTACACAGACAAACAAATGGCAAATGTATTGCCGAGGCTGCCAGTTTTCCAACCTCCAGGCGTTGCAACACAAGGGCTGTGTCAACTGATGACGTCAGTCACAGCTCTAACAGCCTTCACGTTTTTTAAAAAAACCCTCAACGCTCAATGTAACTGTAGCTTCTCAACCAAACCACAAGCATGAGAGATTTGCAAATAGCCACCACAATATACTATTGGGGCTATTAAAAAAATTTGCAAGAGATTGTTTTCACAAGCTCTCACACTATTAAACAGCCACTTCTTACCTTAATTTGTTTGAATTTGTCATCCTTCTCGGACTTTGTTTTTTTTCCTGCAACAACAGAAGGAAGATTTCTTAAAGTCCTGTGTGCCATGAGTTATCCTCCACACCTTCTATATTCACTAAGAAATAGACCCAAAACGTGCCTCAAAATGGCAGCACCTCCTAGGAAAGGGAGAACACATTTTGCTTAATTTTAATCCCCGCTTAAGGCCTGGGCAGTCAAAAATTCACCTTGAACACTTTGGCTTTGTGTTTCGCTTTTAAAGGGCTACGTAAAAGAACCACGATGGGGCCGAGGAAAGCAATTGCAGTCAAAAAATCAAGGTGAAAAATATGTAAAAGTGACAAACTAAGCAATAAGGCCCGTTAAAAGCAGAAGGAAGGGGGAGAAAAACAGTCTTAAAGGGAAAAAAAAAAAATCAAAATGTATGTCTCGTCACATTTGTGACAATCTCACTGTAGCAAAAGGGAGCTTGTTCATTGAGCATTGTTCATAGGGAGATTGTTTATTGATTTCATATGTGAAAAGAGATCACAATAAACTCCAACAAATATTTCCGTAAATAGTTGCAACCTGGGGTGGGGGGGAATATATATTATAATTCATGCAAAAGTGGTTTATGCAATCATGCTGGATTTGAGAATCCAGAAAACTGCAAAGCATATGACCCTCACAAAACGTTGTGTGCCTTGGCAGACCCCAGCGCTGCTGCCCCTGCTCTGACCTGATGAGAGCCCGATGTGGAAGCTCAGACTTGCTGGTGCAAGCTCAGCTCTACCCCACTGTTTGCACAGACGTGTCCCAGGAATTTCTCCCATCTCTACTACAAGATAGCACTCAGAATTAAAAATGTTTGCAGCCAAATTCTTTTGCTCTCACTCACACATAATTTTAGCCACGCGCCATGTAGAAAGGGTATGTGAGAATATATACAGAGCCCAAAATATGTCAGAGTTTTACAGTAGTTGGACTTGCTGCAGCATCCTCTCCTGCTACAGCCCCCATCTCCAGAATCTCAGCTTTCATTATGAACTTTGCTATTTCTTACAACTATGAGAAGAATCTGCCACAGGTTATGGTTCAGGGAAATACATCTGAACATACAAGATACATCACTGAGAATAGACTGGAAACAGTTTCAAAGCACATGTTCTACCTTTTGCGGACTGATCTCCCTTTCAGAGTATGATTCTGCCCCAAAAATGCCAGAGTTCATCATTTCCAATCATACTGACCTTAAACTGAAAATGTGCCTTTTACCTCTCAATTTAAGAAAATAGCAAACTGAGCTGCAGGTGAATTGAACTTGATTTTAGAGGAACACCATGCATTTGATTTGCAGGTTATCTTTTTGTCTGAAAATCCTAGACACCAGGGAATACCAGAGGACTAAGGAAGCCATCGTTCTACTCCATGAAACAGTAACAGAGGCATAAGGAAGCCAATGAGCCATAAAGAAGCCAATGTTTCTACTCCATAAGAAACCAAATACTCATGAGATTGACCTGGTTTAGGTCCTCTGCTGGCAGGTGGGAGACCTAATCCCAAAATCTGGGGATTCAAACATAGTTTCCCATTTCAGCTTTCTCATGCTGTGGGGGCTGTTTCTTCACGGCCTAGTGTAGCTACAGAACAAACAAAGTGGTCTCACGGTTTAATGTTCTGAGCAAAAAGCATACTGCTCTCACTTAGCGCAACAGAGCACTAGTTTATTTCAACCCTTGCTTGAAAAAAGATGATAGAATCAAAGAATGGTTTAGGTTGGAAGTGACCTTAAAGATCACCTAGTTCCAATGCCCCCACCATGGGCAGGGACACCTCCAATGTCTGCCACCATAATCTGAATGAGCACTACTGAGTTAAATGCATTGATGTCTAATATCCCCCTAATCATCTTCCTTGACTGATGGAGACCCAGGACTAGCATCTGAACACAACTCCATTGGCTTTAACAGAACTAACACAATTTACACAGATCACCAGCTTGAGGGTATCGTATCTCATTGGTTATCTCTCCAAGCGGCTTGTTCTCTTAACTGAATGCAGCCCATTTTTCATACGGGTGTTCCTAAGTTCTGGGGAACAGCTGGATAAAAATGTCCAGCTTCATAGCAGAAGTAGAACTGGCACATTCTGAGGGCCCCCAAAAAATAACAATGCCCCCAACACCATTTTCACGTTGACAAGTTCTCCCCTCTACCTTTTTTGGAAGGTCTTTCAGATAATGGCAGCATCCGGTACACCCTGAAGGCATTGTTTCCTTTCTTTATACTTTTGTCCTTCACTTCTTCTATGTCAGGCAGAGAGTTCATAGCACAACGGAAGTTTGCCTTCCACGTCTTTGGATCGGGTTTATCTACTCCTGACTGGTATTTTCCTAAGCAAGAAAAGAAAGTTAGGCACACATGACGCGTAATTGAAAACCTAAGGAGAATTAATAGCAGTGTAGGTTAACTTCAAGGTATCAGCCTTCGGTTCCCATGACAAGCATTCAAACAATAGCTGAGGTTGCAAGAGAGAGTGTTGTGATCTCATTCCCATGCACATTTCTAGAACACATGATGAACAGTTTCTGCTCAAGAAAGACCCAGGGCACTGCCAATCAGATGTGACTCCACAACAACGTGGAAAAGCTTGCACAGCATTTACCTTTATTGTGTCTGGCTCAAATCCATCGGAAGGCATAAAAAGCCTAAGGGCCCAAGTCTACAAAGTGCTGAGCATGCTCTCCTCCTGACAATTTCGAACCCAATCTTGTTAACGTTTAAATCAATTAAGTTTTACTGTGTTCCTCAATGCAAATGAGTTACGGCACTTCAATAAAGCTGGAGAGTATTGCAGACCTTGAAAAAAGTACTTAGCCTCCCACAAATTTAGGAACTTAAATTCAGTCTCTGTTAGTAAAAGCAAAGACAAGAAAGAAAGAAAATGTAACTTTAAAAGGGAAAACAATGCGAAAATCTATCCTGCAGTAGGAGAGTTCCAATACCTGTGTGAATTGCCCAGTTTCTAAATAAGGGAGCATCTTTTTCAACATCCCACCCATGTCTTGCGGCATGCATCCAGGGAATCTGAAAAATCTTCTTCTCCTGGAAGGGAAAACAAACAGGAAATGCCAACACTGATTGACTCAAGGGATCTTCTGATGACTTTAAGTCACTTATTTAAAAACACAGTTCCAGCATCTGCAAGTGTTTTGCTTTCTTCTAACCCAGTGCCGCTGTCATTGAACTCAATAGGAAAATATCTACTGGCGTCACCAAAAGCAGAATACAGCCCTAAGTATATGAAATACTCAGATGCCCCTTCACGGATGATGAGCCTGGCGGCTTTCCAAGCTGACACATGGGTAAAACATGCAGTGTTACACATTTCTAAACATTCAAAGGCAGGCTAGTTTTGGCAGCACAGACACTTTCTTGATTGGAAAAATTAGATATGAAACTAAACAACCACAGGAACAGAGCAAACTCAAGGGATTTAGAATTTAGACAGTAAAACACTAGTACAGTGAAGGAAAAGGATCTCTCAAACTTACATGCCAAGCAAATGGACATATGAATATATCAACTGGAGATATCTCTCCAGTGCAGATAAAAACTACAGAACACACATGTGAAGGGGTGGCATTGAAGACAGTTGAACGTATTTTAGTTTAGAAACTTTAGGCCAAAGAGAAGTGCATGTAAAGCAATCCAAAGGAAGGCACTTTTAAAATTATTGTTTTAACACACAACACATAGTTAAACCAGGGCATGCCTTGTGTGCTGGAAGTATGAACTGATTCTCAAAGGGATCAGAAAAACTCATGGAAGATGGTACACTGGTGACTATTAAAGATGATTAAAAATGGGATGCAGCTCCAGCTCTGGGAGCCCAATGGCTTTCAGAGCTTGAACAGCACGTTTCCTATACCCCTTCCACAAGCACCTAGCACACAGGATACTGGGCCAGATGGATGCTGGGTCAGATGTGCTTTTATGTCATCCAACACAGGAACGAATTCCTATGTGCTGACCTACAGGGCTGCTTCAGAACTCTTCGTGTTCATTTCTGCAAAGCCATACAAAAGGAGTTTGTTCTGCCATGCTTGGTTTTCCTCCCGTATTGGGGGGAATACATCTTATCTGGCTTCACATGCAGACATCTTGCACTACAAACACCTCCACTACAGATTGAGATCCACTTCTCAGTCTGTGAAGCGAAATTCCAGGGCAAAATGCACCCCCTCCTGAGGTGGCCACCTGAGCTACGCCAACTGAATTGCACCCTAAAAGAGCCTATTTCTCTCCATTGACTACAAACAACTCTAGACAGGCAGCTCTCATTTAAACGACTACATCGTGGATGTCTGTGGTCGGGAGAGATGTATCCTTTGCCCTTTCCCCTTCCTCCAACAACCACTTTTCTTCCTTGTCTGTCTGGTTAATATTTCACTAATGTCAAGGTTAGGTCTATTTCCCTTCCTTTCCACGTGATCTCTTCTTTTTTGAGCCCGCGTTTTGTATCGTCCTTCAACTCTTGTCTTCAATCCTTTCTCTCATTTACATCCACTTGTTCAGAACTGCATTATTCCCTTCTTGCTTGGCTTCACCTTTGGCAGCAATAAATCTGTTGTGGTTTAGGCTGGGCTGGCCACTAAACAAACGACAGATGCTCTCTTTTAACCTCTCTCTCCCTTCCCAGAAGACTTATGGGTTGAAAAGAAACTAAAACTACTTTAATGAAATATTAATAATAAAAATAAAAGATAATAATGTCAGAAGAAAATTATGAAATATATACAATAGATACAAAACCAGTATTGAGCTCCCAGGATGACAATCACGTCACCAGCTGGCACTGGGAAAGTCCCAGACTGGACTCAGCAATAGACAGGAACTGGATTCAGGAACACACAGATGAGGATCAAAGGCAGACAAACAGACAAAGTCCTCCTCGGATACCAGCCATTGAAGAAAAGAGGCTGATCCCTTTGATCCCTCAGCTTTTATACTGAGCATGAGGCAGATGGGACGGAATACCCTGTTGGTCAGTTTTGGGTCACCTGTCCTGTCCACTCCTCCCCACAGGTGTGACCCCTCTACACTTTTCTGCTTCCAACCCTCCAACGGGGCAAATAACAAAGTTAGCTGGCCTTGGGTGTTACAGCAATAAGTGTAAGCAAGAGCCTCTCTGCATACCATTCCGTGGTATTAACTGTAAACATCAGGCCTTATCACTTTGGAAGCAGACACTGTCTGAAAAACATGCAATTAATTGCAGAGAGTGCAGTTAGCTAGAAGAGACTTAACTGAAAAAAATTATTGAAAAGAAAATTAGTTCTATTCTGTCTCAAACCAGGACACCTTTAATTTGGTGAAAGCACAGATTGAACATGTTTCTCATTCCCCTTCAAGCCCTCACACTCTAATCCTTCCTCTTAATCTATTCCCATCACTTCTCTCACGTGCCTTTTGCCTCCTTACTCTTCCCCTTCTACACAGTTAAATCATCCTACAGAGATGCTCTCCTCTTTCCCCAAGTAGAAGGGTCTAAAGAGAGCCTCAACCCCACTATCCTGTGGTCCACAGAACTACTGTATTCGTCAGAGCTAGAACAAGCTTCCTTGCCTTTACTCTCCCATACACTATCATGAGCATGGAAAAAAAATTCAAACTTCCACAGAAAACAATTTCTATCACCAAGAACTTTAACAATTGACCAGATTAAAAAGTATTCTCATGGTTGGTGATGGGGAGGGGCTGGCACAATGCTACACAACGCTATGGAGGTTATATCATGGATTTCATATTCCTTATGATAATTCAAAAAGTTCTGTAGACTAGCAGACCGAACAAGACTCCAGACATAGCATCCTGTCATCATCAGCCGTACTCACTGCTCCAAAAAAAGGCTCAAGGACACTCTCAACAGCAGTCTAAGTGTTCGTTACAGTGTTTCTGCCCACTACAAAAAGTTCTTCCCAATCTCAGATGTCTTGAAACACATGGTTTTATAGCAAATTGTAATACAAATAACAAGATCATAGAATCCACATGTATTGTAACTTTATAATACATATATAATTTTACATACCTATATGGAAACTACAGATTTTGTCATCAACTATCAAATATCTAATCTTCTCTGAAATCCCGCAAGACTGCAGATTGCACCAATACCATGTGGTTGTGTGTTCTGCTCTAGTTTGCCTAGATGCTTTCTATTTAAATGCTAATTTTTTATTTCACACATTATCAAACATTTACCTATTTCTTTCTTCAGTTGATGCTTCCTAATAATGACCTTAATAGGAAAAGGCATATCAGTGCTTAGACTGATCTTAGACTTTGAAAACCATGTGCTGTCTGGTACAGCACTCCATCACTGGACATTTTAGCCTCACCTAAAGTCAAAAGTACAACCCACAAAACTTTTACAGCATAACAGGAATTGCTGCCAAATTCCAGTGGGGACATGAAAAGGAAAAAGCTGACACATTCTTAGAAATAGGCAGGAGGAGGAAAATACTATCAAACGCTTGCAAGCCTAGTGTTGCAAAATGCTCCAAGCAGGTGAATGAGCATGAGATCACATACTAGCTGGAAAGCCATAGGACAAATTTTAAATAGTGGCATCTGTCTGGAGGGTAATACTTCAAGCATCCATCAAAGCAGCAGGTTGCCTCTCGACTCCCGTTACAGCTACTCTGAATGTTTCCACTGTAATTTCCTTTTCCAGATCCATGAGGGATACTGACCTCTCCTTATCCCCCTCCTCACACCACCTCTGCCCTCTACTGAACTATGTAATTTCCTTCACACCTCCCAGTTTTGTCTCTCTGGGAGG
>NW_009650063.1:670737-691111 GCF_000708025.1 Charadrius vociferus | reverse complement strand
AGGAAGGTACTACACGAGTATTTATTTTTTAAGTCCTACAGAGAGGAGTCTGTTCTGGAGGTAAACACAAAGCAGGAGGTACAACATGATCAACTGACAGTAGGGGAAGGAATTAGGTAAATCAGCCATACCTGATTTGTCATTCTCAACTGAGAGAGGTTTAATTCCCTTCTCAGCCTGGAAAAATTCCCCAAGAAGAGACAGCCAATGACAAACCCAGAATGGCATTTGTTTCCGTAGTATTTAAATCTTATTTCCTTAAAAGCTGTGCACACAGAGGAATGCAATTCTCTTGCTAATCTGACCCATCTTCTTTTCTATAGCATGAACTGTCCTTTGCCAAACTCCGACTAAAATATACAAATCCCAAAATCCTACAGCCTCCAGAGTCAATTCCATGGGTACAGAACAGGCTGCGACACACATGATGCTGTATCATTGATTCCATGCATGGCTTTGTTTATGGTCAGGATTTACAGTAAAAATAGAAATATTTCTGGTTTAATGATTCATTGTTGGAATGAATGTTTACACATTTTTAAACAGAAATGCTCAGAAGTGCAATTAACTTGTTGAGCACAATAAAGACAACCCAGAATGATGCCCAATCAGAGGGCAGAAGTGGGGAATCAGAGTTTAATAAACCTCAAGGCAGGCCACTTAGCCTGGTATCCTCCTTCTGGTAGAGCCAGGGTTTTGTTTTAGAAAAAAAAAATCCACTTCAAAACACTTTATTTGTGAGACAAGCCTTGGTCAATATAGAATACACTAACTAAGGACAAAATCTCCTACCGACTCTTGCATGCAAACAGTTTATGCCAGAAGCACAAGGCAAAATCCGCTGTAACAACATGATCAGAGGGCTGGAAACATTAAACAACCCAAAATGCCTTGCAAACTGCCTTTATGAGTTGGTGGACTGAACTTGGAAGAACGAAGCCCTTAGCACAGTGGCAGTGTTTTCACACTGCAAAGGAGGCGAGTACATTCCTGAAATGTACCGAAGAAGAATACGTGAACAAAAACTACAGATGACATTATACTTAAGAGTAATATGCTCAAATCTGAAATACTGTGCAGAGAAATTACTTCAGGATTGGGCAGAAATGCCCAGCAAAGAATGGCAGAGATGGACTGTCAGCAGGAGAGACCTGACACCAAAGTAGATATACTCAAGGAGAAGAATCCGTAGGGACCTGAATGTAGGATTCAAATTACAAAGACAACAGTAAAAACTAGTCTCTTCCTCCTCTTCAGCTGTGACCCCATTATGCAAGAACAAGGACCTACTCAAATTCACAGGGCAGCTAACCAGGGAATGGATAAAGCAATATTTATTTACCCAGCCACAGCATGCGAGAGTCACTGATGCAGGAAGTTCCTGAGAAACAAAATGCGTAGCTGTAATTTAAAGGGCTCTTGATAATTTTATCATCACAAGCATTTCTAGCTTTGCAAGCTGAAATAAAAAGTAGTAATCTTAATTGCCATTCTTCAGCTTTAAAAATGGACACGTGAGTACCGCAACTACTGCTACAGGGAGGATACCAGACTAATTGGGTTAGTGTCTTAACCAGAGTGGCAGCACCTATGTTTCTGCAGCTGACTTTGTGCATTTCCACCCATTTTGATCACGAAGCAGCCTCTGGAGCCAAAACTGTTTCACGCTTTTCAGTGTGCCGAATTACTTTCTTGCACACTGCAGAACACATGCAATATTTCCAGGGTTTATTACTGTTCAAAGTCTCAAATACACTCCTTGGTTTTATAGAGCCAATTTAAAAAAAAACCCCAACAAATCAGGCACTGACATTTTGGAGCCCATGCTTGTGCTCTCAAAGTGCCTAGAGCTCTCAGTAAGAGCTGAGGGCAGGGAATATTAGGTTTGGATCTGTCAGGGGAAAAGTTACCCCGTTTTCTCCCAGGTTGAAAAGTATCAGAGAAGTCACACAAGTCTGAAACAGGAGATCATTGCATCAAGCCACAGTCTAACACAGAATATAGCCTTCCACCTCAGGAGAGCATTTTGTTAACATCCCTCTGACACTACTTGGTGAGCAATCTGTTCCCAGCTTAAAAAAAACCCACCAACCTAGTGGAGCCTCCAGAAACGATCATTCCAACAACAAAGAGTTGGAAAATGCTTTCAGAGGAGCCACAAATCCACCAGGCCAAAGCAGGGCGCCTCAGATCTGGCAGGGAAGGCCGGAGAAACAGGTTCCTTATTTAGCCATTTCAGCCCTGGTATCGTGTTAGAGTTGATTTGCTCTTCCAGCCAGGGGCGCATCCGCATCCTTTCGACAGGCATTGTCACCCACCCGGGACGGAGCTGCAGGGAACAAGGGACAAGGTTACCTGTTTTCCAGACAGAATTCCCAGGCAGCTCCCCCATCTCTGCACAGTACAGACTTTGTAGGCAGCTTTGCAGGCATCAAGCAATTATAAGAGTGACTTTGGATCTCTGCGGGAGCCTCCCCTAAGAGCAACTGACACGACAAAGCCTTCTCTATGACAGAAAACACTCTTCTGATACACCTGGACTAGGAAAACCTTCACCTGAAGAAGACACATCATATTGGCAAAAGCTTGTCTGCTAATACAGGTGGGATAACAGAGGCCACAAAGAAAAACAATTATGCTCCTGAAGAGACCTCTTTTTGGCCCACAGATCTGCATTTGCACAAGACCTTTTTTTGCCGATAAAAAAAGATGTAACTAAAACAATTCACGTGCAGGAGGCATCACTGTACTAGCTAAAACGAGGCACCTGCTAATGAGAGTGCTTTCAAACAGCTGTGTCTATCCTATAAACTTGACTAAAATTATGAAAAATACATTTTACATCACAGCAATTTCGCAGACCACTTTGGCTCTGGCTGAGTAGTTTAACCTCCTCCCTCCAGCTTTCTCTGATCAACCTGGTCACTGATTTTTTAGCTGTTATTTTATGTTTCGGTACTGCTTAGCTAGGAATTAAGTGCTGTACAGCCCACTCAGCTGCACCATGCCACACTGTATTACTCAGTTTAGACTCAAACTGACTTTTTTTTTTTCCTGTCTCTCTATCTCTCTCTCACACACACACACACGTGTGACCCTGATGCCACTTCCCTGTTAAGAGCTGTAAATTATTGACATAAGAGTCCAAAGTCTTGAACTCAAGGCAGAAAATTTTAAAAACATTAACCTATCTCAGGCACCACTCTGAAAGCACCAACTGGCACTAGATGCAGATTAAAGCACCACATTAAACTCCTGTTAAGCAGCCTGCAACCCATCATTTCTCTGTTCAAGTACTTGCATTTAGGCTTCTTCTTCTTCTCCTCTCCCCCTCTGCACCAGGCTCAGCTCCTTCCTCTCTCCTTTGTTCTTCACATCTGTGTTCTCTGCATCATTCTTAACTTCTCTGCTCCGCTATTCTTGTCACCTTTGATCTGAAAAAAAAAAAAAAGAGAAAGAAAAATGAGTAGCCCACGTATTTGAAAGCACGCAGCAATGACACAAATGTAAATGGGTTTGTTCTTGCTTCCTATGGGAGTACAGGCATCAGACAGACTAACAATTAGGCAGTACCAGGCCCACACCCAGCACAAGAGGAAGAAAAACGTTCAAAGTTTCCTCTCATTGCTCTGAGGACATGTATTTCCTGAAACTAATAAGGAATTAAAACCTGAGTGCAACAATAAGGCTCTTTGATGTGTTCAGAGAATTTACCAGCAGCCCTGCTCACACTAATCTCTAGGCAAACATTTTATTTACTACTGTGTGGAGCTGGTGACTCGCGCTTCAGCCGCAGCCTTTTCAGTGACTATGAATTTCTAAAATAGCTCAGAAAATGGTTGCAACTGCTCAGCTCCCTTTCAGGTTCACGTCAGACACGAAAAAACCAGCCAACCCCAGAACCCAACAGTGGCTGTGCCCTTCTGTAAACTCCCTCTCTGTGCAAGAGGGAAGCTGTTTTCTGGGCCAGGGCAATGCTGGTGCAGTATTTTTGGCCCCCAGCATGGTGGCGAGCTGCTGGCCACACCACTGCAGCCTCCTCCGCTTGGCACCAACAATTCCCATCCAGGTAGCAGAGTGTGTACAGGAGATCTGTACCATCTTCCCCTACTACACATTGGGTCAAAGATGAAAAATGCAAATGGCAATGTACTAAAAACGCGAGCAAATTTTGATTCATCTGTCAAGGAAGAAACAAGTAGATGCCATGATCGTCTTAGATGCATTTCTTTGTAAGGTATCTTTAAGTATGCATGCACTTTGAGACAATTCCTGGAAACACTGTGCATCATCTTCAGCGTTCAATATATGAGTGCTCCCATTTAGCAGTGGGACTTGTCTTATCTTCTGGGTAATGAGCCCATAAGACAAATCTCAAGCCCATCTGAATGAACAAATTAGACAGAAGGCAGAAAAGTAATCTTGAAGGCAGCAGCAATGAATCCCACTTGGGACAGGAAACGCAGGAGAAACAGAAGCTGCCTTTGTGCAAAAGTAATGCATTTCAGGAGATGTGAAAGCTGCCAACATCACTACTATAAGGAAGCTGGTCTTGCCCAAAACAGCACTGTCGAGCCAGTCGTCTCTTCCCTCCCACATCCCTGGGGGCTTCCCCGGCTGCTCGCCCGCAGATGCTGCGGTGCTCATCTCCTTTTCGGCACCCTGGAACTCCTCTGGGATTAGCACCCGCAGCTGTCAGCACACACCTTCACATCCATCACCCACACCAAGACCAATTAATCCCGAGGTAATCAGAAAAGAGGTTTGGCTTGTGAGAAGGGAGGAGTGGCTCCCAAGATCTGTTTATCTGAAAGTAAAACCAAACCCAGCTAAAAATAACCTGCAATGATGTTCAGCTGGAGGGACGGTGGGCATCTTTTAGGGGAACGTCTTTCACAAGGGGGGGCAAGCACAGCATGCTTCTGCTCATCAAAAAACATCCCATGCTCCTCTAAGAGCACGTGCTGCAGAAAATAAAGCCTGACGTCTTCACGAGACACCCCCATACCTGTCTGCCTCAGGACAGCACTGAGCACAACGGTGCTAAAATGTAGCGGGTTTTTTGGCAGCTGCACCTCAACAACATCCTTGTGATAAAAATACCAAGTCAACTCTACTGAGCAATTGCCTGTGGGAAAATAAAGGTGCCGCATCTCCCCTCTTGAGCTGTCAAACACATGATTTATTCGTACAGAAAGAAACATCAACTTCTGCAGCCTCTGTCTGTCTCTAAGCAGGGTTGTGAAGTGAACTTGTGAGTCTTTTTTTGATGGCTCCAGGTGGCAGAACCTGAAGTCCACCCATCAGGGAGTAGTGGGACAATCACCTTCTGCCATTAAGAGTCATTCAGGTTTGCAAAGACCTTTGAAATTCTCCAAAACATAAGCAGCAAAGGCATGTAAAGTTTCAGAGGCCATCATCTAACATCAAGCCAGCTTCAGCCTCCATCAGAATACATTAATTATAAAGCAAAGCTGCAAAGCCAGAAACTAAGGTGAGCCATACAAAACAGCAGGCATGCCAGGTTCCTTCACTCCAGCCTCTCTCCAGTGTACCCAGTGGAAAGGAAAAAGCAGAAACAGTGGATCCTTGTACGGAGAATAAAACATCAATATTTATAATCTGAACCAGACTGGGAGCACCTATGCACCGATCTCCCATTCCTGGTAAGCGTTACCATTGCACTTCCCCTGCACATTTACATGTAAAAGCAGGTATGTGCAGGTGTCTCGGCACAAGTGGACTCCTACCAGTATTTTCGAGTAGTTTAACCTCCTCCCTCCAGCTTCCTCTGATCAACCCGGTCACTGATTTTTTTAGCTGTTATTTTACATTTCGGTACTGCTTAGCTAGGAAGTAAGTGCTGTACAGCCCCCTCAGCTGCACCACGCCACACTGTATTATAGTGTGAGCTTGTGAGCTCCTGAGCCATGGGCACCTATTCGCTGCCCTGCGCAAACCTCCCCAGAAGCCCGGTTACCTTCTCAGCCTGAACCTTCACACTCGGGTTAAATGGGAGAAAAATGGCTTAATGCCTGCCTTGGGTCACTTGGCACCATCCTCCTCTGCCTCGGAGAGACCTTGGCTGGAGATGGCCAGGCTGCAGGGGAGAGGAGCAGAGCTGGCTGGGGCTGCAGGGGGAAGGAGCAGCTCCAGCTCACCAGCGGCGAAGGACCACCTCTCACTCCATCACCCCCACCCTTCGGTCCCATCCCAATTTTGTCAGACGCTAACGTTACTCTTTGCATAGGCAGCTTTGTGCACAAGACCAGGGAACTCAGCAGGCTTACAAGCAACACTTCTTTCCGTAAGACTTTTTTTGTCTATTTGAACCCGAATTGTGGCATTTAACCTGCTCAAAGATGTGTGGGACAGCAAAACCGAGAGGTGAAGGCCCTCCAGCATGGGAGTGGGAACGAGCAGCTGGGAATGACAGGAAGGAACCCCTTAATCCAGAACCGCTAATGAAGCCCCACTGCTTTTAAACCACAGCTTCAAACTTGGACTCTACTGAACCCCAGCATCTCTTTGGGGAGAGCACGGGAAAATGCTAAACACTCCCAGAGACCCATGCTGGAGTCAAACTTTCTGGCATTACACAGAAAATAATTGTTTGTTTTTTCTTCTGGTTTAGCACTGTCCCATGTGGGGGAAGGGAAGAATAACCGCCAAGAAACACAGTCAACTGCTAATGCAGATGAAACCCAAGAAATCAGTTTTCTACCATACAAGAAAAGGGGAGCTCATTTAGACATGGAAGTAGGGTTACCTGCCGGGAACTCTTTGTATGAATGCTTGCCATTCTTAACAAGACAGCCAACCTTCCAAAGCCACAATTTTTAACCATACCTCTTACAAATGTATTAAGGCTGTTAGCTCTGTGAATATAATTTCCCTTTTTTTTGCTCCATTTTTATCACATGCCTCCTTTTTAAAGGTAGCTATAGTCAGTGGTGGTTGCCTTTTCGGTGGTGGGAGGTTAAATGCATCGACATACATTAAGACATCGATAAAATCACTCCCAAACAGGCACCAAGGGTGTCAGACACTAGCCCCAACTCAATGGCATTTGTCTGGAAGAGGAGGCCATCAGAAGCCTGCGAAGAGCCAAGCCCCATGCAAGAAGCACGGCCCACAGATGCGCTGGCGCCACAGTTTATGGAGGGATTATTTTGACCTTTTTGGAAGATTTATGTACTGTACTATTCATGCTAGTCCTGCAGTCACTTCAGCCTTCTTTTTTTTTTGCAACTAGATACCACAAAAACATGGTGGAGGCTACCCCCCGACAAGCTATAAACTGTCCTAATCCTGCAGATGTGACTCAGAGGAAGAGTGCTGCGGAGGGCAGACAGCACAGGATCTGCTGAAGCCAGGCCAGCATAACCCAGTTAGGAACAGGGAGACAGGGAGGAGGCCAGTCAATAACACGGCTCCTGCTACCGCACAGTGCACTTGAAAATGAGTTTTCTACACGAGAATCACACCAGCAGCCTGGCGTGAAGCATGCAAGCTGACTTCCTAGCAGCTGAAAGAAGAGTCACAACGGGGTAAGAGCAGGAAGCACGGGTACAACAATGTTTTCAGGAGTAGTCACACAAAGGGCATTGAGCAGGTAGTTGTCACCACAGCATCCTTGAGACACAATAAATTATACTGGATTTCAGCTCTATACTACTTCGCAAGATGTATGTTTCTAAGATTCTTTATGTAAGACTCTTCAGAAGGAAACTCACAGCACTCATTTATCTTTAAAGAGATATTAGAAAAATATTAACTATTTTCAAGAGCTGTTCATTTTTAAAGACACATTAGAAAATATTAAGTGATGGCTTCAATCTATATATATACACAAATATTTTTTCACTCCAAAATGTTCAATAAAGAGCTTGTAGTCCTCCCCACTCACTGCTAAAACATTCTAGTAAGTCTGACTTCTGTTTTCTCCCTGATGGAGAAAACACTCCTGCCATACAGAAAGTGTAACCTTTGAGAATGAAGAGCTCCTCACTAGAATTATGGCAGCTGTAGACAGAAAGTGAAAGCAACAGCATGGCAGGCATTAAATCTGAGCAGTACGAGATGTCCTCTTCCCTTCACTTTCACTCCCTCTGACAGCATCCAGATAACTGAAAAGACACAAAGGCTATCCCAAAAACACAAGCTACTCTATGCCTACGGATTTTTATTTTTTTTTTAATGTATTTCTATGGAAGTAGAAAAAAAAATCTGAAAATGCAATTCTTCTTTCCCTATCACAAAGTACCCAGTTAAAAGATTTGCCAGTATATGAAGTGCTATTAATTGTTGTGAGAAGGTAAGGTGGGATAAGATACTTTGAGGTGCATTTGTGAAATATGTCACAGCCTTTCTCCAGAGCTGTGAAAAAACATTTGTTCCCCAGAGGACTTGTGCAGAATATTGCATGGTACCTATTTCTCTTTTCTCTGTAAACACAGAGCTGACAATATTTTTAAAAAAAAAAAAAAACAGTTATCTTTTGCTTTGCTGATAAACTTTTAAACTATTCCCTTTGTTTGTTAACGCTGATGTAGTTCAGAAAAGCATCAATCATCCTGTGTGACCAAACAGATATGCTGAAATGAGACCATACGCTAATTTTAGGATTCAGAGAACTGGGTTCTGTGTTTGTCCCTGTGCCAAGACTGTTCCAGGATAGATGGAAGCATGATCTTATTTTAAGGAACAGTACTTGGAGAAAAATTCTGTCCCTTGGTCACAGCTTGGACTCTGCCTTCACATACGATTTTGCATATAGGACAATCTTTTTCAACCATTCCACGGTGAATGCTGCTTTTAAAGCTAAGTCCATGTTTAACTGTACGTACTCTGAGCAAAGCCCTGCTTGGAAGACAAGCTCACCAGAGGGATAGAGACTTTTCCTGGGTAAAAAAAACAGCTAGCCTCAGCTGCTCAGAAGTACTTCAGAAATGTGAGATTGACACCAAAACACAGACAACTGAACAGCACTTCACTCAGCTGCTCCAATTTCAGACACCTGAAATCCCCCTGCCTGCAACCCGTGGGAAGACAGACCTCTGCCCATCTGCCACGAGAAGGAGAATCTTACCACTGATTCTGAGGAAGCAGAATGAGCATGACTTCTTTACGATAATGCCAAATTACGCAAATATCTGTATCTTTCTTGGAATTGACAGCAAAACACATAATTAAAGTGGGATTAGTAAACAGGGAAAAGTGGGCACTGCCGTTCTCAGAGGTGCAAGGGTTAATGGTTCAAAATAAAATCCTGAAGCTCTTGGAGTTGAAAACAGGTAGGAAGCAAGAAAACACACATAAAACCCCATAAGAGATTTCCAGATTCATGGATAATTTGTTCCCTAAGAACACTCTGCCAGTGATGCCCTGTTGAACAGGGAGGGATGGGGGAAACATCAGGACTCTGCTGGTGGATTTGCATATCACTAAGCTCCTCTTGCCTTGTGCTCTGTTAAAGGATAGCCCATCGCCAACAGCTCCACAGACCCAGCTCCTGTGTTGGCTCTGACTCTTGATCCACACTGTAGCAACGGCAGTATTTTTCACACTCTTTTCTAACGCTTTGGTGGCAGCAGCAAAGACGCCGTGAGCATGCTATATCCTTCCTGCCCTTCACCAAGAAAAATAATTCACTGCGGGCAGGAAAGGTGGTATCTTATTTGCTCAGGTGCCTGCAGGAAGGAGGAAACTCCATCAAGATAGGCCAGAAAGCCAAGAATTGGGAGAGCAGGCAGGGTGGGAAGGCGCAGGTCCTGGGCAGAGTGGTGTAAGGCACGGCCTGGCCATTAGGAAGAACCTGTACAGGCAACCAACGAGCAATATTTCACCTGTTCCCCTGGGTTCCCAAACCGAATGTGGCACAGCTACAACAGGACCATGGCTGGTAAGAGGAAAGCTCTGTGGGGTGGTGAAACACCTGGGAACCCAGCTGCTGCGGGATGGATTCAAGCAAGCAACAGCTACCCAACTTCTCAAGCCGCTGCTTGCGAGGGGCCAGGTTGTACCCACCTCGGGCTGTAGGGAGGTGCAGGGTAGATGAAGGAGGAGGGAAGCATTCAGCATGCCCTCCTCTCGCGCTGCTGTACCCAAGACAGACACATAAAGGTAGAAGGAAGAAAAGCCCTTGTGTCCTCTAGGGACAGAGGGCAAAACCCACCCCTATCAACCCAACATTCCCTGCAAAAAGAATAAAAAACCTAAATGAAACAAAGGCAGCAAATACCTCAAACGTGTATTGAAATCAGCGTTACAGCCTGCATGATAAACACGCCCAGGAAAATGTACAATGGGAACTCATACTGTATATAGAGTGTGTTTCATCAGCTCTATAGCATTTCTGTTCCACCCAAAGGGTGTTAACATGCCCTGGCTGGGATTCAGACATTACACATCAAAACAGACTCTTTCCTTTGGTTTCCATGCAAAGTCTATTCTCCCTCAGCAGCAAAGATGTGAGTTGTTATTTTGCAGTGATCTCGGGCATCATTAAAGGTAGCCCTCGGTCTTGCAGACTAGAAGCGCGCTGAAGAAAAGCCATCTTATTTTAATACAACAGAACCAGAAGGCTCTTTTTTTGCTTCTGGACTTAGCTGCAATGAAACAATGCTTCAACCTCTCAATACGTACAATAAAATTTTGCTTGCACTGGGTCCTATGTTGAACGTTATCATGACGCTTGAACAATACAACGTCTGTGGCTGAGCCCATTCACTTCTCTGGCATCGCAGTGCCTTACATCAGCTGGCAACTTGGCCCAGGCTTCCAACAAATAGATTGTTAAAGATCATCTCTGCAGCACCCCTACCACTGACACACATGAATGTCTGCAAGTCTGGTGACAATACAGAATGATTGCTTTACTGTCGGCTTAAAAGGAATACTTTGTTTCCTGTGGGTTTCTTTCACTTGTTTCCCAGGTCTTGCCTGGAGTGAAGATGGAGATGTCAGATTCTGGTGGCATCAAGATGACAATGCAGGTGATGGTCAACAGCAGGTGATTACTATTTTTCCCCCCAAAAGCTGCCTAGAAATGAGACGGTGGTGACTTTTCAGTAGCAGAGCTGCACTTCACTCAGACAAGTTTGGGAAGGGCTTGTTTACAGCAAGAAAATTACTGGCATGGTTGTCAGGGAATAGTTAATTCCTTGGGTTGGGGAGCAGTTATCCCCCAATAAACCAATTTTATTCCAGAATTAAGTGCTCACATGCAAGTCCGGTCCTGAATACCCACACATAATAGCTGCTGCTGCTTAGCTGTGTCAGTCGGTATCCACAGAATTCAATCCCTGCGTGTTCTTGAAAGCTGTCGAAAACTCTGCATTTGACAGCTGATTCATAAAGAATATTCCAGCTTGGTGAAAACTAGAAGGCTATTAAGGCTACTGAGGCTCAAACAATTATCAAGAATCACTTCTTTTATCAGACTGATGCAACTCTAGAGCATTTTTCTAAGTGTCTCCATGGCTCTGTTAGACCAAGGCACTCTTATGTGCTCTGCGACCAGGTTTACAGGAGACATCTCTAAAACTTTTAACAAGCACAACATGTTTCCTACATGTGTCCCTCTGAAAGCAGTGAAAAAATCTCCCATGCAAGTATCTGCAAGATCAGGATCTGAAACTGTAAAAATACTTTTTAAAGCCTGGGCAGACCTCATTTCCGTGTCCCGTCTAGCATTCTTCTGCCCAAGTACAGGGTCAGTGCTTTATAGGGTGCTATATATAAGAAAAGCAGCCATCGTAAAACAGAAGTCCTTCACCTCAGTGTTCCCACACTGGTGGCTTGTGAGGCTCAGGCAGGACTGCAGAGAAGACAATGACATTTTAGAGGCACTCAGAGAGGCAGAAAAATTATTCCAGATAGCTAATACTGAGAAATGTGTTCAAGGAAGAGTTTTCCCATTCACCGGCCATGACCTGCACCTGATGTAATCCACCTTGCTCAGATTGGGCTTGTTTCTCACAGCTACCTTTGTTTGTATAACATACTGTTCTGCAACACACAGCAAAAACTATTTGCACACTACCCTAAAGTGCGATTTAATATTTGCTTAAAGCTTTCATTTTATTGTCTGGGCAAGGGCAGTTTCTGCCACTGCAGTTAATAGCTAACCCACACCTACGCTTTTGCTACCCAAACTCCTAATCACTAGCGCAGCACCCAGAACTGAGAGCAAAAGACATAAACCACCTCTGCTTAACCTCACAGCGAGCACCAAAACCAGCCCTTTCAAGACAGCAGTTTCTCCTTTACTTGCAAGAGAAGGTATTAAAGAAAAATATATGCTATTTCAGATTCGTAAAAAACACTCTCCCTCTTACTTAGACGTTTGCTTTACAGACAGACCACAGCAGGCACAGACTTGGGGGCTGGGATCCTCTGAATCATCCACACTGCGAGCTGGAAACATGTCTGTCACATGCACTTATTTACAGTTACAAAAATAGCACCATGAAAGAAGCAGATGTGTTGAGCACAAAAAATAAATTGAATTAGTTATTCCAGAGATATTGCTTGACACTGGAGAATTTAACAGAGAAATGTCTTTCTTCCATGCATACACTTTAAAGGCTTGTGTGTAAAGAGTGCTACGTACTAAATGCTTAATACCAACGCTTGTTGAAACAGTATGATGTAATTCTCCTTTTTATAAAAATGCTACTCTTTCCACTGCCACAGGACATACAGGAACTTCTTAACTCATTTACATGTTGAGATATGAATAGTTAATAAGATCGGTTACAAAACATGCTCTTAATTTAAAGTTTTTGTGTTCACCACAGACCAACAGCAATGACACAGCCTCAGTTTCTGATCTGCAGCAGCTATTTCTATCTTGCAAGTTTCCTAAAATACTACTGAGCTAGAGTGAGACCACTGAACTCATCTTCATTTCTCATCTAAGCCAGAAAAATATTATTAAACTAAACAAAGCTAGTCTTCATCAGCTTCCCTCATCAATCTCAGATCTCCAGAACAGTTTCGGCATCCAAAGAATTTCGTTCTGATACGCTCAAATACAATGTTTGCAAATGTGTGAGAATTAGACCTCTGGCATTAAAGTCTTTCATTTCACCCTAGTACAGCTTCAGCAGAGCAGCAATTGTCTAAGCTTCCCCTCAACACCCAACCAATATTTTGGTTGATATAGCCCAGGAGCATGTGTCTCTACGCATGAGAAGGATATTAATTCGAGATTCCACAGCCACCCAATGTTTGGCCATCTTTTGACTAATTTGCCAGCTAGTTCTCAAGGTCAAAAAGGACCTTCTAGCTGCTAACTGATCTGTGGAAATGGAGTGAAACCATTCGCAGCAATTTCATGTCATCAGCAAAGCTGACATCAGATAACATCTTTTGGTTACTGTTGCTCTGACCCAGATCTAAGTGGATGACCCCAAAGGTGAGTGGAGCAAAAAAAAGTCCATGAAATATTTTATACCAGATCCTATTAGCAATTCACATCTCAACATGAATAAATTTCAAGTGCACCTACCAGCTGAATAACTTGCTTTCATCATACTGGATGTCATCGCCTCCACTGTCCTTTCTGTACGCATTTGCCGCAGCATTTCAAAACGTTACTTCCGTGACTGACAAAGACGCTGCTTCCCGTATTGCGGGGCCGTCACTCAGATCACCAGGTGGGAAAAGTGGTACCCAGATAAACCAGGGAGAGCAACTCCTACTCCCTACTCCTACTCCTACACCAAATGCACAAAAGTCTGCTAAAGGAGTACTGTCATGCACAAGTCAAATTTACCAGCAGATGAAATAAATAATAAAAGTTTAAATAATTTTTCAAGTTCAGCTCTCATGCTTCTTTGCTCTGTGTTTGTTCTTTCATTTTTGCCAACTGGGAAATGAAAACCGATGGAGTCAGTTTCACTTTTGTTTATATTTGGTTTCAATTTTATCCTCAAGTTTTGCTTTCATCTTTTTCACCTAACACTGTTGGGATTTCAGATCCTGCAGGAAACCTTTCAGTAATTTAAAAACATTAGTCTCCTATCCTGCCTTTTTTCCTACTATGGAATTATTTTTATTTTAGATAAACTTTATGAAATGCTGTCACAATTTTGGAATGGATTTGGGGGTAGGGAGTGTTTGATTTTGATTTTACAAATTCATATGCCACATCCAATTCTATTCAGTAGTTTAGTATTTTCCACTGGATTCATCTCTCAGTTGCACGTAAAGCATATTTACATGATTCAATGAAACACCTTAAAAGAGCAGCCAGTGCACCAAATGCACGAAAGCCCACATCATGCACCAAACGCACGTTATATATAGGTATGAAATGCACATGAAGACCTAAACTTACTGCTACTCGAACTTACTAAAGAATTAAGGCGTTATCATGCTTAGATCAAGCTGCAAGAGGTTTGTCTGTAATGCCGTCAAGCAATGTCCAACCCCAATAGGAATACTACAGTACAGACTTTGTCACCCGTGCACTCACCAAGCCCCTCAAATCACACGTATCCCTCCATACACACCAAAAAGCAGAACTTAACCATACTTTCACACTTTCTTAAAACCAGAAGCAATACTTCCTTCTTTTGTGCTATATCGATGTTAAGCATGTAAGTCTTCAAATTAAAAAGTACTTAAAATAATTTTACAGCAGAAGGGAAATGGTTATACAACATGCACTGTCACATGCAGTCCAAACTAAAGGACAAATGTAAATACTTTTGCTTTTGCTGCAGCTTAACTCCATTCCTAACACCAGATATGCTGGGGGCTACAAACCAAACCTGTAAAGGTTTGCTGAAAAACTATCAAACTGTAATCTGCTCTACTCTTTAAAGGGCAAGAATATGGAAATTGTTACTTCCAAGCTCATCTTGAAATCTAGCAACCTATACAGCAACAACTGAATGTTAAAATCATTTAAAGTTAGAATTTAGCTCTGTACCTTGGGTGAAACAACATGTCACACGCTGGCGGATTTGCTCCTGGATGCCTGCGTCCAAGCTGCAACAAGATACAAGGTCTGCCTTGTACTAAAGATTGCTGTACGTTTGTTGCAATCTGCCCCCAAGCAAACAAAGGGGTCAGAAGATTTCCAATATACACAAAGGCGGGCTTGCAGTATATTACACATTAAGAAACCAAACATTACTTTACTGCTTACCACTTCTTTCTTTTCTCCCCAGCTCATTCAAAAAAAACAGTAACTTTTCATCAGCTTCCAAGAAATTGAAAACATCTGGCACTAACTGGAAGAGCACGTTTTAAAACTGTTTTACATTCTATCAATAAGAAATGTGTGCTGTACAATGTATTAATTATGCTATACACAAAACATCTAATTCTATATTTTTCTATATATATAGATATGTATGTGTGCATATATATATGCACAGACATTAAACTCTTAACTCTTAACATGCATTCCCTTCCACGAACTGTTAATAACTGTTAATTGCTGATTCCAGGTTTTCTTACTGGCTATCTTAATCTATTTTAATCTTAACACAAGAGTTCACACATAGTACAAGGAAGAACCTTCATAATGTTCCAACAAAACTTCTGAAAAAAAACAAAGGGAAATTATTTAATTACACTGAATGATTTTTTCCATAATGTTATTCATACATAAGGAATATGCAACTTAATAAACCTGTTCCTCTCATTTACTGTACCCAGAATCTTTTTGGCTTGCTTATTTGTTGTTTTGCTTTTGCACTTGTGATCTCAAAGGACAAACCAGAAAATGTTTTGCATTAATCACAGTTTATAGCACCATAAGCTACAATAAAACTTCTGCAAACACTACCTTATGGTTTATGCCCTCAATATCACAATCATTGTAGGCCTTTGAAGAATCAAGTTTCAAAAGGGCAATCTTTACTATCGAGTCACAGAGATAAGTAAGAGTAACACGTGATTAATTTTACTTCTTTACCTACAAATGGACCGTGACTTTCAATAGAAGATCCGCAAAATATAAACTGAGGTTCTAATCCAGCAAACATCAGAGGAATTTTGCTGGAGTACCACTCCTACGCAATCTTAAATGCACACACGATGCACTTAAACCTGACTGTAACTTGTGTCAGGTTAACAAGTCCAGGGGTAACAAGCAGAGTTTAAACAGGATCATCACAGAAGCAATTTTTTTCTGGAAGTTTTGTAAGATTTTATGCCACAAGATTCACATAACAAAGGGCAATACACGGTCTTGCTTCTCTATGTTATCTGCAAATGGACCGTAGCTTATGCTTCTCAGTGGAGAAGGTTTCTGTTTGCAGTTTTCAGCAATAACTCTTGATCAGCATCTGCAGCAATTTGTGGGCAGTCAGTGCCCAAAATTTGATATTGAACTGTTCTGACTGCTAAACTGCACAGCAAGTTTCTCTCCTACCGACCGCCAAATCACTCGTGAACCCACATACACTCCTGGCACACGCGATGGCCATGAGCATCACGATTTATGTACTGCAGGACAAACACTTCCTGTTGTTTTGAAGCTGCCTCCCGTTTTATTTGGGTCGCATCTATCTTATCTGTACTATTACCTATTTGCTTTCTTCAGGATACTAATGATTTTAAAGAACATCCCCACATCTTCTTCAGTCACTTCTTTTCCAAGCTACTTACTCTTTCACAAAAGCTCTTTCACACCCTTGATCATCTTTGATGCCCTTCTCTGTAGCTCATCAACTTTCACTACATCCTTTTTGAGATGGGGGAACAAAAATCGTTAATGCTATTTAGGAGAGGGGAGCAACATGAATTTGTAGTGGCACAATGGTGTTTTCCATCTCTGTTTTTACTCCTTCCTAATAATTCCTAACCTGCCCACTCCTTTCTTAGCTACTTCTGGACACAGAGCTTAATTTTTCATAGCATTATCTGTGTTGTATGATCTTTTCCCGAATAAACTGTCAGTTCAAACCTCATCCTTGTGTACAGAAAGTTAAGATTGCATTCCCTTTTTGAGCATTACACTCACATTGGTCTGTACTGAATTTCCTTTGCACACTTAGATCTGGACTTTCAACATGAGATCCTTCTGCAGTCTTTTCGGTTCAGCCTTCAGGATTTTCATGCTCCAAATGAGTTAATACAACCAGCAAACTTGTCACATCACCACCTATCCCTTCCTCTGTCCGATGGCCTGGGCAGACTCTGGGGGGGGTGACGGGACAACTCGCAATCTCCTTTCATAGAGCAAACTGACCATGACCATACACCCTGGAGCAATCGGATCCCACTTTGAAACTGGCCCTGCTTTAAGAAGGACTGTATCAACCAGACCTCAAAAACAGCTCAGCAATGGCCTTCAGAGAACTCCAAGAGACTCATGACGCACAACTCCTCCTCAACAAAAGTCAGGCCTAGTCTTTGTCAATGTACCACATTGATACCCGCGGTCACTAATCCCATTCACTAATCCCTGGCAAACAAACAAGCAAACAAAAATGACCACCCTGAAGTTCTCAGTCTCCCCAGAAACCTTGAAAAACTGACAGCCCATTTGTCACCTTCTATTCCTGGAGCACAGAGGCAGGCCTGTGCAACAAATTACACACAACAGGCAACATATCAGCAATTTCATATTTTAAGTTCCTTTAACACTCTTCAACAAGTAATCGCCACCAGCCATCTACTTCACCCTTAATGGTTCATTCTGATACCCTCTCTTACAGAGACACTTCAATTTGCGAGAAATCCTCCAACGTGCTCACTCCATAAAAAAAGAAAAAGCTTCCTGCAAGGGAATCTCCTTAAACTCTTCCTCAGTGAAGCAAGGCTCAAAGAATTTGTTTCACTCTTCTGCTATGACTTTATCTTCCTTGGGCACTCCTTCTACGCATGGATCACTTATCAGCGGGCTTCCTGCTTTTGATGCATTTGAAAGAGGATTTACTAATTGTTTTCATGCCCTTAGCAACTTGTTCCATGACTCTTTTTGGCCTACCTTATTGTGTTTAACACAGATTTTATGTTCTTTCCCACCTTTCCCATTTGGAGACAAAGTTTTAACTTTTGGAAGATGTCTTTTTACTTCCACTGAGCTCCTTTACCTTGCTTGTCAGCCTGCTCAGCTGTTTTGGTATTTCTGACAGATGCCATGCAATCGCTCTGAGCCTTTACTACTGTGTCTTTGAAGAATTACACGCCACCTGCAAGTATTTTACACTTTTGGCTGCCTCACACCATTTTATTCATTTTTTCCTTGCTTTATGAACATTTACTTTGGAAAATTAAATACTGCCACAACACGCCTTGGCTTTATTGCTCCTGAAGCAATGTTGAGTCTAAGTACATTATGATCACTGTCACGCCATAGCTGGCTGGCACTTTTAACGTAAAATTCTGAACTTAATTTTTGCTGTCCAGGACCTTGTCCAGCAAGAGTTGCTACCCACAGGACACCCTTACAAGCTACTCCTAGGAAGCAGGTTTTTTTGGCATCTAAAAAGTTAGTACCTGGGCAAATCTCATGTTGGAGCATGACATAACATACGTGGGGGCAACTGAAGCCTCCCATTATCATCCTATTTCCTACTTTTGTAGCTTCTCTACTCTCCCTTAATATATGATGGTCACTGTCAACCTCTTGGTTGGGCAGACAGTCATACAGCCCTAATCTCTACTCTTCTTATACAGGCCTCAAACATCAATTCATGAGATCTTGTGTTACTTCCCAAAACAGTTATTTCCTCTTTAACAAAAAGTATCCCACTTCATTCACGTGCAGGCCACTCTGTCCTCTATGCCATCTGTACTCTGTCTCTACAATATCTGAGCTTCCACAGGGCTGCTGATACTCCCAGTATCCTATCATGGAGATGTTTTAGTAGCAGTTTTAATACCATGGGGATGATGCTCTTCTTCAAGAGAGGATGTATCATGGCAAATTTTACGTTCTTCATCTGTCAGCTTTTCCCCACCGCTTGGTTTTTAAACATATTTATTTATGTATACTATGTATATATTAATAGATGATTTAACTTAAGGCATACATAGCCTGGTTGCAAATTTATTTACATACAGCCCATTGTTCTAATGTAGATTCATATTTCCGTTTCCTCTTGAATCTTAGCTCCTTTTTTTCTGCATCATTTTCTCAACTGTGCATTAAGACTCTGCCTCTCTCTAACTCCACCTGGTCCCACATATCAAAGACCTCCACCCAACAGAGACTGGGGCCTTTAATCCCCCTTCCCATCAGCTTGTATGTGACTTCTCATACCTCTTAGCTACCCCTTTCCAGGTAATGTGGCTTGTGATGAACAGCTCTTCTTGAGACTGACTTGACATCTTCTGAAATCTGCCACTTTTGCAGTCAGCAAGTAGCCGGGTGGCTCTGCAAAGATACATGCAAATATAATGGCTGACCGCTCTGCTGACCAGCTGGGACCCCCCAGCCTCAGAGGGGCACCACTGGGGTCAGGAGGCTGACACCTCACCGTGCCGATATCTAGCCGAAGAACTGCAGCACGGCACGTGACAAACCTAAAGCAATACCGTGTCAAAGGAGTCGGCGCTTTCAGACCTTCCACCACCATTTACCAGTGAAAAGGAACCGCTGCACGCAAGAGGCATGGGAAGCAATTCCCCTGTGGGACATTACCAACAGGGACCAGAGAAGGATGCTGATGTCTCCAAAGGGGCTGGTGGCATGGAAAGATTGCAATTAAGACAGAAACCATCTGCCTCACAGATCAATTCAGCTACTTTTATAATTATGTCACTGTTTCCGTATTAGGGTGAATTTAAATGTTGCTGCTCCACTCAAATCTCTATCTATGGTACCAGCGCAGGCATTCTGCAAATGGTATTATATGCAAACCCTTTAAGACTTAAATAAAATAACTACAAACTTAAACATGCCGTATTTCATCTCCAGAAACTGAGGCCGTAGTTCACAAGCACTCCTACATTCAAGAGACTGCTCTCTGCAAGACCTTAGCACGGTGAACCGGGCTATAAATTAGAACCATATACTAACAGGGAGCGAAGTTCTGCACTCCGAAACTGCTTCATCTGAGCTCTGTGTCTAAATAAATAAGCCTCAAACACTCTGCTGTGTAGGTGCTCGCACCAACCAAAACGGGAGTTAAAGACCCAAATATCTCGGGGCACCTGGGCTGAGGGATCCAATTCTTCAAGCACTTGCAACTTTGACCCCAGACGTTGCGAGGCGCTCGGAATTTGACCCTCGGCGCTCCACACAAACAAAACCCCTGTTCATAAATTTCCTCCGTGGGAAGACGGCCAGGCCTTGGCCCCTCCACGCGCTGGCCCTGGCGCAGGGCAGCGCCCCGCGAAGCGCCATGCAGCGAGCCCGCCCCCGCCAAGAAAAAGGGATTATTCCTGAAAAAAAGAATAA
>NW_009650063.1:633056-669660 GCF_000708025.1 Charadrius vociferus | reverse complement strand
GAGCCTCGGGGGTGCTTTGACAGGGGGCTGCCGGCCTCTCCGCTCCCGCTGTGGGAAAGAGGGGGGTCGGGGGCCAGCACGCTGGCTGTGAAGCAGGACCAGGTCACAGGCCTGCATGGAGGACGCGGTGAGTCCTCGTAGCAGGGCCTGTCGCCGTAGGACGAGGGGTAATGGCTTTAAACTGAAAGAGAGGAGATTTAGGGTAGATAGGTTGAAGAAATTCCTCACTGTGAGGGTGGTGAGACACCGGCCCAGGTTGCCCAGAGAGGCGGTGGATGCCCCATCCCTGGAAACATTCCAGGTCAGGTTGGACGGGGCTCTGAGCAACCTGATCTAGTTGGAGATGTCCCTACTCATGGCAGGGGGTTGGACTACATGAGCTTTAAAGGTCCCTTCCGACCCAAACCGTTCTGTGATTGTTTGAGCCCAGCGAGTCTCAAGCAGCTGGGTTACTTAGAGAGAGAGCTCTTGGATTTTGACAGATTTTGCAAACTGCCGTTGGTCGTGGAGTCTATGTAGAGACCAAGGGTATTCTGCAGAATTTACATATTCCAGACACAAACTGCAGCATATAAAATTGACTGAGGAGAGGTTGCAATGTGTCATTCCTACCCTTACCCATCCATTTCACTGCTGAGAAGGACTTGGGGGTACTGGTGGATGAGAAGCGCAACATGAGCTGGCAGTGTGCGCTCACAGCCCAGAAAGCCAACCCCATCCCGGGCTGCATCCCCAGCAGCGTGGCCAGCAGGGCGGGGGAGGGGGTTCTACCCCCCTGCCCGGGAGACCCCACCTGCAGTGCTGCCTCCAGCTCTGGGGCCACCTACATAAGCAGGACATGGACCTGTTGGAGCGGGGCCAGAGGAGGGCCACAAAGATGATCCGAGGGCTGGAGCACCTCTGCTGTGAGGACAGGCTGAGAGAGTTGGGGATGTTCAGCCTGGAGAAGGCTCCAGGGAGACCTTATAGACCCTTCCAGTACCTAAAGGGGCTCCAGTAAAGCTGGGGAGGGACTCTATCAGGGCCTGTAGTGATAGGACAAGGGGTAATAGTTTTAAACTGGAAGAGGGGAGATTTAGGTTAGATACTAGGAAGAAATTTTTCACTTCGAGGGTGGTGAGGCACTAGAACAGCTTGCCCAGAGAAGCTGTGGCTGCCCCATCCCTGGAGGTGTTCAAGGCCAGGCTGGATGGGGCTTGGAGCAACCTGGTCTGGTGGGAGGTGTAGGGGGTTGGAACTAGATGATCTTCAAGGTCCCTTCCAACCCAAAACATTCTATGATTCTGTGATTCCTAGCCTTACCCATAGATGATGAAGGAAAGGTGATGAAGGGGTACTAGGGGACATACAAAATGTAGTCATCACAAAAGGTTCTATATCGAGAGGTGTGTACATGTCTTTCTCACATGCACACGTATCTATACATGTGTTATATGTATGTACATACATATATTCAGGTAAGGAACTGGTACTATAGCTACATGTGCAGATACATGATGCACAGCCATCATCAGTGGGAGAAATGCCGGGACACAAGGGTTGTGCAGGGGGATGGTTAAGGAGCAGTCTGCTCTCCAGCGGGACGGCAAATGGAGAGGGAGGTGTTCCCCAGGTGCTACGAGGACCCTCTGCAGCCGCAGCCCTGGATATGCAGAGACACTGTGCTAGCAACGGGGTAGGGAGTCCGCCCTTGTGGGTGACAAGTCCTCCTATTTTGGAAAACACTCTCCTTGCACTGGAGGAGAACATCATCACAGAATAATTTAGGTTGGAAGGGACCCATGGGTGTCAGGAATCCACCGCATCCCAAAAACCGCCGGTGCCTAGCAGGTGGCTGTGGTCCACGTTTGCACCAATGAAGTACGAAAGGGCAAAGGAGAGGTTTTGGACACAAGGCAGGACAGTAAAACCAAGCATCTCCTCCAAAACTTCTCCAGAAACACTCAGAGCAGGATGGAGAGGTCCACACCGATGGGGAGGGACACAGGTCCCAGGAGCAGCTGCGAAAGAGCAGCAAGGAAGGGTCATATTCACATGGCAGATATTCCCAGATACTTCCAGAAGAGAAGAGACCATAGGGACTGATTTCTAGGAAGCCCACAGTGGAATGAGCATGAGGGGC
This sequence comes from Charadrius vociferus, assembly GCF_000708025.1. Classification (NCBI taxonomy): domain Eukaryota; kingdom Metazoa; phylum Chordata; class Aves; order Charadriiformes; family Charadriidae; genus Charadrius; species Charadrius vociferus. The sequence goes on along the minus strand of NW_009650063.1, from coordinate 667,538 downwards.
CCGGGACGCCTGGCTTTGAATTGGCATGTTGACTGAATAGATGTGCAGGGAGAGGAGATAATCAGCAGGACACGGTGGTGACAGGACACAGCCTGTATGGGAGGGTCAGACTAGGCTGTGGCTGGTGGGAAAGGGCCACACACTCCGTGCCAAAAGCAAGAGTAAAATCAGCTGACTCTAGCAATTAAAGCCAAATTTTTATAGACTTAAGGTCTGACTAGGAAAGTGGTAGTATTAAGATGGTATTAATGACTCTCTGACTAGGATGGAGGGAGTTGCTATGCCAGGTGTGATTAGAGAGCAGTAAAGTGATTGAAAGCGAGAAATTTCTAACCAACTGGTTCCCACTCAGAAATGAGATCTTGTGGTCGCCATAACTCCATGGAAGGATCGGTTTGACGCTCGCAAATTGTCACAAAGCTGGTGGGACATGCCAGGATGGAGCACAATGGAGAGCACGGGGAGTGCTGCAGCGTACCTGCCTCCGGTGGCTCTGGCTCATGTGTAGCGGAAACGACAAAGATCCAGAGAAGAGCAACAAAGATGACTAAAAATATGGAGCAACCTCGATGTTAGAGTGATTCAAGGATTCGAGTGACCAGGATTATTTAGGATGAAGAAGTGATAACCAACAGAAAACAGTCAGATGAGACAGAATACACAATCACGAGTAGAGAAGAGTAGGGATGGATTATTTGCTTTCTTTTCTAATATAAGAACTAGAGAGCATCAAGTGAAACTAGCAGGTGGCAGATTTAAAACAAACAGAAGGAGGTGGATCTTTACGCAGCAAGTGATTAAACAGTGAGACATCCTGCTTTGAGGTGCCAGAAGTTCACGGGGCATCCAAAAAAGCACCTGTACGCATTCACAGAAGAAGACAAAAAAACCCCATGAGGTGCTATTAAATGTAAAGACACCAACTCCTCCTCAAGCAGCCCCCTAAGCCATGAACTTCTAGGGGCTAGAAGCTGTTTGGAGGATGCCCTTGTCCTAAGCCTTGAAAAAGGCCTGGCTGGGGATGGCTGCAAAGGGCTCAGGACAGGGAAGGTGCCCGGTGCTGCCCCAGCACCTCCCTCCGAGCAAAGGGAAACGCGGCTGGGGCTGGCTTTTGCGATGCTCGGTGGCTGTTGTCGTTTCCAGTATGTGCTTTTAATTTGTTTTACAGAATGAGCCAGCTGTGAAAAAGACTGTAGTTTATGTATCAGCAGATATTGTGGGGAAAAAAAGTGCTTACCATCATATTAATAATTCAATATCACACTCGGAGGACTGCTTATTCACAAAGTGGCAACGCTGTGAATGACATTAATTGGTTTTGGTCAAATAAAACACAGTTGGCTTCCTTGAGAAACACCATCGAGCAGAATTTGCAGCTCACTCTTGCCATTTCTTCCCACCGCCTTCAGCTGGTCTCAGTGGGGCACGTTCAAGGATCTCGTCAGGGTGCATTCGAGGCATCAACAGTGGCATTTCCCTCCATGTCTTCTAGCATCACAAGTTCACAGGATATACCAGAAGTTAAATCTTCTGTGGTGATTTTTTTTTTTTTATGTCAAAAGGTAATGGGAATGGACAGGTTTTGTTTTCTAAACTTAACTTTCAGCAGTGACTCATTCCCTCCAAAAAGAGACTTTTACCTCTCGTGACATTGCTGTTTCAGTAAGACCTGGCAGCTTTAAAAATCAGTAAATTTAACCCAGAAGCATCAAATATCCACAGCTTTTTCTCTGCAGAATTGCCAAAGTGTGCAACTTACTCTTTTAATCACCTTCCTTAGGGATCCAGCTATTGGCATTGATTGTTTCCATTAGCATCCCGCCTTTCCTTCACAAAAGGTTCACTATTGTGGCCTGGCCTTCATTTTTGTGAGAAAAAAACTTGAAAATGGGAATCCTTTACGTTCCAGAAAGTAAATAAGCCATCTGGATTATTTTTGAAGTTTAATAATATTTTTGAAAAGTTTAATAGTATTTATGAATTTTTCTCTTTTTGTTGTTGTTGCTGTTGTGGGGCTTCACACTATCTTTAAGTGGAGCTGATTATTCCATCATTTGGGTTCTTAAAACCCCTGTCACAGACATCGTGACTTTTTATATGTATAATTGGAGTGGTTGAATTTTCTCATGGAGTTGGGCCCTGAGCTTACATACTCACCCACAGTCGATCTGTTTATTTTTTTTGGTACGTTAAAGTAGGAAAGCTCTCCAGCAGAAACCACGTTGGTGATTTGCATTACAGGCCAGTGCTTATCAAGAAAATAAGTATGTTGCAAGAGTCCTATAATTCTTACTTTAATAATATTACCCACGTCTTCCTGAGTGCCTACACCTCTTTTTAATCATGATGCACAGTGAAGTTTATTTTCAATTTTCATTTGTCTTGCGAAAAACACTCTGATGCTGATGTAATCTGCAGCACTGATATTTTTAGATACTACATAGTAGTAATGGCACCTTTCGTATAAAAAAAAACCAAAATATGAGATTTCTGATTATAGTTAGGAATTCAATGTGTTTGCATATTATTATAACACAAATAATGACCCCAAGTATAATGGAAAAAATGTTGGGTTGGAAGGGACCTTAAAGACCATCTAGTTCCAACCCCCCTGCCCTGGGCAGGGACACCTCCCACCAGCCCAGGTTGCTCCAAGCCCCATCCAGCCTGGCCTTGAACACCTCCAGGGATGGGGCAGCCACAGCTTCTCTGGGCAAACTGCGCCAGTGTCCCACCACCCTCTCAGGAAAGAATTCCTTCCTAATATCTGATTAAAATTAATGGAAACTCAAGCTTGTTGCTCCTCTTTTGCTTTTGCTGTGACCCTAGCCTTGGCATGGGGAGGGGGATGGGCAGAATGGTGGCCATCAGGAAGCATCTGCCAACCATCGCAGCTGGAGCCCTGGAGATACAGCTGCATCTCTTCTTCCTTACCCAACATCCGGGGGGAAAAAACTAACTCACCCAAGTCCCGATTGAGCAAATATGCCCTTAAATACAAGGACATGAGCAATTCCTCTGGAGTTCAGAGAGGGTTTTCACGCACCTGAAGTTCCACGTGCACACAGGAGCGTGGATGGGGAGAGCCTCCCGGCCCACCCTCTTTGCCTTCATTTTGCCCAGCTTCCTTAACTCAACCTTTTTTAGTCTTTCCTCCTTTTCTTTCTCTCTCCAACGGCTGCAGGGTGACGTGTAGCTTGCTCAGGCTGCTTCCATGGGATGTGGACCCCTGCCTGTTCCTGGTGGGGCTTGGCCGTGTCATCTCAGGGGACAGAAGCATGGCCTCAGGGCCTGCTCCCCACAAAGAAGGAATTTCCTTAACACGCTTCAGAGCAAATCCATCCATGGGATAACTGTCTTCAGTTGGGTTACGCCAGCGGGGGAGGCCTACCCTTGAGAGGCTTAATAGAGTGTCTAAATTAGCGAGTACTTCTCAGCTCTCATATTCCGGCTGTGCCTATCTTCTGGTTGCTAAGAATTTAGATGGTGGGAGCATTGCTTTGGTTTTATTGCTAATAATTGAAATAATAATTACAGAAAACTGTTCCAGGATGGAAAAATCTCTTTGCTCAGACCAGATCTCTGAAGAGCAACTTCTCTAGCGGGCAAAATAAACCATTTCCATCGCAACTAAAAGCCTCTTACACTTTCAGTAAAGACAAGTGTCTTCATTAAGGTGCTGCTTTACCCAGACCTTAGCGAATTCGGTCGGAAAGAGCCAAATGATAAAATAATACCCCACGACAGACATCTTTTCTATAAAAGAATTTTTATACCTTCCCCATCGTATTGGTCTGGCTGCACCCAGGAGGACAGGTAGGTGGGGAGAGCCTGTCTTCTGAGCCAACATCCTATAAATGACCGAGAAGAACACTGTCGAGGGCTAGAGCGCTTACTCATTTTCCTTGTCACTGCTTTTATCTGGCTGCAGTCCTTCAGCCCATTGCTCTGCCAGCTCACCTGCTGTGCACAGTTCATTTTCTTTAGCAGGAGAGAAAAGAAGGAACAAAGAATTTGCTTAACACCAGCATTGTGAGACGGTTTTAGTTACTCACGTCTCTTGGCCCTCGAAGCAGATTTTTAGGGAGGAAAGTAGTCCTTTAAAAACCACGTACAGTGTCTTGACATTTCAGGGCTGGAGTGGAGCTTGGCAGGGAAAACCTGGACAGGCGCCAGGCTGCTTCAGCAGATCCTACCTGAAAGTGATCCTGCTTAGCCTTGCTTTAATAGAGCGTTTCCCTGAAGTGGAAGCTTTCATGGCAATTTTCCCAGCGAAACCGAGGTCGAATAAAAAGATAAGTGATCTATCGCCTATTGGCTTGACAAAGCAGAACAAATACTTTTTCTTCTGGATAATAATGAGATATTAAGAGCTTTGCTTCATATCATGTGTAAACACAGGCTTTGATTTATTAATTCAAAACTTATTTATTCTTAAAAATCAGGTCAATTCTCTTTGTTCAGGGGGAAGGGACTTTTTTTCACTTTCTGTTTGTAGTGGATTTTCACATGCAAAGAAGCCCTTCCAGGGACACTCCTCACAGAAATGCTCACCAGGCACATTCCCCCATCAATCACCATCTGAAGCAGATGACGTTCTTCCATGAGTCCTGCCAAGGTCCCATGGCTTTAATGGGGAGAAAGGTCCCACCTCGTGCTAGGGGTATTTTCCTCTCCTCTGGAGCTGGAGGACAGGAGGACAGAGGGAGCCAACCCACCCCTGGGACCTTCCCCAGACTGCCCTGGGCATCACCTGGGAGACGCACCCACATGGGTGAACCAGCATCCCACCTCCCATCCCTGCCGCCCATGGTCCAAGCCGGCGTGGCCCTGTGCTGGGCAACAGGGGTGGCCAGGGACCATTGCCCAGCTCAGGAGGAGAGGCAGGAGGTACTGGGACGTGGCCACCACACCAACCCCCCTTGAGGGTGGCAGAGGCAGAGAGGTGCCAGCAAGCGGGGAGGTCCTTCTCAGGAGGTCTCCTGCTGGCAGAACAGGCAGTGCTCTGCATGCCCCCCAGCTCATCTGACCCCACAGCAGCCTCTGACACTATGTGTCTGGGGGGCTGCTTAAATACAGCTCCAGCCTTTCATCTTTGGTGCGCTCCCCAGCTCATACTGCGACACAGCCTGGGTGACAGCCCAGTGCCACTCCAACACAACAAAAAAAGAAGAGACAATTATAAACATTTAATTTAAGGCTCTTCTACCTTAAGTTAAAAGGTTCATTGCAAGTTACAAATCCATTTCCAAGTCAGCGCCCTCTTTAAAGCTTTGGCTCTTTTGCCTTTCCTAATCAGTGTTTAATCATTAACAGCAGAGTAATTTTTGGATAACAAGTCCCATCTGCTGACTGCCTGCATGTGTTTGGCCTGGCAACACCGATTTCCAGAGAGCTTCTCCATAGCCTCTGCACACCCAACTGACCGTCCTCCCAAAGCAAGAGCAGATGCAGCTTCTTCTGGATGCATGGAACTAGCTGAAGCTGAGCTCCCCGGTTGCACCTTTGGTGCTGGCCCGTCAAGTCCAGCAAGTTCGTTTTCCGAAAGGCAGCAGCTGGCCCTGCTGAGCTGTTTCTGGAGCGCAGCTCACCCGTGACTCATCTCTCCTGCAGCCCATCTCGCTGCACTTCTCTTTTGACAAGTCATTTCTGTCACCCTGACCGTTGCCCCGCTCTCAGGTTTGCTAAGCCCACACGACCGAGGAGGGGCTCTTTCAGAGGCAAGGGGATAATGGGTGTCAGAGGCTGAACAAGAAACCTTTCGTGGTATAGTAAAAGCCAACACCAATTTTAAGTCATCTGTTCCCAGAATTTGCCATCGTTAATTACTGGGGTGTTGGTGGGGCTACTGGGGTATCGAAGGGGCATATTTATGGGGAAACCGTCTTGGGGAATGCTGCTGTGATGCAGCCGAAAAGGTGCTGAGTCAGTATTTGAGTGCAAGGGATCATAGAATGGTTTAGGTTGGAAGGGACCTTAAAGATCATCGAGTTCCAACCCCCCTGCCCTGGGCAGGGACACCTCCCACCAGCCCAGGTTGCTCAAAGCCCCGTCCAACCTGGCCTTGAACCCCTCAGGGATGGGGCAGCCACAGCTTCTCTGGGCAACCCAGGCCAGTGCCTCACCACCCTCACAGTCAAGAATTTCTTCCTGATATCTAATCTGGGCAGGATTGCTTTATCACTTTAAAAGAAATAGGTCGTGGGAGGGGAGAGAGGAGAAGGACTGTTGGCTATTAATAGAGAATATGAGTAGGAGCTTTATTTTGAATGGCTTCTTTAATTAGTGACATGCAATGCAGAAGCAAGGCTCGCGAGGCACTCTACCTGCTGACTTCCCAAGCACAGATCAGAGAGAGGAAGACAGATAAAAAACCATCGCCATGCAGGGGAGTTTTAAATAGGCCAAGCTAAAATGCCCAAATTAAAAAAACAACCAGGAGATCAATCAACCTTGCTCTTCAGAGAGACGGTCTAGTGGAGTCAGTGCCAGCTCGGACTCAGGAAATTTAAGTTACCTTCCCAGCCTTACCTGCCCGCCGTGAGGTTTCCCCATTACTCTTCTTTCTCTCAGACTTTGTCTTTTATATCCATGTGGACGATAAGCTCCTGGAGATAACAGCTGTCTCATCTTACTCAGTTTTACAGTGCCTGGTACAAACATGTCTCGCTTTCTCAGGAACCTTGCTCTTCTAGGGTGCTACAAGAAATAATATTGCTCTGTACAGTGGTTCTCCAGTAGCACAATATATTTGTACTTGTGTTTTCGGTATCTCAAAGAGATAAACAACAAGAACCAGAAGCAGCTATTTCGGTGATTTAAAGCCAGGAGAAGGCTTGCTTCTTTAGCTCTGTAAGTCATGACATGACACCTGGACCCATGAACCCAACTGGACCTCAGTAATACGTTAAATTAGTGGTACTGTATTGAAAAACACAACTCAGATGCTTGTGGTTACGATTTGCCTATTTGCACCTTGCTTTAAATAATTACATGCGGGGTGGCAAATCCTCCTTCTAATGAAAGAAGAAAGGCGCGCTCCACAGGTATGCATGTAATGGCGCTGATAAGCAGCAACCAGCCCTGCAGGAAAGTTTTGGGATGCAGCTATCAAAGGCGGAGGCGAGGGCAGACAGCTGCGGGGCAGAGGCAGAGCTCCTCCTTCCCCAGTAAAGGAGTTCTATGGGAATGCTGACTCACCTGCTCCCTGTATAATAAAGGTGGAGAAAAAGCAATTATGTGTAATTTCACTACGTGCCTTTTCCTCCCGCACCACCATTTCACTCGCGGAGTGGATCTGGCTGAAGAGTCAAGAGTTCTCTGTGTTGGAAAGCCTTATAAAATTATACCTTGGGCTAGATATGTAAAAGCCTGATAAGCAGGTGTTAATAGTTCCCAGTCAGCTTCAAAGAAAGGGTAATGTTTCATTGCTTGGCAAGCCAACACTTAATGCACATAAACCAGTTGTAAATAGTTTGTGGCATAGTTGCAGAGAACATCTACACAAAAGCTGTTAGCAGATCCGCCAGCGGTGTTTGCAGAGGCTTCCCCTCTTTTTTCCGACCACCGTATATTTAAAGTTCTCATCACATCATCTCCCCTCTCTTCCCAACCAGGGGAATCTGGTTCCTTAAGAAGAACATCTGAACAGCTCATCTGCAAGTACTCACTTGTCTGCAGGTGCTGGTCCATGGCCGGTTGTCCAGAGCGGTGCGATTTGTAGCACCCGGCCCTCTCAGCAGCAACATCTCTCGCTTCTCCAAGCGAGAAGTCGCAGCCTGTCCAGCTGAATGGCTTTTCCCCCTTCGCCAAAGCCAAATGCCGCTGCGTTAAAAAGTTTCATGTGCAAAAGGGAACAGACACAGAAGGTGGCTCAGAGAAGAGCTTCATTGCTTGGCCTATCGTCCCATCTGATCACTCATGTCAAGTACTTTAACTGCACCATTGCTCTTCTGTCCCTTGACCCGACAGCGCAGCTAAGCTATAATATCACCAAAAAGATCAAGATGCATTATTGATTTTTCTCCTGATGTCACAGGCTCTGGGTTGTGGTAGTCCTGATGAGCCAAGGACATGAGAAAGCCAAAAGAAGACAGGTTGCTCAAAATGCCCCTTTCTCCTGCTTTATTAGTGGTTCTGCTGAAAGACATGAACTCCCTCTAACAAGCCCGGTGGTGCGAGGTTACAGAATCACAGAATCACGGAATGGTCAGGGTTGGAAGTGTCCTCTGGAGATCACCTAGTCCACCCCCCCGCTAGAGCAGGGCCACCTACAGCAGTTGCACAGGATGGCGTCCAGGTGGGTTTTGGATGTCTCCAGAGTCAGAGACTCCACAGCCTCTCTGGGCAGCCTGTGCCAGTGCTCTGCCACCCTCAAAGGAAAGAAGTTCCTCCTCATGTTTAGATGGAACTTCCTATGTTCAAGTTTGTGCCTGTTCCCTCTTGTCCTATCACTGGGCACCCCTGAAAAAAGACTGTTCCCATCCCCCTGGCACCCTCCCTTTAAGTATTTAAGTTGCTCCTCATCTCCCACTTTCCACCAGAACTGAAGATGCTGTTGGTTGCACGCGGAGCTGCTGGTTATTTTGCTAACTGGAAGGAAATGCCTAAAGGACAAAAGCCCCGGGGCTGGGAGGGCTCGCTGAGCGTCGGTCCTCGCAGGGCTCCTTCTGGCCACCGGCCACCTCTGTTACTCCACGTTTATGGTAAACCGGGAACGGCGCAGGCACGGCCCTCATCCCGCTTGACCCAACACAGCTTTTTGAATTTTGGCAGCCCAAAACCAGCTAATCCCAGCTGGATATTAAATCCCCGGAATACAGCAAGCCCCGATGCACTGCCAGGTACGCCGGCAGGAAGACTTCTCCTCACTGCCCAGCACAAGGCCGGTAAGGTTGGCAGGGCTGCCCTGCGCCTTAAAACAACGGTGAAAATCCTGGGCTAAATTCTCCTTGATGGTTCCTCCCTCCCTTCCCCCCTTCAGGATTTCACTTTAACCTCATTAGATCTGAGTTTCAGTTTTCCCATTTCCCAACCAAAATCCCTGCGGGACCTCGGCAAGTTGAGTTGCAGGAGTTTTGCTGCGGCTGTGCGCTGCCCTCTCTCCTAGACGCTTCCAAGCCACGGGAGTAAAAGCCAGGCTGGAAACGGGCGGCACCAGCAATGCTGTTGACTTAACGCCTGCAATCAGTGTTTGGAGTGTTTTGCAACATTTTGCAAGATGGCAAAACAAACGGCCCTCTGTTTTAGAAAGGAGGCAAACGGTGAACGCCACTGCAGATACCTTATCTCCTGCAGTTATGGGGAGATCAGGATGCAGTCAAAACAAGAAGCCTGAGGCAGAGGAAACTTGCCTCTGTATTTTTACGCTTTTTCGACTCATATCTTTGAGTTCCAGAGGTTTGTGACGTTTTGCTCCGCGTTTTTGCTGGGCCCTCGCACGGGAACGCCTTGTCGCTCAGTGCCAGCGTCTGCGCGTACATCCACGCTGCGATCTCGATTCCCAGCTTGATACCACCGTGGGTTTATTCCTGATTTATCACGATTCAGCTGCAGGTCTGATTGTAAGCGGTGTGGCTTTCAGCTTAAGCCCGGAGTAAAGCCAGTGGGTGAACTGGCTCCCCATGAAGCTCCCCGACGCTTCGTGCCTGTAACCTGCATGTTAGACAGCAAAAGGAAAGGGGTTGGTTTAGTGGGGTTATAATCAATCCTGTGAAATGTAGCTTTGCTTGTCTCTTTAAATCACCTCCGGCGTTAAAATGGGTGAATCCTAGAAGGTCGTGCTCTCTTTGCACCGCTCTCACTCTGCTCCGCTGCACAGGGGTTCCCACATCACCTTATCTCTGGGGCGCTGGAGACCCCCGTCACCATCAGCGCAGGAACAAATCACCCGTGGCAGCTGTCACCGTCACCCTCTCCCTGGTGAAGAAACACGTGCACGGGAGTAATTTGTTCTGATAAAGGTTTGTATTTTGCTTTTATTTCGTTTTCCTAAAGAAAAGAGGCCGCATTTGTGACCACGTTTGTCAATGCCCTTTTTCCCTGGCCCTCAGCATCCCGACTGGCTCCGCCACCCACTGCCGCAGGGAGGAGAGGTGCAGAGGGGCTGCGGTGATGGGGACCTCCTTCCAGGAGAGCCACGGGCACCGGCCAGGGCAGGCAGGACCGTGCAGAGCACCCAAAGAGCCCTCAGAGAGGAGAGCTCACCCCTTCGTACGTGTGGCATGAAAGGAACATAAACAGGAAGCATAAAGCCACAGGAAATTCGACGGCTGAAGTTTCACCGTTCATAGAAGCATTATTTTTACTAGCTCTATCGCTATGTCTTCTGTCAGTAAAGAGCGTTTGTTTTCTCACTCTGCTCAGACCCTGGATAGGAAAAATATATATACTCCCTTTAGGTTATGAATTGCTTTACATTCTGCCTCCCGTCACATTACAACCTGGTAACGCCGAGACCTAAAAATTCCCACTGGGGGATGCTGAAGTCCAGCCACAGGGACACAGCTCCAGCCAGAGCTTGGGAAGACTGGCTTGATGGGAATGTTGTATTGATTTAAATGGCTTTATAGAGCTTGGCATCTACGAAAGTTGCCGCTGTCACGTTGTGCGTGCACTCAGGTGTCAGGAATAAGACATCCTGCAGTTGCTCTATGCGTTTCAGTCACCAGGACTGAAATACTACTAATACTGCCAATAACTACTGTTTTGTTGTGAAGTAAGAGGGAGAAAATAATGTGCTTTGTAGCATCTCTCAGAGCACTCCTTTTAATCCTTCATAACATTTTTTTCGCTGCTTCTCTCAGCGAGAGAGATTCTCTCCCATCTATGAATTACGCAGATGAGCAGTTTTTCTCCCAAATCCTCCAGCTTCCAGCAGTGAATGAGGGAAGCCCCATCCTTCCCTCCTCCTCTTGTCCTGACACACCTCTCCATGAGGGTTTCTTCATCCACAGACACAAACCCCACTGCATCCCCTGTGCTGCTGACCGATGGATCCGCTCTCTGCTCCAGCACTGTTCTCTTGCCAAACTAAAAACCAGGTGGTCCTCAGAGGCAGGACAGAGACAAATCTGAAGGTTCCAGGTCGGTCCGTCCTGAATAATGCAACCAGCATGGGGGACCTCAGCACCTCTCCAAATGTGGGAGCAGCCAGTGAGGGACGCTGGCAGAGCTCGCCTTACCTTCACACTCGCCTGGGAAGGATCCGACCTTTCCAGGTCATCCATCCAGCTACAACTCTTGCTCAAGAGCTCCACATCTTGGCCACCGCCAATACTTTGCTGGGGCCTGGTGCAGGTGGTTTTCCCCACGGACAGCTTCCCGCTAAGGTTGGTCATCGCCCCGTTCCTCTTGCATCTCTCTGCTGCTTCACCATCCTCTGCCAAATACGGTTTTCTGATGCAGCCTGCTTGTCTTTGCTTTCAAGGCCTTTTCTGGTCCCCATTCCCCACCGCAGCCATCCTTGCCCCACTGCCCGACAAGTGTTCCTCCACTTTCTTCCCAGCTGCCACCAGCTGGCTGATGCTCTGAAGCAGCGTCCCACACAGCTCCTGGCATCTCTGCTTAAAACTCTTCACAGTAACTGCAGAAAACCCCACAGCAGGTTGATACCACTGCCTTTTATGCTGCCCAGCATCATCTCCTTGCCTCCTTTTCCTGCCCCACCGGACCTGCCTGCTGTTTCCTTCCCTGTCCTTTGCTTGGGGAGTCTTTGAGGTTGTCAAGTTTGGGGCTTTCCAGGAGGCAGTAGCTTTCCTCCACTCACCGCGGCAGCACAGGTCTGGCAATAACTACTGCCCAAACTCCAACTGGCCATTCCCGGGGACATTCTGTGCCCATCCTGCGGTGCTGCCGCAGCTTTGGGCCGGAGCAGGTGCCCCAACCTGCTGGATCACCCACCTCTTGCACTTCTCCTTCCCCACCTCCTTTGCCCTCGCTTTCTCCCGGGCTCCATCACACGCTGCCGTCTGAACACAAATTGGCACCGACGGTTTACCTGCAGCTTTTTACTTCTGCTATTTAGGGCAATCCCCTGGTTTTAGGGTTTGGCTGGTTGAGCCAAATGCAGGACATGTTTTAGCTCTAAGGTAAGTCCGTGCCCGGAGTGTGATCCCTCGCAGCAACTGTCTTCCTTCCTCCTTAATTTTCACTGCTCCCTGGCCCGTTCCCCCTGTTGTTTTGTAAGCCAGGCTGCTTCCTCCTTACCCCCCTCCCTGGGACCATTTTCTGAGCATTTTTTTAGGGGGGGCTACTTCCCTTTTTCAGGCTTGCCGTGCATCCGCAGAGGACTGAGGGTACAGCATCCCAGGCACACACTGGAGTAACCCTCTGCTTCCAACCGCCTGCCGCAGCACATTTTAATCTCATCAACAACTGCACAAACTATTTATAATCAGCTCTCTGATTACATTCCTAAGGTCAACGTCCAAGTTAAAAGACTCGGAGTAGCTGATACGCTGCTGCAAAGCCTCCTCTCCCCCCAGAGGTTTCCGGAGCCGCTGGGCTGTATTTAAAGGTGGCAGTCAGAGGTGCCACCTCGCTCCAAGGTCTCCCACTCCACTGCTGTCCCTCTCGCTTCCCCTGCCCTTCGCGCTGCCTCCCACGGAGATATCTTTGGGGAAAGCTGGTCAAAAAGTGCCTGTGTTGACATGCCCCAGCAGGTCAAGGCTGCATACCAGGTACCCCAGCAGGGTCTCCCCAGCTCACCCAGCCTGCGTCTGGCCCCAAGGGGTTAATAGAATGGTTTAGGTTGGAAGGGACCTTAAAGACCACCCAGTTCCAACCCCCCTGCTCTGAGCAGGGACACCTCCCCCCAGCCCAGGTTGCTCCAAGCCCCATCCAACCTGGCCTTGAACACCTCCAGGGATGGGGCAGCCACAGCTTCTCTGGGCAACCTGGGCCAGTGTCTCACCACCCTCTGGGACACAGCCCTTGCAGCACCCAGGGGACCAGGGGAAGAGAGGACGATGCTTGCTGGGCTCCTGTCCCTCCCTGCTGCTGGGGGTTTCAGTGGTAGGTGGCTGTTGTCCTGCCGTCATCACAGACTGAGGTCACTTTGGACAGCTAAGCCATCTGCCGTTTTTTAACTGATTTCAGCACGACCCAAAACCCCACTGTTTTTTCCCTGACTTACTTACAGAAGAAAGCCAGTGCCACCCTTTGGGCTTGCCTACAGAAACCCGGAGTCTTGTGGGCCACTGAGCCCTGCACAGTGATAGCCATTAGACCTGGTCTACAGCAAGACAAGGAAGCCCCACTCCAGCAGGGTGCTGACCAGGGGGCGCTTCTACATCCCGTAAAGCCTCCAGGAGGATTGTGGGCATGAAATATGGGGACTGGTGAAAGCGGGGGAAGAGTCTGGTTTTCATTCTGCCCCTAGGTGCCTTCACTCCGTAGCGTTTCATCAAGCAGCAACTACCAACCATAAGGCAGAGGTGGTACCAGCTCCCAGCGTGCTGCTGGAGGCTGGGTAAAGCTGGTTCCTTCTTCAGATGTTTCTCCCATCTTCCCTATATCTCAGGAGATATTTTTATCATCATAGTGTCGTGCAATCTTATATAGACCCTATCCTGGTCAAGAAAAGGTTAACCAAGAATTATGGGCTCTTGGGTGAACCTGTGTCTGCTTTAAACGTCAAGCCTGAAGGGCAGAGAGACCACAGCTCACTTGGGGTTATTTATTGCCTTCCTGAGGTCTTAGTAACAGGCGGGCTGAGTGGAGAAGACCACACACGTGGGGTCACCAGTCTCACCAGCAGTCTGGCCAACAGGATCAGACGTTTGCTGAGGACGCTGGGGTTCCCCAAGAGCATGGCCAGGCTCAGGACCTCCTGCAGCAGCAGCAACAGCATCCCCATCACCTGAAGGTCAGCCCTCACCCAGAAAGCTCATAGCCTCAGCCGAGGTGAGGTGGGAAAGCTGAGCACCAGGAATCAGCTGAGGGTGAGGAGGCAAAGAATGGTGAAGGGGCTCTGCAGGAGAACCACTCCATCCAGAGAAGGTTATGTCTGCCTTTAACCAGCCTTTTTGCATTGCACGACGCAGGAGAGGTGCGGGCTGTGCATTTGAGGAAGCTGCTTTTAGCTGAATGGGATAAAAGGGAACCCAAAATGTTCTGGTTTTAGTACCAGAAGTAGACAAGGAGAGAAAGAGGAAGTGCTTGTGTCTGTTAAGAAGGATCCTACAAATTGAAATCCCCCTGTACGTTAGTGTTTAGTACTGACCATGGGTTTGTACAGAGAGTGCCAATTGCACAGTGCGGGTTGTTTCCGCTGCTCTCTTTAAAGGTCTTGTGGTTAAATAAATAGAGCCAATATTTTCTTAATGGTCATGGGGTTCTGTGGCAGTACTTTTCATCCGTAGCTGCATCTTTGCATCAGATGATACTCTCAAACCATTCAGATGATATTACTATAGCTTCATGCATGTGCAGGAAAACCTGTTACCTGGTCCTACTTTGCAGGTAGTGAAACAACTTGGCACAGCCCCTTTCTGTATACAATTTGAAGCCAGGAGAACCTATTAGATCATCCAGGCTGGTCTACTACATGCCCCACGCTACTGAATTTCACTAGGTAAGTCCCCACAAGGTTTGCCATGTTCAGCTAAGCAGAAACATGTTGGTCTCGCGCGCGGCAGGCAGAGGCCGAGCACCATCGCTGGTCCTCCGGCATTGGGGGCAGCAGTGGTGTTGAACCCAATTCCCAATCCTGCTTGCGAACTCTGAACAAAAACCCTTTCGGAAAATGACTGCTGGGCAACTTGTTTTCTTTTGAGGCGCTTTAATTATGCGACTGCCTTCGTGACAGAACATCTTGGTCTTTAGCAAGAAAAAATCATTATGTTTCACTTGGTTGGAAAACTCAGGTCTTAATTCGTATTTTTGTTATTATTCAGGAAAATCCCAACGTCAGCATTCAATTTTTAAGACATAAAAATAAAATTTAAGAGCTTACAAGGCACGTTCTTCTCTCTGTTCCCAGCAATCGCCTTTCATGATGCAAGCGAAGCAAGCTATTGCGCCATCCTTCTGCTTAAAGACCATCACCACAGGCACGGCAGAAGCTTTTTTGGGGGGATGCTGTGGGTGGTTTTTTTTATTAAACATTACAGAACTCTCAGTGGTATGGCAGGGAGCTGCGGGGGGAGATGCTGCATGGTCAGACGTGTTCCCTGGGTAGGTCTCAGACCGCAGCGACAACCCTTTTTGCCTCAAAAGGAGCTGATTCCGGTGTCCTCTGACGTGCAATGAGAAAGACGGGGACGTTTTCTTGGGAAGCAGTGATGCGATGTTCTCACGTACTTCAGGGTGCGAATCCCGGGATGTAATAAACACGGAGAGCAACCAACCACGGAGAGATGTGAAAGGGTTGCTTCATCCAGGAGGCTTTTGGTTTTGGTTTTAAATGACTCATTCATGTGGGGTTTTGGAGATTATCACGCTATCTGCAGCGACACCCTGTGGTGATGAAGCAGTAGTTTCTCTCTCACCCCGTTATCTCCAAAAAACCGTGAGCAGTTCTGCTGTGACTGTCCTGCTGCCTGCAGCCATCTGCAGGAGGAAACACACAGCTGACAGGGTTGTTTTTTTTTTCCTGGTAATGAGTAGCATTCCATATAGGATACGAGGAGACAAGTCTTTTGCTGTTACTGTTATAATTTATCCATTGTTATTCATACCGTTAATATTTCTAAAAGTGATTTCATAGGCATACTGCCTGGCTGTAGCAGAAAATAAATAACTGTGAGATTATGGTTAAAAATATAAATTCCATATGAGCACATAGTAGTTTAGTTTAAAATGTACGGAGAAACCATATATACTTACAAAAGGAACATATTATGTATAAAAAAGGGCCTAGTAATTTGTTAAAAACTGTATCATTATAGAACCACAGACGGTTTGGGTTGGAAGGGGCCTTTAAAGGCCATCTAGTCCAGCCCCCCTGCAACAATCAGGAGCATTTCCAGGGATGGGGCATTGACCACCTCTCTGCGCAACCCGGGCCTGTGTTTCACCACCCTCGCAGTAAAGAATTTCTCCCTTATATCTAGTCTAAATCTCCTCTCTTTTAGTTTAAAGCCATTGCCCCTTGTCCTATTGCAACAGGCCCTGCTAAAAGATCTGCCCCCATCTTTCTTCTAAACCCCCTTTAAGTACTGGAAGTCTGCAGTAATGTCTCCCTGGAGCCTTCTCTTCTCCAGGCTGAACAATCCCAAACTTATATTTTGAGTAAGTTGCGTGGGTTTTCTTCTGTTATAGAGCAGAGTACCAAAAGTGTGGATTCTGTTCTCAAGGATAGACTGTTCCCATGAGATTTAGCAGCATCAGTGCTTGACCTGCCTTTTCTTCTTTTAACAAAACCAGACTGGAAAAATACACCCTCAGAGGTTGTTGTGGGAAGGGGCAGACTGACTGCAATCAGCGTTAAGGATCTGCTCAGCCAGAAAGGAGTACTTGACCTGGTATAAACCAGGCAGCGTGAACTGCCTCCCCAGTTTCAGCCCAGGTCTTTATTTTCTTCATCCTTCCATTGCTTAGCATCAAATTCATTTAAAAAAAATCTAAAAATTGGGGTTTTTTAGCAAATAGTAAAAATCATTAGGTGTCTCATATGTCATTTTTGTTACTTTCATAACTGATGTAGGAAAAGTTTGGGGTTCTGGTGGCTTTTCAAATCAGCAAAATACTAAGGTCAGGCTTTTTAATAGCCTTTTGGACATGACTTAACCCATGATCGTGTTAGCTGTGCAAATATTTCTATCTTCAGGTGGAAACACAGGCATGTGCTTTCCAGCTCAGCTTGGAACCGGCAGCCACACTTTGCATGAAAGCCTTTGCTTCCCCAGGGAAGTGATGAACTGCTCCCATCAGTTTGTATATGCAAAACTGCGTAACACTGTCATGCAAGTGTTTCCCGCAGCCTTTCACCGCTGGTTTCTGGGAAGGTTTCCATATTGAATGTACTTATT
This sequence comes from Charadrius vociferus, assembly GCF_000708025.1. Lineage (NCBI taxonomy): Eukaryota > Metazoa > Chordata > Aves > Charadriiformes > Charadriidae > Charadrius > Charadrius vociferus. The sequence goes on along the minus strand of NW_009650063.1, from coordinate 650,565 downwards.
TCCTTCTGGAAAAAAAACCCAAAACAGTTGTCTCCCTCACATTGCAGAAGTTTGTCGGACAGTACGTCCTCCCAAATTGTTTTTTCAAAAGATGTGTGTTAGGGGGAAACCTTATCAGGCCGTATCCAACAGCCCAAGGGCGGTAAGGTTGCCGCAGCTTCATGTCCCCAGGTCCAACCAGCAGCAAGGCTGATGTGTTCCCAGTAGGCACATGCACACAGAGCACACGTATACACCACGTACATACACCTGACCACGTGTGTAATCACACACACTGATAACACAGACAAACACTCAGAGTACTCACACGAACACAGATACCATCAATGGCCTCATCCTGCTCCCCTCTCTGACTGATCAGGATGGAGGTCCATGGGTGGGAACGTACACATATACGGACACTCAGCCTGCCGCGCACCTGACCCTGGATCCCAGTTTCCCCCGTTGCTGGGGCTTGGACAAGCCCTCAAGGCCACTTCCCCGCTCCAGTTGCTGGTACAAACTATTTCAGTCAGGCAGACGCATGCACGCAGGGAGCCGGCCATGACTCTCCTGTCACCCAATAGCCAGTTCCTCTGGTGGCCTTGGCTGTAGACAGCCCACTACTACAGGCTCTGAGGCCACTTCACCTCCTGCCTGCCTCAGTCCTCGCTGGTGCTCACACACTCACTTGGCTCCAGGTGCAGCGCCATGGCCCTTGGTCCCACCCCTGGGGGTGGCACTTGGTGTCACCCATGGCATCACCAGGTGGGTCTCCCTGGTCAGTGGCACCCAGACCTCCACTTGGTCCAGGTGCTTGCACCATGGGCCACTGTGACTCAGGGTGCTACTCCCATTGCTGGCCCATAAATCAGGTCACTCCAGTCACTGCGCCACAAAGTGCTCCGACCTGTGGTCTGACTCCAATTGGTGGCACTCCGTCCCCCATGGACACAGGCAGGACAGAGCCCCCCACTCAGGAACAGTTAAACCAGAATTCAGTAATATGTCAGGACAGACTGCACCGGTCAGGCCAGGCCATGGCCAGGCAAGTGTACAGACCAGCATATTAGTCACACCTGACCAGCCCTTTTTATCCCCTTACACCTCTATTTTTCCCCACAGTTGTTCCTTCCCAAATCATGTAAATCCATCCCTTTCCCTGCCTTCGGTTCCTTCCCTAAACATCCCATAATAAATCCTGGGCAATCCCCAAATGCTCTTCCCCGCATCTTTCCTCCCAGGGTATTATTTAGGCTTCCGCTCCTGTCCTCGTCTTTCTGTGCTCCTTTGTGGGTGTGCAGACGAGGTTTTATCACATAACCCAACAATAAAAAGATAATTCAACTGCCCCTTTACCAGCAGAGCCTGCTGTAAAACCAACGTGTGCTTTCTGCCAGGTTTTTAGCGTAAATCACCTGTTCCTTTCTCCTTTCACTTCACTCAAAACAAGGCAGCTGCCTCTTCCTCATTACGTCATGCAATTCCTCCTTTCACTTTGCTTCCACTCCTCTACCTTAATCCTCCAGTTTTCTGTGATTTATCCAGCCAAAACCTACAGCGATGATTAACTGCCAATTGTGCCTCTATACTATGGCCTTCATCTATTTCAGAGCATCACGCTACAGACAACTGTTTTGTCCTATTTTCCTCATGTCTTTCCTAAATGTGTACTCTATTGCAATCTTCCACCCCACTGCCTCTTTCCCAAATTCAACCTTTCGGCTAGATCACCTTTTCCCAGTTACCGTGACCTGAGCTCACCCGCTCTAGCCAGACCTGCTTGCCAAAGTGAGTGAGGGTTCAAGGGTGTTCTTGCCTCCCCCTCTCCCTTCTCCAACAGGCTCCACCCATGTCTCTACCCACAAGTCCCACCGGCTAGAACACCAGCCCTCAGCTACAAACACCCAGAACCCATCTTGGAACTGTGAAGGAATTTACTGACTTGGAGTAAAACTCAGGTCGTGCCCTGAGAGGAAAGGACCAGTGGGAATATTACCTTTTTCCCTAAGCCCTACCTCTACATCTTCCCAAATGACTGGTCACTCATTGGAGCTTAGCTTTGATTTTGTTTTGATCTATTTTTAAATACAATTGGAAAAGTTGTAGAATCATTTTTCCTTCAAAGGCCCAAGAAGGATCAAGACCAGAACCTATTATTATTGGGGAAAGACTTTTTACTAGGGCATGTAGTGATAGGACGAGGGGGAATGGGTTTAAACTGGAAGAGGGGAGATTTAGATTAAACATTAGGAAGAAATTTTTCACTTTGAGGGTGGTGAGGCACTGTCCCAGGTTACCCAGAGAAGCTGTGGCTGCCCCATCCCTGGAGGTGTTCAAGGCCAGGCTGGATGGGGCTTGGAGCAACCTGGGCTGGTGGGAGGTGTCCCTGCCCATGGCAGGGGGGTTGGAACTCAATGATCTTCAAGGTCCCTTCCAACCTAAACCATTCAATGGTTCTGTTAAATCTAAGGGAAGAGCAAACTCCTTGAGAAGGCTTTTTAACAGCAAAATCACTAAGAATTCAAGTAATATTCCTATTCCCAGTTACTTTGAAGTGGATTAACAGAAGTCCTGTCAGTCATTTATAACATAAAACTGTGCAGCTGCTTGTTGTAATTCACAACCTACATACAGGTTTTTGTAAATGTTATTTTTAGGTATGTTTAACAGGGGCCTATTTAGTTTTCCAACAGAAGTGTGGGTAATAAATCTGCCTGGAACTGAAGTTTCAATCAGTTAAAATAGACTAACCCCCTCTCACGGAACACTTCGACAAGTGAGAGACAAGATTCCTCCTCTTCAGCAGAGACCTCATCTACAAGGTCTAAAACTGCCTCCTCTGCATAACTTTTGAAGCCGCCTTTCCCATAGCTCAATCACTACCCATATTACCTGGCTAAACAGTATACAATGCTTTAAAGCAGCTTCTTTTCAGCTTCAGGTGGTAAGGCAGAGGTGGAAGGAAAGGGAAAGCGGTATTCTGAGAAAGAGGGACATAAATAAAATTCATTTGCAACAGCTATCCAATCCTAAAGAAATAATACACATAGAAAAGTATGATACAATTTAGGAAACGGTATTTAATTTAAATTAAAAAAATCCCAAATGCCTCTGGAAGTGAATATCAATTTGCTAACGCTGTTTATGCCACACAATTTAAAGAATTTTAAGTCTTGTTTTGCAAGAAACCTATAGTCATTTACCATTCTGTCTTCCTCTGAGCTTAAAACAACTGCCACAAGCTGAAACATCAACAAAAACATTTTACGATTTTGTAAAAGTCTGTTCCACAAAATTCAGAGTCAAGATACAAATTTCCTATGCGTTGACATATTTTACCTAAAGTCTTGTAATTAACTCAAACTGATATCAGAGTTAAGAAGTGACATTTCTCCAGTACCACAAACCCAGGCTTCCACACCGATTAAATGTGGTACACACACAGTACAAAGCAAACCCACTCATTTCTGGCTAGAAAGAGGAAAGCAGAAATTCAGAACGTAGACTTCCTTTTGCACCGACTCTTACAGTCCAAAATATGCCCCAACAGCTCCCCCTTAGGGAACTGCAGACAAAGACATTTTGGAAGACTGGTCCCTTAGTCACTGAGCTTCAAGGTCAGAATACAAAATTTATTTTGAAACAGCTACCACGTTGGTATCACTGTCTTACCTGATATTCCATACGAAACATTATAAAATGATCAGGAAAAAAGTTGACTGTATTCTAAATATGGTTCCTAATTGTCTGTAAAAAAATGAAATGGCTGTTTTCCACAATTTATTACCTAAGTTATAAAAACAGTTTAGGTTAGTTTATAACCTAAACTTTAAGAACTTGAGTTAAGAAGAAATGTATGACGACACTACTATCATATTACCATCATTAGTAAACATATCACATTCTGAATCTTCTTCCTATTGGCAAAGATATGAAACCAAACTATTCACAAGAACTGTTTCTTTTCCCTGCCCCTTCAGCAAAGTGAAATGTAGCACCAAATAGATCTGATAAGTGATCTGATCCTTTTTCAGTCTCTTCTGCCTAATTTTTCAAGATACTCAGAGCACTACTTTCAGATTTGCTTGTGTTTCAGTTACTCAAGTTTGCATTTCTAACACAGCCATACTATGCTCTACCTCTAATAACGGACATACCTAACTTTGAGACAGTGCATTATGCCACACACAGTAGTGAACAGTAATTCAGATTTAAAAGTGGTATTCCATACTAACATTGCATATAAATTACAGATAAAAACATGAACTGACAAATTCCAAGGTGAAATTCTTTTAGCAAGGGAAGTAAAATTCTTTGGTGAGCATAGAGACAATGCAGGGAATCTGCTTCTTTGCATTAAAATCCTGCCGAGTAGAGCAGGACTCGTACTCTGCCACTCTGCGATTTACACGAGTTAAAATCTGCATGAGTTCAAGATCCCTTGCATGTTCCTTCAGTATTTTACACAGTGACTGAATAAACCAGGAGCCTTCAGCTGAATTCCTCCAGGAGTAATAGCCTGTGGAAGAGAGAGATGTCAAATTGATCAGATGTAGCAGCCGCTGATACAGGGCAGGAAGCCATTAGAGGAACAACGCATTGTTTCCCATAGCGAACAATGTTTTAAAATAAAAACTCAAAAGCACTAACCCAGAAAAATTCAGATTTTATAATCTCCCCAATTTCCCCCTCAAAAGATTTTTCTAGTCCTCTTCTTATCTTTTCTAACCTAAGAAAAACTTTAAGTAGGTGGAAAATCAAAAGGTGGAAAACTATCCTCTGCTGCAACAGTCTTAGCCACTAATCACTTACTACCTCTTCGCAAAGTACACGCATATGAAGGAGAGGTGACAGTACAGGTGGAACCAAGATGCAAAGCGGATTTCAGTGTCACTATCTTCAGAACTACGTGCATGATTTACAGACTGGAACCAACTTCTGCTAACTGATAATGTAAAGGGCATACTAAGGACTCTGCCACTTCTAATTTTGTTTAAGGATGCAATAAAAATAGAGTTGATATGCAAATAATATGCTGGTGTTTATCACCCACTTCTGTATATGCACCAACGGATATCAGATTGTTTTGTTCTCTCAGAACTAATAATACCTTTTACTTCCTGCTGTAAATCCTGTAAATGTTTAAAATTCCTTGCACAACTCAGATCAACTGAATTTATAACAGTGTAACAGATGAACATTTGAGGGTTTGCTAGTAATAAAGATGTATATTCAGGGGTTGGTGGTGTGATTGGGTTTTTTTTGTAGGAACTGAGAATAGCAACTACCTCAAAAAGAATTCAAATCAGGGGAGAAAAATGACTGAGGGAAGAAAATTCATGTTTCTATGAAAGAGAACAAATGAAGCAGTCACTCACTGACTGGATACAACAGCAAATTGTCATTTACAATATGAATACAAGCTGATATATAGATACGATTTCAGAAACAAGAACTCCTTTGCAAGTCTCTCTCTCACCTGGAGCTGTGGAATATGCATACAGGAAGTCTGCTTCTACAGGTATTTTCTGGCACATTGTTTCATCTGATCCACTGTCTGCCTGAATACCAGAATCTAATTCTGTCCCTCTACAAGCCTATTTGGTGGAAAGAAGAATGGAAAACAAAATAAAAAATAAAGAAATAAAAGCAGCAATCATGATCAGAATACTGTTTTTTTCCCCCCATTTTAAAAACTATAATATCCCAATTGAGAACTGCAAAAATAACAAGAATTTATATGTCATAATTCCATTAGATATACTCAGACGAACAGTTTGGTTAAAATCGATAATCATTCAAAAGTGCATTCAGAAACTCACTAAAGCATTGGCTACTGTTCAGAAAGATTTTACTTACTCCACAGAATGAAGGTAATGCCATCTCAGCTATTACAAATACTGCCTACCTAATAGGGCAGACTGTGCCACCTTTAGACTTGAAGAGAATCTTATTCTGAAAGTAATTCCATTTAAATCAATTTTAGAAATAATTAACTTTTTTGTACTAATAATTAATGGGAAACAATTGGGATTTTTTAAATTATCCAGCTGATTTAATGATCACTGTTCAGCTGTACATCACCTGAATGAAAAAGAGCTTGGGTTTTCCCGCTAAACTTCTGCACCTGTCACCTCTGAAAAGGCTTGTTAGTGCTTTCAGTTCAAGAGGGCCATCTGTACCATAGATTAATCCTTCCTCACCATGGCTGAGCAACACGCAAACAAAACTGCTTCGCTTGCTGTGATCTTCTTCAGACACTTAGAAAAAAAAAAAAAAAGAGAGAGAGAATTATCTTAACTTCTTGCATTCCCCCAAAAGCTTCAAATATTTGATGCTTCCTACGTGACAGCAGTCTTTAAGACTAACTCCCATGTTCAGAAACCTCCAATCAGTTTTCACTTAGCAAAAGGAGCCAGCCTACTTTACTTCAGGAGGTTGGACACAGAAAACCCCAAATTAAATGCCAATCCTACCCATTCTAAGACATGGCCACAGAACTAGGCCAGGAACACCATGAGGTGACCGAGTGGGTGTTCCCACAGTGTCTCAAAGTCTGAATGGTACATCTCACTCATGCATTAATGGGCAACAGTCTGGTGAGCTGGGATCAGACTGATGGGAAGCCCGGAGTTTTGGGAAAGGATGGGGAAGTCTTACCTCTCGTTCCAATCAGAGATGCATCAACTACTTGGATTACACAGGAACTGAACGCAGCATGAAAGTTGTTGCTGCTGCAGGGACCTAGGTACTAGCATTACCCCTCTCTCACTCTTGCCCTGTAGTAAGGTCTAGAAAGATTTTTTTCAAGCCTCTGAATTTTGTACTTAAAGGCATTTAAGCTTGATATAAAGCGTTTGCAGATTTATACTTTTTTCCATCTTGTAGTATGCAAAGAGCACAGAACAGATATTCTCTGATGTCTTTTGTTGCCTGACTTTGTGGGGATTGTACTTAAGGACCCAAGATGATTCCTTAAAATACATGAAAAGCTACAAACATGGTTTAAAAGAAAGGATCCAAAAGGAATTCTGAGTGGGAAACTCAAGAAGATGCAAGAGTTTGTAGATGTAACAGTGTAACAATCCCAAAAGCTGAAGTCTTCTGTTTAGAGCTTGCCAAAACACTTTATTTCTTTTCTGGAAAAACTGAACTATTTAGATATTTCTCAAGTGATGCACAGTCAGGCATTTCTACAATCTATGGACAAGCACTGCATCCAGAAGAGTCAGGAAAGGCTGTTTTTAGGGAATCTCTAGTCAGGCTGCAGTCTGTAGTTCACACTGTCTATTTGGAGGCCTTATACCACAGGTAAGACAGAGGTCTTAGGTCAGAAAATCTGACTTTCCACTTTCAGACAGGCTGCAACTATACTAATAAATTAACCATGCCTGGGAGCATGCTCTGGCATAAACACTAACTGGCACTAAGGAACCTACATCTATGTTAGCAAACATTTATTTTTAAAAGGGGGGGCGGGGGGGAGGAGAAACAGGATTGCTGCAGGCTAACCGGCTGCTGGGAATAATCCCTGGAACACTTTTACTGTTGAACTGTGACCTGGAACAGTTTAGGAGAGTGCTGGTAGGCAGGAGCCACAGTCATGCCAGAGAACCTTCCAACAGTTCACTAGAACAGCTGTGTTCCAGGGCTACAGATACCTACAGGCACCTTTAATTTACTGGTCTAGATGTGGCCAAGTCCAAACAAAGCAGGACTAACACAAGCAGTAGTGTAAAGCTCTCACTTGAAAGAAGGGTGTTTTGTTTCACAAGTCAAACTGAACACAAGTTGTTCCTTTAAAAAACTAACTCAGTCCACACACTTGCAGTTCTGGTCCCTCAATCAGAATTCCCCCTGGATCAGAACAGCTCCTGGGCCACACCACTAAGCATATAGCACAGAACCCCTCTCCCCAGTAAGCAGGTTTCTTTCCAACTCACAGAGCATCAGTGATCCCAGGGTCAGAATATAAATCAGTCTGCATTTAAGTTTCAGCCTTTTTTCCAGCCTTCTTTAGAAGATGAGAAAGGATATGGAGACAACAGTCACGGCACAAAAGATGGAGAGACAGCAAAGATGAACATAGAAACTATGATGTATGTGACATCCTTAGCAATAAACCCCCAGCAGGTATGAAATATCATCTAAAAGAACCATGGAAGAAGATATTTGAGAGCTAGAGACATATTTGGAAACAGTAGTTGATTTAATACACACACTGAACATATTATTACTGACCTTTTTTCAACAGTTTAAAAATGTCCCCACATGAAAGATCATTGTTGATCTTTATTTTGTATCCCAACTTCATAAAAACTTCTCTGACACTTGCAGCATCTGCATCTGTACCCGAACGGGGCGACATCCCTACACACAAGAAAAATGTATTATTTTTTATGTGATACAGATGGCATGGTCTGATGAGCCAAACTCTTTTCTCACTTATACCTGTATGAGTCTGGAATATTATTGCATTATTGCAGATCCACTCTAACAAAAAAAAATTGCACTGTTATACATGCACACCATCTCCCTCTCTCTGTAACTATATTGTAGCTTTAGGCTCCTTATTTTTATATCTACCTATCTATATAAAGACATAAAAAGGGTTTTATTTGTGAAAGATAGATCATCACTAAAAGGTAAGACAGACTTGTACTGCCTATTAATTTTTCTCCCCATTACTGCTATACCCTAATGTGTTCCCTCTAAGCATATGTGGAAGAATGCACTCAAATTAATCGCACCCATTCAAACCACTTAATTTTAGATTGCAATCAAAATCGGTCTGTGTATTTATTTTTGAAGAATAATACATGCCACTAGTTTATCTAAGTTAAGGAAAAAACTTCAAAATTTGAAAGTATTACCAGTCTCTCTGTGGAAGTTCTTATTGTTTACTATTATACATTGCCCCATCTCTGGATAATCCATTCTGTAACTGTAGTCTGGCAGAATTCCAGAGTCCATAGACTTGCTAGCAGGTAGGTTCTTTCTGTATAGTAATCAGACAAACTTTAGGTGTTAATCTCTGATCTCTCTTCTCACGTTTCAAAATAATAAATGAGCTTATTTTAGCAAAATCGATGAAAGTGGTAAGGTTTGCTACTTGTTCCTTAGAAGTTCCCTCAGCAAGTCTGCAGATGACACCAAGCTGAGTGGTGCAGTTGGCATGCTTGAGGAATGGGATGTCGTCCAGAGGGACCTGGTCAGGCTCAAGAAGTGAGCCTGTGTGAACCTCATGAGGTTCAAGGAGGCCAATCGCAGAGTCCTGCACCTGGGTCAGGGCAACCCCCAGTATCAATACAGGCTGGGGGATGGAGGGACTGAGAGCAGCCCTGCAGAGAGGGACTTGGGGTAACTGGTGGGTGAAAAGTTGGACGCGAGCTGGCAATGTGCACTCACAGCCCCGAAAGCCAACCCCATCCCGGCCTGCATCCCCAGCAGCGTGGCCAGCAGGGCGAGGGAGGGGGTTCTGCCCCTCTGCTCTGCTCTGGGGAGACCCCATCTGCAGTGCTGCCTCCAGCTCTGGGGCCACCTACATAAGAAGGACATGGACCTGTTGGAGCGGGGCCAGAGGAGGGCCACAAAGATGATTCAAGGGCTGGAGCCCCTCTGCTATGAGGACAGGCTGAGAGAGTTGGGGGTGTTTAGCCTGGAGAAGGCTCCAGGGGGACCTTATAGTGGCCTTCCAGTACCCAAAGGGGCCCAATAGGAAAGATGGGGAGGGACTCTTTATCGGGAGTATAGCGACAGGATGAGGCGGAACAGTTTTAAACTGGAAGAGGAGAGATTTAGATTAGATATTAGGAAGAAATTCTTTACTCTGAGGGTGGTGAAACACTGGCACATGTTGCCCAGAAAGGTTGTGGCTGCCCCATCCCTGGAAGTGTTCAAGGCCAGGTTGGATGGGGCTTGGAGCAACCTGGGCTGGTGGGAGGTGCCCCTGCCCATGGCAGGGGGGTTGGAAGGAGATAATCTTGAAGGTCCCTTCCAACCCAAACCATTCTATGATTCCAAGTTATGTCTGTGAAATCAGTTGGTAGATCTGATTTTAGATTCATGAAGACTGTACTTGCCCAGAGGTTAAAATAAATAAAACTGCTTTGTATAGTTATGCTCCCAAATAAAACTTTTGTTTCAAGTTTGGCAAAATGTGCACATACACAAATAATTGAAAAAAAAAAAAAGCAACCAAACAGTAGGGAGTCATTTGTATTTGCAGTAATCTTCTGTGCAACTTGTAACAAGCTTAAAATTTAAAGATTCAAGGAAGAACTGTGTCTAAAATGATCACATCTCATCTTTTGAAAGCTAAGTACCTAGAGTCAAGATTAGCTCTGAGATTGTAGATCTATTCTGAATTCTAACCAAAAGTCAAATTACCATTGAATTTTCACAAGTAAACGTTCAAAACCGAGAATCATGGAATCACAGAACGGTCAGGGTTGGAAGGGACCTCTGGAGATCATCTAGCCCAACCCCCTGCCAGAGCAGGGGCACCTACAGCAGGTTGCACAGAATGGCGTCCAGGTGGGTTTGGAATGTGGGAGCCTCCACAGCCTCTCTGGGCAGCCTGTGCCAGTGCTCTGCCACCCTCAAAGGAAAGAAGTTCCTCCTCATGTTTAGATGGAACTTCCTACGTTCAAGTTTATGCCCGTTACCTCTTGTCCTATCACTGGGCACCACTGAAGAAAGACTGTTCCCATCCCCCTGGCACTTTCCCTATAAGTATTTATAAGTATTGATAAGATCCCCCCTCAGTCTTCTTTCTTCTAGACTGAAAAGACCCAACTGCCTCAGCCTTTCCGCAGAAGAGAGTTGCACCAGTCCCCTAATCATCTTTGTAGCCCCGAAAATGTAGAAAATGACCAAGACTCTATATGCAGCTGTAATTCTGCCTTAACATGTACGCCAACTCATGAGTCTGCAACAGCTGTCAATTTCACTCGGTCCATATATGTTGAAGTCAGTACCGATTTTGTCATTTAAGCACACAGGTAAGTGCTTACAAGATTGGGGCCCACTATCACATTGTATTCTACAAATACAAAGTTTGTAATGCTCTTAAATATAATTTTCATTGAAATACTAAAAAGAATTACTTCAGAAACAAATTAAGTTCCCAGAGAGAGCGTAATCCGATGACAGTGTTACACCAGCATAACAACTAGCTGTCACTAGGAAGAACAGGCATGCATTTCCTCCCTTCCACCCCTGTAAGTTCCCCTCGCGCTTGTCCTTCCGCATATATAACCCCATAGCAGGTCAGCTCAAGCAGCTGAACTGGCCCTAGAAGAAGTGCAAGGAAAGGGATGAACATTTAGCCCAAGGTGAGACAGAAAAGTCTCTTTTCAGGAACAGCTCACCACTTGTCTAACTGCAGCTCAAGTGTTTTGCTTTTCAGTTCCTTGTACATACACATGGCCTGCTCTGTCAGACACTGTATATTTTCAAAGTCAGTACAACAACTCTAATAGGTGTTTATGATTATTACAATTTACCATAATTGAAGCTTTTCCTTTATTGCTTCTATGGCTCTCGCCTTCTGTTACAGCACAAGATTCCCCAAGACTTAAAATTGAAGGCTTAAACCAGAAGTACCTTACTTACCCTTTGGAACCAGGAATAGATTTTGCATCTGTCAGATCTTCCCCTGAATGTGGTCCATCTCCTGTGTCTGACATTATGGCTCTCAATTATCAGCTTGAGTAAGAAAATAGAAATAGATGACAGTTAATTTTCATATGAAATAATACCTCCAGATTGCTTAATTTTTGTTAGGTTTCCTTAAAGCCTTACACAATCAGAGAGCAATTTTTTAGAATTATAGAGAAAACGGGAATGTTAAAAGGGGATATTTACAGAGAATAACTTTAGCCTAGGAGTATTAGTATTGGCAGACAAAAAATAGTATTTGAGTAATTCATACCTATCTTATATTTGAAAGAGCGTGAAATATTTTTCTAAATAATGGCATTCCAAAACAACTCTTAGAAAAATAGTCTGCAGATCCCTGTGACCAAATAATTGAAAATGCCCACAGAAAGCAGGATAAGAGACAAACGAATTGAAAACAATCTTTAAAATATTGTAATGTCCCTGCATGCATTAGTAGCATTTTAATATTATGAATATTGTGGCATATATGGATCCTTCCATCTCCATAAGACGGAAATTGAAATCCAAAACCAAGCTATACAAGTTATCAGGTGTGTGCAAAGACTAACATAGAAGATTAGACTTTGGGTCATAGTATTGTGGGAAATTAATAATCTCTCTGCATTCCGTTTCAAATGAAACATCACTGCATCCAATCCTAATTGGTGTATGTGAAGGCAATTGCAATATAAATAACATAAAACCATAAAAATATAACTTTAAATAGTTGATGAAATGAACTCTATGTTGCGGGCTGCTATTTACTTTTGATCAGAATGCAGGACAAGAAACAATGATTGATACCAAGCTAGAAATCAATTTAAAAGCAGTAAGCCTCCCTCCCAATTACTTTGTGTGTACTCATGGAACACACTACTACAAGTCACCTTTAACTTAGGATTCAGAAAAGGATTAAGCATCATAAAGTTAAATTGCCAGATAGGACAAAATAATAAATGCTCAGAAGTGAAACAAGTGTCTAAACCTCAAGAAACAAACAAGGAACAACAAGGCAAGAATTTTAAAGAAACTTACTTAGCAGTATATTTATGGTAAAGAGGGATGTACAAATAACCAGAGCAAGTAGCAAGATTTGCTGGTCAGATATGATGAAGACTTATTTAAGGCTTCAGTTCTTTGGTGGCAAACTGTATCTGCCATCTTACACCATCATATTATTACTATATTAGGTCTCTTCATATCTACTCTCTAGCTAGTACACCATGAACATCCGTTTTCTGTGTCAACAATTACTGATGCACCAGAAGCACTAATCTGGGTATGTATATCCCTCTTTCTTTCCTTGTTTCTTAAAAGACATTTACTTACATTTTTATTGACTTCAAAAGATCTTCAAGGTTACTCTGAATACTATTTCTTTGTATCTTGGAGCACTGATGTAATTAAGAAATCTTCTTGCTCATAAAATTATTCCAGACTTGAGAACTGTATCATGTAAATTAGCAGCACACAGGAAACTTCCTGAAAACCAAACTACAAGAGTATCAAATAAGCTTAATATTTTAGATATAATAGTCCTAAAATACATTGTGGCTCCATATTTTAGAAATTCACTTTAAAGACAGTGTCGTGGGGCAGGAACTACATTTACGATGCTGAACTTGCCTGCCCAGCACCATGACCTGGATTCATTCATCCTAACTTCAAAGTCTAATGCCTTAAAAGTTCCCTATGCGAAAAAAGACGAGCACTTCCCAAAGGCAATTCAAGTACCTAAGACCTGTGGCATGACAGTGATCCAACCCTATACCTTATCATTGGTCAGGGAGCGTTAGCATTGACAACAAAGTCTCACAATTCGTGTGTCTACCCAGCTGCAACTGAAAAGCAAAGCTTCTGGGAAGTGGAAAGGATGGCTTTCATCGACAAGAACGTTAGAAGTTCCCCTTCTCCAGCAGAGCCCAGCTTCCAGGAGTTTCTATGCCTCTTTCAACCCTGTCCCTACCACAATCATCCTTTGCTGGTTCTCAGCTTTCCTGAGGTCTCAGCCCAACATTTTTAAACAAAACTTTAATTTGTAGGAAGACATCCAACCAGACTGACCCACAATTCTGATGCAACTCACGCTGTTCCTTCTTCTGGAGAAGCACTGGGTGCAGAAGCACAACCCAAACCCTTCAGTGTGGCTGGGATTAATGGGAGTGACAGGGAAAAGGTTAACTTTCTTCCTTGTTTGTTCTTTGTCTGTCAACAGCAATGAAGAACCACACCATATAAAAAAGCACAGTATGACATATCAACTCCATTATCAAAATGATCCAGCAGGTGTACTGAGAGCAACGTAGCCATGTCAGCATGGAATTCAGCTTCTGCTAAAAGCCCAGGTGTTCCTCCCAGCTGCCTCGTACTGTGAAGATCTGCAGTGTCACTACTGCAAGTACCTGAACCAGCTAGTCCAAAATATTAACTATGTGCCTACCTGAGCTGTGGTCATCTCCTGTCTATCGTATGAGCCAGCCTGGGCTACCAATAACTACTCAGAAAGAGACTCAGCTAAAGTATAGGGAAAGCTAACAACTCTCTGGCCAACTGGTGAGACCTTGGAATCATTAAGGAGGGTAAGTGGATCATTAGGCTGCCTTGGGTTCACATCAGGTGTGCTCCAACCAAACTGTTGCATCCCATTAGGGACTGGTTTTAGTAAGCTGGTGGGAATAACACTGGTGAATAGCAGACTTCAGTAGGCAGATTAACAGACTGGGACCAACTAATGCTTCTATAACACAAACATTAAAGCATGCTGTAAACAGTAAGAAAGATCTTCAACATTTAAGTGACCTTAAATTACAACTTATCTCCTTGACCATTTTGCAACCTTAAAACTTAAAGCTCTAAAACTGTTGTCCTTGATGCAATGCCAAAGAAACAATGAAATTTGAAGAAGTAGATAGCAAAACCTACAATTACAATGAACTACAGTATTTGTTTCTAAAAAATGTAAACCACATTTTGTAATACCATTTAAAAATATTTCTTGCTAAAGCCTTTGCAAGCCTAGCTCACAGCCCTACAGTTTAAACTATTTAATTAAGTGACAGAGCTTACTGCATTCTACTGTATTACGACTGGAACTTGTCTGAGTCTTTACAGAAGCTAGAGAGACAGTGAAGAAAAACTGGGCATAATACATTAGGTATTCAAAATACACACGCTTTATCTTCAGAATAGGATGTGTAACTCACCTCTAATATCCATCAGTTTCTGAGCACCTCACCACACCAAGTTACCTGCACTTCTTTACAGAACAAAAGGCATCCACAAAGAGCTTTCTGTTTTGCTGCTAGGCACTCAAAGGCATGTTTTAATCAGCAGTATGTTTTCTGCTTTAAAACTCTAGTCAGGGTAACAGCAACGCTCTCTGGAGGACGGTGCTGATTCTAACAGACTACTAAGAATTGCCTCATCTTGGTTTAGGTAATGCAATGATGTCATGTTCTGTCAAGCAGAATACACATTTCCCTGTAGAGGATGATCTCATGCTGTCAGGGATAGGGGAAAAGAAAAATCAGGACAATGCATTAAGAATTTAATTAAAAATTGTTATTCTGCTTTTCTCTGAAAGCTTAGGTAAGATGAGGTTTCCACTGTAAAGAAATTTAAAAAACAAGCAGCTGAAATGAGCATCAGCATTTTTCTAATGTAGTAGAATACATTCTGTAGATTTTATCTGAAAAAAAAACCAAACCTTTTAAAAAACTCTGAGACAGAGATAGTGAATATAAAGATGATGCTACAATGACCTTTACAGGTACTAAGTAGTAAAAAATAAGTGGTTCAAAAAGGTCCAAAACCATGCTCAGCAAGCTATCAAAAATAATCAAAGTCTGTCTGTATAGCAATAAAAGCAAGAATATATTTTGCCTTATATAAATGCAGTTGTTCCAATGCTTTTCTTTTGACAAGAAAATGATAAATAAAACAATGTTTTTACTCCATTCCAGCCTGAATTTACTTATTCTACCTGGACCTAATGAAAAGAAATTCACATCATCATGTATCACCACTGCCATAAGAACCATCAGGTTTCTTTTTAAAGCAGTATTTATTTGAATTGTGAGCCAACAAGGCAAAATAATGATACAGTGATAAAAATAATACCAAAGCTTCTCAAGACAGGGAAGGAAGCAAATAACTGAATTGTCTCTAGTTACCAACTGTATCTTGAAATATGCAAATCACAGGAGACAAGAAAACACATGTTCAGCATACATCAGCTGCTACGAAGCAATGACTGTAACAGTATTAAAATTCCAAAACCAAAACCAGTATTGTAAAACATGTCCTTAAAGATTAGAAAAGGGCAGAGTTTTCCACCTCACATGACTGCAAAAGAAAGCATCAAGCATTCAAAGCAGGCATTTTAGATACATAAATATATACATGGCACATTGCAATACTAATGCAGATATGCCAATCAATAATTTTCTATTCTACCATGTATAATGATAATTGATAATTATCTAGTTAGTAATGGAAGGAAAATATAGAAGCTGACTGTATGAAAAAACTAAAAACATTTGAAATGTACCATTATATTTTCTGTGTGGCCTTATGCCACTATTAAATACTGCTACTATTAAATAATCCTACCACTGATGGAAGCGTGCCAATACTGTGACAGCCCTTCACATCACTTCTGGTCTAAATGAGATCTTTGGAAACCACTGACACTGGGCCAGCATTCTGAACTTCCAAAGGCAAACAGACTTCTGGGTAGTCAGCATTAATCTGCAGAATCAGCAAGACCTGAAATTATTCTGAGAGTAGATGGGACCCTGGCTTATTAATTCACCTACACCTATTAACCCCATCACCACCGCAACAGATAACACACTTGTCAGGCTCCTTAATGTTACAGGCAAAGTGTGTTGTTTTCAAACCTAGCAACTGACAAGAAATAGAATTGTTTTGGTTGGAAGAGACCTTTAAGATCATCAAATTCAACCATTATCCTCACACTGCCAAAACCACCACTAAACCGTGTCCCTCAGCACCATGTCTACCCATCTTTTAAATACCTCCAGGGATAGTGATTCAACCACTTCCCTGGGCAGCCCGTTCTAATGCTTGATGACCCTCTCAGTGAAGAAACTTTTCCTACTATCCAATCTAACCCCCCCCGGCGCAACTTGAAGCCATTTCCTCTCGTCCTCCTGTTACTTGGGAGAAGAGACTGACTCCCACCCCCCGGCTATCCCCTCCTTTCAGGGATCTGTAGAGAGTAATAAGGTCTCCCCTCAGCCTCCTTTTCTCCAGGCTGAACACCCCCAGGTCCCTCAGCTGCTCCTCATCAGACTTGTCCTCCAGATTTCCTCTCGTCCTCCTGTTACGTGGGAGAAGAGACTGACCCCCCCCCCCCCCGGCTATCCCCTCCTTTCAGGGATCTGTAGAGAGTAATAAGGTCTCCCCTCAGCCTCCTTTTCTCCAGGCTGAACACCCCCAGGTCCCTCAGCTGCTCCTCATCAGACTTGTCCTCCAGACCCCTCACCAGCTTTGCTGCCCTTCTCTGGACACACTCCAGCCCCTCAATGTCTTTCTGATAGTGAAGGGCCCAAAACTGAACAGAGGATTTGAGGTGGGGCCTCACCAGTGCCGAGTACAGGGGGATGATCACTGCCCTAGTACTGCTGGCCACGCTATTCATAATACAAGCCAACATCCCTCCTGTAGTGAGGGTAATTAAAGCAGAGAATTACCAGCTGGAGGGTAAAAGACTAGATCACCAGCACCATCCTTCAACCTAGCAGGGAACAGACTGACAACACCTCGGACGGGGCCTTCTATATGCTATAAGAAGTTGGGTCACGGTGCCTGCGAGGGCCCGGAGACTGCCTTCCCTGCC
>NW_009650063.1:604933-631869 GCF_000708025.1 Charadrius vociferus | reverse complement strand
AGCCCACGCCAGCCTGGCCTGGCTGGGCCTGGCACGGCTGCCCGACCGCCACGCCTGTCATGTTTGACTCGGTGTAACACCAGCCCTGTTGGGGTTTTTTTTTGTCTTTTTAGTTCCTCCGTCTGCTGAAAAAAACCTCACCTTTCTGGTTTGTGAGGATAATCAGTATCTTCAGTAATTTGCAGGGATGATTACCTCAATCTTTCAGGTTTCTGCGAGATAGATAAGCGTGGATGTACCGGACTGTGTCAGGGCAGGACCTTCCGCTTACGGCGGGGTTTATCCGCCACCACGGCATGAGGAAAGCTTGGAAATTATACAGCCGGTGGACAAATGCAGTCTGAATACACCTGCCTACCGCCCTGTCCTTCAGCCCCACGCCAACAGCCCTCTGGAGCTGAGGGCTAGTTTCAGCTTCATCATCAACTTTCAGGTCACTTAGTTTCATGTTTTATACATTGACCTTTGGTAGCAGGAGCCAGAGTAAGTTTAACATTAGAAACTTAACTTTTCTAGCTTCTCACAACAGGCTCTAGCCTGTTTTTTTGAGGTCTTATCACCAGGTGTAATATCCTGCATTTTGCGCAAAATTC
Organism: Charadrius vociferus; assembly: GCF_000708025.1. Taxonomy (NCBI): domain Eukaryota; kingdom Metazoa; phylum Chordata; class Aves; order Charadriiformes; family Charadriidae; genus Charadrius; species Charadrius vociferus. The sequence continues at coordinate 631,276 of NW_009650063.1, read as the reverse complement.
CTGAAATCTTAATTGTAGAAGCTACTTCTCCTTGTAGGACTGCAAGATGAAAGTTTGATGCTCCTTGTTTTTGTTGAGGGAAGATGAGTAGTGTTTGTCAGTATGCCACAGTTCAGCTCGACATAAGGATAACTAAGCTAATTTTCACTGACATTAAGAAAGTTAGCACTAGGGAGAAAGTTATTTAATATGTTCTCCTAAGGCTGAATCAGTAGAGATTCAGGGATATTTGAGGGAGAAAATCTCATGGACTTATTGGTGTTGAGGAGCATGAATTCTGCTGTGGAGCTATGTCGCGTGGTACGCACTGGCCAGGAAAACAATGTTTCAACATTGATTTCAGGAAACCATTAATTTGAGCAGCGGTTGATTTGCATGTCTAAGCTTCGTTTCTCAGCAGGTGTGGATAGTGTGCTTCAACCATAATCGTTACAGATTTTTGAGTATGCTTTTTTTTGTAAACAAAAATGTAGGGACACGTATGATGAAAGTATGCATTTCTCTTTGTCTTTCTCCTGTAGCACAAGGGAGAAAATTGCTCTTACTGAAATGATGAGTTCATTTGTTGAAAAAAACCCCACCAACCAACAGCCATCTAAGGTATAAAAATACAAGATGTCCGCTATCCTTATTGCTAGAAAAGAAACAGCCTTCCATCAAAGGCAGGGAATAAAATAGCAAGTTCTTTAAGTCATCTCCCAGGAGATACATTTTTCCCAGGGTCGTCATGCAGTCATCCTGCTGATTCAAAAACATTGATGTCTAAGCGTGGTGGTGACAAAATTTCTTTCTGGCGAGTAAAATAAAAATAATTACTCTCCTTACTTCTGGTGGGACAGAAGAGAGGACAATGAAGTGGAAATTTCCCAGTGACCTCAGAAGGCTAGTCTGTAGTTACACCTTGCTGTGTGTGTAAGTTGTACGTGCTCTAAATAGGCGTGTTGTGTTAGGTATAGTTGATACAGGAACTGAAGTTACCTTGAAAAAACCTAACACATTGGGCTGCTGAGAATCCAAGAGCGTTTGGACTGCAAGAACAGTGACAGATCTCAGTTTAAAGTAAGGGTCATCAGCCTTTGGCCAGGTTGAGATATCCTCCCAGCCATGTTTCTGCAAAAATACGTCCTGATCTAACTAGGAAGTTTAAAATGAGTAGAGAATTATGGGAATTGTCCTTCGCTTCCCTTCTTTTTAATGGTTACCTTCTGGGAAAGTGCTGATGTAGGGAATGTCTTTTGCACCCAATTAATTTACAACAGAGCCAACAGCATCAAAATGAAACTGAGGGTTCTGCTAGCAGTTCTGAGAAACGCTGATTGCTATCTGTAATTGCGTTTTTCATTCCCAAAGAAGAGAATAATTGCAAGAAAAGGAAGGGAGCAAAGGAAATTCACAGGTTAGGAGACTGTCAGGGTCAGAGAGAGAATATATCTGACCCCCATAAGAGGAAAAAAACCATTCTGTTATTTAGACTTGACATAGGCACTAAACTATCAAAACACAGGCAGGCTTAGACATACCACGGGGAGAAATGTAGATGTCCAGGAACCTTTACTGTGGAAAACTTGGAGGGGGATTCAAAGGATTTAAAATCTGAGCTTTGGGGGCCACAAGAATAACTACTTCAACTCACCATGTGGATCCAGCTTGGTAAAGGTTTGAATACTTTTGAGTATAGTCAGTTTCATTTTTATCTTTCATTGTAACTGGGAGGTTGTTTTTAGAACCAAGGGTTGGTAAGTGGTTATGCTGGGACAGAACAAAAAGATGCACCTTCTTTTTTTTTACTTCTTGCACTTCTTCATCTGTTTCACAATTTCTTAGCAATGCTCTTTACCGGTTTGCAGGTGCTCAGAGTGGCAATGAATTTTCCCAGAAAAAAAGAAGTTAATTAAGCTTACAAATAATTATGCATATGTTAATGTGTGTTTATGCTTTACTACATTACTTTGTAGCATTTGGGTTACTTTATGTGACTAGAAGTTTAAAGGTTGCAAGATAGCAAGCATTACTGCATCGCGTGCTATTTCTTGAAAAGAGATAAGGTTGCTATCTTAAGTTTGCAAGAAAGTACATGAGATTTTAAAGCAGGTGAAAGTATTACTGATCAATAGCAAAGGTCAGCAGGGGAGAATGGAGCCCTCATTTTGGATTTCGGTTCTTTTACTTGGAGATACAGAGCTCAGAGCTAGAGTCACTGGAATCTTGCTACCCTTACAAATTAATTATCTCATTTGTCTCTCCAAACATGAAGCAGAAATAATAGTATTTTTTCACTCCTTACTAATGTTGTGTGGCTAATTAACAGAGTTTGTATGCTTTTTGAGGAGGAATGTAATACTGTTCTGTAAACAAAAATGAAACTTCATAGGCCTTCCCTTATTGTGCCTATTCTGTTGTGTTTACCTTTGATAGTATTAATATGAAAATCTTTTACTTCCAAAACTGTGTGGAAACAATTAGTGTTAAAATGAGTATCAAAGCAAGGTTGGCTGTTGATTTGGAAGATTGGCTACTTTCAGTAATAAATAATTATGCTCAACAAAACCAGAACCAAAAGTAGTGATGTGTACATGGTATTGATTTGGAAGATTGGCTACTTTCAGTTAATAAATAATTATGCTCAACAGAACCAGAAGTAGTGATGTGTACACTTTTAAAAGTGAGAAACAAACAGAAATTGATACTGATTTGACTATTTGTAATTGCTTTAGGACAAATGAAGAGAAAATGGGAAGAAAGACTAAAGAAAGTGGAAGAACGAGCATCTTACTATGAAAGAAACCCTCTTCCTCCAGTTTATAGACCAAAACTGTCCAAACCCTTTCTGCCATCTTCTGTCTGGAAATTATTTTGTCGTCAGGCTGAAGCTTTCAATTATGTAAAAACCTGCAAAGAGGTAAATTACTTGTTAGGTGAATGTCTCTAGTCTTTAGGTACTTTCAAGGTTGAACTTAACTTAAAAACTTGGTTGACAGTAAAGTCTTTATCAGATTGCAAAGATTTTTTTTTTTTTCTTAATTCTCGCCAATCCTGAAAAAGCAAGGGTTGTTTTTGTCTTTGTAGGAGATCATGCTACACTGGAGGTAGCTCTAAGAAGTACTAGTTCTAACGTACAAATTGTTATGTGGTGTTAACCTCTAATGGTAAAAGTGCTTTTTGGTAACATTGTAGGGATAGATTTGGTCCTTCTGAAGATGAGCAAGCTGTCAGGGTTGGCAGGAGAATGGAAAGGTAGTGAGAGTTGAGTGGGGAAGGACGAGGAGGGAAAAACTGAGGAAGAAAGAGATAAACAGGAGGCAGAGACAAAATAAAAACAATACAACTCTCCAGTGTCATCAGAGTAGCAAGCTCAGATGATAAGAAGTGATGAGCCAAATAAATGTGCAAAACGTATCCTCTGTTTTCAGTTTAATGCTTTTCAAATTGATTGCTGCTTTTAAAGAAAATTACATTCTTTGGGGTTTTCTCTATGCTGTTTTAAGTGTTTAAGTAATCTTGACAGTCTGTTCTCCAAAATTCACTCTCGCTGGTTTGGCAGTAGGGGTTTTTTGTTTTCTTTTCTTTTCAGATTTCCATGTTTGGACTTAAATAATATAAAGTCTAAAGAATATTCACTATAAAGCCATATACTGCCATCATGTCAATGAGGCTGTTCCTTTCAGGACATTGTTCATCCTCCTGTTAGATGCACTTGCCACTGATAAAAAAAAACTTTACAGAGAAAACAGAGTTTACATTAATGTGAGGCAAAGAAAAGCTTCAAATTATTACTCATGTAACTGAAATCAGAATGATGTTCTTAATTAAAAACAGACATTGTTTAGCTTGAAAAATGATAAGTAATCTACTTAAAGTTTTCTCGTATTTACTAACCTTTCACCAAAGAAATTAATGTCAGATAGGAACTTCCAAAGTCTTTAACTGGTTCTTTGAATACAAAAAGCTGCAATGTTTTTATTTTAATAGGATGTTCGTGTATTTGCCTTGGAAAAGAGCACACAAAGTGGACGGAGGTTTTACCTTGTGACAACATATAAAGAGCTTTGGTTTTATTACACGTGAGTATTTGAAAAGGCACCCTATATGTTACTATAAGATAGTAGTATACTGGATATATTTACTAGCTAGTAATAGCTATTACTGGATAGCTATCCCCAGTAGCCATCTGCTGCTCTGACTAGCACAGAGCTGTAATGGGTGGCTGAGGTTTGATCTTGGCCATGGGGAAAATCGTCATAAGGACAAACCAATCTATTCTATATTGAGTTTCAACTTTATTGTGAGTTGCAGATTGCCATTATTTCCTGGGAATTAAGGACCCCGTCTACTGAACTTAAATCTAAAAGCAGTAGATTTGCTTTTGCTGTCAGCTTTCCTCAGGGCATCATACCAACACGTGACACAAACGTATTTCTACGAATAGTCATATATTAATGCTCATGTAAAATGGATATAAATGTCTGGTTGCCAGTTTGTGGTTTTGTATTTGCATGACAGTTTCAAGTATTGACAATTTGATCATGCACTGAACTTTTTCCCAATTTTTTGTTTTACAATAAAATATTTGGTTAATAATTTGGAAATAAAAGAAATTGAAGAGTAAATTTTTATATGAAAAGTAAGCTTGATTTTTTTTTTCCCCTCAAATTGAAAATGAGATTAATTTTTAATATAGTTGAAAAAAAATCTATGTAATTTCATTTTTAGCGCTTAGGATGTATCAGTGATAACTTACTAAGTTTTTTACTGTAGTTTCCATTATTTATTAAATTCTCAACAGCATTTCTGTTGACAGTATGTATTGTAAGACTTGGGGGGGATGAGGAGGAGAGTACTTCAGAAACAAATTCTAGGCCAGAGAGATTATCTTTGTTGATATTTGATGATGAAGTCAGTTACAAATTTTTCAAAGCATTCTAGGGCTGGTACTTTTTTGAATAAGGGTCATTGATTGAAAATAAAAGAATATGTGACTTGTGGGATCCTTGTTTGCAACTGATAAGTATGTATAATGTTTATCATGAGAGGTTGTGATTTGGTTTCGTTTTCCCTTAGCAAAGGTTATAAAACAAGTCTTATGCATTGCTACGAAGTAATCCCTGAAAAAGATGCTTGCAAACTTTATTTTGATTTGGAGTTCTACAGACCAGCAAATCCTGGTGTAGATGGCAAGAGTATGGTCGCAAAGTTAATTGAGGTAAACTGGCTAAAATAACATATTCATCTACATGTTGTAGATTAATATGAATTTGTTGTTGATTTAATATGAAACCAAAGCATTTACCACTTCATCTTGATTATTCTGTAGTAAAATGAAAAAGAATTGTAGACCTAGTGATTATTTTTAATGAAGTAAAAAGTGCTGTTTTGATTAAAGCAAAGTGAAAGGAAAAATAGAGAATGTGAAAGTGAAAGGAAAAGATAGAGACTGATGGTTGTTGGAATGCTTGTATTCACTGTAGGTTTGCCGATGTGGTAGGTTTGCTTTTGCAGATTGCTTTATGTGCTCTGCCACTTTGAAGCTGTAAAACTGAAGGAGCGTTTGGGTATTCTTCAGAGTAGCATCAATAAAAGTTCCTTTCAGATATTCCTCAGTTCATTTCCTTTGCCAGCTGGTGCAGTCATATACCAAGGCTTAGATAAATCCTTCCTGATTTTAGGTGTCTTCAGGTGACAGTTCATTATAGTTGAGTTTGATAATGATGTAGAGAACATCAGGTGACCATCAATTTAGTACCTAAAGTTAAATATCTTTGCTAATTATCAATTTCCTTAAATAGTGCAAATTTCCATTTTATTGCAAATTCATTGGAAAATGAGCTCCACTGCAAATTCAGTATGTTAGAGGTGGAAAATAAAGGAGGTTTTTAGAAGGATATCTTCTGTTGCAATCAAATCTCTTTGTGAGTGACCATTTCTTTGTGAGACTTCTGATGGTTACATGGCACTAGCTAGAAAGGAAAGAAAGAAAAAAATTATTGAGGTTATTCCTTCGTAAAGAGCTCCTCATTGATACAGAATCTGGAGGGATTTACACCATTACAGATCGATTCTGAAATCTAGAGATGCCTCAGGTTAAGAAGAGAACTTTGGATTTGCTGGGTGAGGGATCCAAGATGCTAAAATCCTAAGCTTCCAACCCCTTTGGTTCTGAGTCCCAGTCCTAAACATGATTAATCACAAGCTTAGCTTATGGATAGGTTTTAGAGCTATTTTAGAGCCAAACATCTTAAGTTTTCCACCTAGTTAGAGTTCATTGGGTCGTACCAATGAATTGGCTAAATCATAACAGTGAATAAGCATACCAACCCTTGCTATCGTGGTAGCCTCTTATCTTCCATTCTAGGTAAGCCTGCATTACAAACATCGTCACTGCGGGTGTGAACTGCTCTGTGGTGGAAAGAAAACAGAAGATAAAGCCACTAAATTAGACTTGACTTGAAAAAATAAAAATCTGCTCAGCTTATCACTGTTAGTTTATTCAGTGACTCGCTTATTTGGGGAAATACAGTGTATGTCAAATTTGGTTAAAACTTGCTATGTTATGAATTAGTTTGAATTACAATTAATTGTATGCTCAAAATGAGGAAAAAAATTGAAAAAAATGTAGAATCTGCATTTTGTGTTAGGTTTTATAGATACTGCTATTAAAAATGCTAGAGAAAATAGCCTAATTCATATTTATAATTTCAGCTTGTCAGCCAAAAATTAAAAGAAATTTATGATGTGAATTGTTCGGCCAAAGATGTCTTGAATTTAGATTCCAGTACTGATGAAAAATTTAGTCGACACTTAATATTTCTACCCCAAAAGACTGTATTTAAGGATAATAGTCATGTTGGTAAGTGTGTTCTTTTCTCTTACACCTAGAAATAAAAGGTGTTGTTTTGACTTTGTACAGTGCCATCTCACATTTGAATATTTATTTTAATGGAATCATATGTGGAAACAAATATGTATTCCCAGCAGAAGTTACTATCTGTTTCTATTTCATTAATCCATATTATTTCTCAACTCATCTTCCACTTCCTTTTTCTATCATTAGCATTTGTGTTTGCAAAAATGTTTTTTTTGTGCCTGTATGCTTTGTTTACGAAACTACTGGTGAGTCTGGCTTTTAGCTTGAAAACTGTTCTACAGTATGACTATGACTTCTTAATTTACAGGTTAATGTCAACCTTAACAATTGAAACTAAGATTATTGTCTCTAAATACAGTTGGTTTTTGCTCAGCATGGAGTCAGAAAGGCAGGACAGAGATGGTTTTGAGCCACCTGTGCATAAACATGATGAAGAGAAAGCTAAAAGCAATTTTAACTGTTGATATAAGTTGGGATTTCATAGGATATGGCAACTCCAACACAAAGAATTGCCAGTTCAGGGTTGTCTTGACTCCGTTTTTAAAATAAGTATAATAATACCTCCTCACTTCAGGGAAGTATTTTGAAAATATTTTTTAAATGCTGTTTGTGAAACACTGAGGTGCCTGTGGTGAGCATTAAGAAAAGGTGATGTTGAAATTCATAATTTCTTGTGTATATATATTCTGTATGGTGTGCAGGAAAGCAGGCTTATAGACATACACTGAACAATGAGCGCAGAATAGACGATCAGCTGAGTTTTGTCTGAGTGAAGCAGGAACTGATGGAAAACAGTTTGCCCAGTGATGGAATTAAAATCTATATCAACCTACGAATGCAGAAGTTGAAGTTATTTAACATTGCACCTGCAGCCTTGGTTTTGTCATTTCTTAACATTTGAGTGTTTGATTTTGTAACGTTTATTGTGTTTATTTTTTATTTCAAACAAACAAATAAGGTGAGGGAGAGGAAGCAGAAATGCTGTTAGAGAGTACCAGATTAATGATCTCATGGGTTAGTGGGAGGGATGAAATTTAGGTTTGTGACATTTAGCTCTACCATTTGTGTTCAGGAGGAACTGTGACAACAATAGGAGAATTACATGCATTGGAGGGAAAGAAATTACGTGCTGTGTTACTGGCAGTAGAACAGGAAGAGTTGAGGATGTTGGGTTCATAATTTTAGTCCCACTCAGGTTCCCACTTTTATTCTGCTGTCTGCTTGGTCATGATCTGTCTGACTGTCTTCATGCCCGGTCTTCCTTTTCCTTTCTCACCCTTACCTCTTTTTCTAGCTCTGCACTTTCTCTCATTCCAGTCTTTATAACTAAAGCTTATACTCTATTTCTTCTTCTTTTATACTTCCTGTGTTTAAGTAGCTTCTTACTGTGCACTGCGTATGTCCTAGCAGGGGATTGTAGAGAGCACAGGGAAGATGGGCTCTTTATTTTTAGTACTTAATGACAGCACAGCGATGCTGTCACTAATGACACAGTGCTGGGCTTCTTTCTAGCCCAGTACAGCATTAGCGAAAATCTTATTTTCCTTTTGAATGGTCTAGTTATTTCATCGGTAGTACACAGGTACTGTTGGATCAAAGTTGTGTAGAGTGGACACGTGGCTTGTGTTGCTCTGAGGAATCATCTATGAAAGGTCTTGTCAGCATGAACAGCTGGAGGAGTAGAGCAAACTGTAAGGAGAGGCTGGATCTTGTAGGCCTGCGTGCACGTACAAAATGTTTTCCCCCAAAATATTTTTAATCAATGCACGTGGTCCATGGCCTAAGCATCACTTCAAGCCAAAATTCAGATCCTTACTCCCAACACAAAGAGGCCATAGGATTTCTCTGAACCATTTTTTTTTTTAGCTTTTTTTTAACATTAAAAAAACCTATTTCTCATTCTTAGGAGCAGTGGAATCTGTGTCCCTAATCCTCTTGAGGAGTAGCTGTCGTGGCAGGCTAAGCAGATTGTCGAAGTTATAAGCAAATGCTTATAATATTGGCTGCCAGCCCCAAGTGTGACACAGAGCAGTTACTTATGTGACATTGTGGTAACAGCTCCAAACCCCAAAGACTTAAATGGGATTACTGCAATTTTTAGTTCAAAATTATGGTCTTTAACTACTCTGCCACCATAAAACTCTTAAGTAATACATGGATGATAAATAATTTGGTATGACTGCAATTTTAGCCTGTGATCTTGATAACTAAATTACATCAGTCATTTCTTTCAGTAGGAGCTTGAACTGTTTATTCTAGTCCATTAGTTAAGTGTTCTGCGTCTCCACCCTGACGTGAATTTGACATGTTTACTGTCAGGCTTAAAATATATTTAGAGATTGGGTATTCATCTTCTGCCTTTGCCTTTTCGACAAGATGTTGAAGTTGCAGTAAAAATCGATTATTTTTTTTTTATAATTGAGATATGTAAATGTTAGTGTTCATGCATGCATGTTACCAATTCATTAATACATTTTAGTAACCTGCTTGACAAACCTGGGTTAAAACATATTAGCTTTGTCCTTTGTGCAAAATACTCTGCTGTAGTAAATAACTAAAAAGGCAGGTAACTTCATAAAGTAATTTTACAGAATCTGTATGAAAATATATATATTTATTCTTTGAGGTGATGGATTTTGTCTACTATTAAACTTAAAAGTATTAACGTATTTTTCAGACACATTCAAGTGTTGTCATTTTTTTTTAAATTCATCATTGTGTTATGTCTAATAAAATGTACTTTTAAATGAGCTAGTGGTACTTGTGTGGGATAAACTAGAATATGAACTATCATAACTTTGTCATCCTTTCATAAGCATTTTGTGTCAGGAATCACACACAAAGCGGATGGGCTTAAAATGAAATACGATTGAAAACATTTAGTATATAATATTTGGAATTAGTTACTAGTTAGAATTAAAATAGAGGGACTGATTTCATAGCTCGTGTAAGAAAGCACAGGAGGTCTTGTAGGTCCACAAGGAAAGCTGTAGAGTTCAATGTAAATACATTGATCCACACAGTTGACGAATCCCAAATATAAAAATAAGAAATACAGTCAAGGATCAAAAGTGTGAAATGCAGGGTTCGGTTCCCACATGTGACCAGTTAGAAGAAATGGGAAGAGAGAACACAAAGGGGTGTGTGTATGATCAAGAACTAAGTCCCAAAATAATCTTTTACTCACACTTTGGTATTCTCATACCAGAGTCATCGTTACTTAATTACATGCACAAAAAATAAGGAAGTGGTCACCCAGGACTTTTAAAGATACTTTAACATTTATGATGATTGAAATAAACTTCAATTCTGAAATAGGTACATTTTCTCCCTGTAGATCCAAGTAACTATTGTTATAAACTGAAGAAATTCTGTATGCATATTTGAACACACAGGGTTAAAATGCTGTCTATGGCTATGAATCATTTGTGTGCCTCAGTAGTCCTGTAATGAATTAAAGCTTGATATGCTGAGCCATTCTGCTGGTACGTAGCATAGGAGACCCTGCAGTTCATGTTCTTTCAGGTTGCCCATTGAAGCTTCAGCCAAGAACTGCAGAATCCTCCTTGCCAGTATTCCTTCCACTTCATAGTTTTTCTTCCGCATCTGTACTTACTCTCTTCTTTTTCCTTGCAAGTAATTTGGCCATGGTTTTCATCTGTCTGTCTGTGGTTACCACCTAGCAGAGCCTGGAGTACAATGGGAGTTGGATTACAATACTGGGGGTTTGAAAAGTCATTACAAAATACTTTTGTAGAAGTAAGTTGTTGTTCAAGTAAGCCCTGGTCAAACTGTTACATCAGTTAATACACCGTGAAGCTGCAAGTAAACCTTTTTAATTGTTCTGAAAGTGAAATTAAGGAAAGCAGTAGTGAGAGGAACAATCACAAGCTCTTTGAAATCCTAAATCTGAGCTTGTTAATGTCATCGCATGCTGTCATTAATGACTGCAAAAACATTCAGGTTATTTTTTTGCAAACTGCAAGAACATTTGATGATTTAAAACCTACCTATGATTGGATAAAAAAAATAAGTTGTGTAATAGCAAAGCTGTATAAATGCTTTATTCATGTATTGAGGAGTTTCACTAAATGGTACTTGAAATATTAAATCAAACTAGGTTTTATAAGGACCTTGACTACTTATTTTTTGATACCACTGTCATTAACAAAATGGTCCTACATTAAGCATTTGAATAAAGACTTACTATTGACAGCCTAGTTCATATGCGGAAATGTTCCTGCTAAGCTAGCATGAAGACCCAAACTGAACTTGTCCAGTAAGTTTCTGACATTCTAGTGGAAAATTTCAGGTTCACAGAAATTTCAGTGCAAAAGTCTTACTCATATTAATTGTTAAGTCAAGATCATTTGTACTCCAAGCAGCTTGAGATCTTGTCTGTCAGAGGCTTTCATAACTGCAACACTACAGGTGTGATGGGTAGGAAAAATTCTTTTGAAATATACAAAAAACATTTATTTCAATTTTACAATTTTATCCAGGACTTTAAATTTAGTTTGGGAAATTGTAGTGACAACCTAAGCATTTCAGTTTTGTTTAGTTGTCTAAGCCAACTCGCTGCTTAGTTCTCTCTGTTCTCAGTAGTAAAATTGCAAAGGGCCACATTGCGACTGTACTATATAATTAATATATGCACAACTGTTTATTTTCTTGTGTGTTGTTTTTTTTTTTTTTTTTAAAGTTTAGCAAAAATTCTTGCCAAGCATGGGTTTCTTAGTTACTAACCAGAAAGAACCATTTTATACACTGGGCTGGTCCAAAAGATTTTTTAAAAAATCTGGGATGAGGGAAAAAAAACCACCCAAACTCAACCACTTCCATCTTGGCTGTTTTGAAAAATGTTTGCACAGGAACTATTAAGTTCTTTCTTGACTCATAAATGATGTTATCTGCTTTTGGGATTTTTTTTGTCTGTTTGTTTTTAAGGTAACTTTGTGAGAACTATTTTGCAGCCTGCCATAAGGCTAATGGAGAGCAAAGCTGCTGTTGTGATTCCGGAGGAAGGGGCAGGAAATGATTTCCAGTGTTCTGAAGAAGCGGTTGGGTTAGATGGTTCTCTTACAAACCTCACAGCTGTCGAAGGTGCTTCCAAAGGCTGGCCCGCCATTGCTCCCGAGACAAAGGATATGGAAACATCACACCAGGGAGAAAATTCGGAATTTTCCTTTCTCATAGTAAATGATAAAGAAGGAGACAAGCAACTTTTTGTGGATCTAGGTAAGTATAAGAAGTGCTTTTAAACCTCTTTGGGATGCAACAAATGTTAAACGAGATGCTTCTTAATCTTTGATTACAGACAATATGAACAACAGTGTTCTTATTGTTGTCCCTACGGTCAGAATTTAAACCAAATACACTACATGCTGAAACTGTGAGCATAAAAGCTGTACTTTAAAGGAGCCTTAGATTCCTGGTCCATGGAATTTCTTATATTACTACATTTAATTATTTTGTTCTGAAGTTTGAAGAAACTCTCACCACACAAGACTGATTAATTTTGTTTCTAAGGACTTGGTGCTCCCATTTGGATTAAAAGAGGGTAGCATATATTGCTTGCTTGTCATTTCAGTTGAATTAGAAGCTGCTTAATTATGGAACAAGTCTTAAAGGTGTGCCCTGTGTTGTTCTACCTGTGTGAATTGAGCCTTCTTCCCCTGTTTGGAATGGCAGTTGTTAGGCTTCAATGACCAAATAATAGAAATTTTGGGTTGGGCACTTCACGCCCCAGCTGGGCTCAGCCCATTCATGGTATCAAAATGTTAAAAACTTCCAGGAGCACAACACCCATGGTCAAACTGAAGATTGAAAGTTCCACCCTCCTCCATCCCCATAGTTGGTGTCTGCTTTTTGCCCCGTCTCAGTGAAATGGAAATAGCTTAGTGTGCTTTTGTGCAGCGGTGCTGTGTGTACTTGAGGACTTTATCTTGTTTTTTCTCAGACTTCTCTAAAGAACCCCCATTCCTTCAAATTCTTCTCATGAAATTCAGGATCACTTTTATTGCTGGCCTCTTCAGTATCTCTGCCTTGTTGGAATGTGATCCCCAAGTTGCCCCTACAGTAGGCTGCTCCATCACTGATTCCGAAAGATTACTTTGCACCTACTTCATAGTTCCTTCAAATGTATCTGTGAACAGAAATTAAAACCGAAGTATTTACTGCATTGCCCTTTAAGAATTTGATGTTACTCCCCAAAAATCAACCATCCTCAATATTTATGTTATGCACATTACCTCAAAACTGGAAAGCTAAAGGCAAAATAACTGGAATACTGAATTACATCACGAGGCTGCAGTGATAGAAAGCTATGTGACGTTCCCGTTGTACAAATTCCTTAAGTTCTTTTATCTTCATGAAAATTAAATGCAACGTACAAATAAAGCGCCCACCTCCTCAATGAATTCTTAGCCAGATTAGGCAATGTTAAAGATACCTGTTCATTTTTTTTTGTTGTTGTTTGTTTTTGAGATTGGAATTAGATGTTCCTGATATGTGCTTCAGACAAGCGGTGTCTGGTCCACAGAAAACAAAGTGTGATGAATCTGAAGTCCTTTCAGGTTAAAATAATTGCACGGCCTTTTATGCTCAGTTGTATTTCACAAAGTTAGTGTGAAAGCTCCGATTTCTTATACTGAAGAGAAACTTTTAGCAATGCTAATGGCAGAATGATTAAAATGCCTGTGCAGAGGTGTTGAATGTTTGTTTTAATTATTCTATAACACAAAAAAGTACATGTGTGCGTGGTCTTACTTTGTTGTATTTCTTCAATGGGACGGGAGCCAAAGTCAGTAAGGGTTTCTGTCCGTTCCTTAGACCCCTAGCTGGGTCTAAGGAAAATTGTTTAATTTACAAGTACTAAGTATCGTAAATCCTAGCCAGCATTGTTATGTTCAGAAATACTTGTTTTCCTGTAGGAGTTTACACAAAGAATAGAAATTTCCGGATGTATAAATCATCAAAAGCAGGAAAAAATGTGATTCTGACGATAGCAGAGGATAATAAGTTTGTTCCTCACTGTGAAGAGAATGTTTCCTTGGAAGAAGCGTATTTTCTTTCCTCCTTGATCTGCAACATCAGGTAATTGTTTAATTCTGATGGATTTGAAAATGTTTTTAAATACGTATTTCAGTGATTTTTCTCCTGTGGCAGTTACAAGTAACTACTATCAATAGGCAGTTATTCCATGAACATTGATACAGTGTCATTTAAGAGTTTTCAGGAGAATTCCTTGGTTTTGAAGAAAAAAAAAATATTTTTTAACGTACCTTCAAATGTTTAAAGAACACAGAACATGTGGCACGGCTTCCCAGTTGTGCCTCATTTCTCTATACATGCTCAAAATGCTGAAATGTAACCATTATTAAGTTTGGTTGGATTCTGTATAGCTCTGAAAGGAAAAATGACAGATTTCCAGTCAATTAAATATGAAGAGTCTACATATTTTCTGAAGCATGATAAAAAAAATAAAAAGGATTTTTGTCCATAGTTGTATACCATTTGGTAGATACCTCCTTAGGTTGGATACTGGTACATACAATAATCAAGTTTTCTGTTTCTAATCTAAACCTCTGATATATCTTACCCTGCACTGAATGTATCTTAAGATGATCCTAATCATTACTGCAGCAGAAAGAAGGTTAAAATGGTACATCCCTCGGTATGATATTACGTATAATGTTTTTATTAAAAACCCATATATTTGTTGTGACTTCAGTTTTTATATCCTGACATGTTCACGATCCTGAACTGATGCCAGTCGCCCCATAGCATAAATCGTGTAGTGTGTTCAAATCACGGGTATCGGCTCCATCATCAGTACTCATGAGAAATTCTGCTGCGTTAGAATTGAGTCTTCTGTGATCATCTGGCTCCCCGCTAGCAACACGGCAAGGAAAAGCAGTTCATTGTACAGAGAGGAAAACAAATTGAAACCTTTCAAAGGGCATATATGTGTAAATATACACACTCTTAATGCTGTACGAGTGCGGGCCAGCAGTCTTTGAATGTCCGGGTCCTGGGATTTTTGCCCGGAGGCAAACGTTGCTGTTCTGGAGGAGGAAGCCCTGCCCTCTGCTGGTGTTAGTCAGAGGGCACCAGCAAAATGAGAAGAAAAAGTGCTGCGGGGACAGCGGGAGGTGGCCTCGGGATGACCGGCTGGCCGAGGTTGGCAGGGAGCGTGGAGGACCAACCCCCTGCTCCAGCAGGGGCTGCATTCTGGTCTGCCACGCTGGGTTATGTCACAGCACCTTATACTGTACCGTGTTGTGCTGCAAGAATCACACCTTTTATTTTGGGTTCTCTCTTTTTTTCAGAGCGAGGGATGACACAAAAGTTCTGTCATCCGGGTTTCCAGAGGAGGAGAGAAGAATGTCTGCTTATTTGAACAGTAAAACTACCCGAAGCGGTAGAGGTACTTCAAGCCTTTGCTACTGCATAGAAAAAAACTACTCTTAAATTCACTGTGCCGTGACTTCCACACGGGATAACCTCTAGGAGAGCTTTTCTTCCGCTGGCTCTCCGCAGGAGACAGCGTGCGGCTATGCTGAAGGATGCCCCTGCTGCTCCTGTGGCTCTCGTGCTGTGTCCCACTGCCCTCCGCACCTGAGGGGGGGGATGTGTCTGTGTGTGTCCAGTTTGATAGATCGACATTCGGGTTACCCCTGGTTTTATTGAAGGATTTGGTGTGATTCGCGTACATTCTGTGTCTGTGGTCTATGTACTGTGTAACAATTACCCATTACAATGACAAAACGAGTAACAGCATGTGTCTTTGTTTTACCAGATCCCATGGAAGGTTACCAGGATTCACCATATCCAGAAATTGATAATTTTGTTCGTTCTTTGGTTAATAAAGACGGGGTGCAAGGAGGTAAACACCACTTTACTATTTAAAAATACTGTTGCGGAAAACTCATTTGTACAGAGTTAATTATTTTTTTTTTCTCCCCCCAGGGATCCGGCAATGGAATTATTTCTCTCTGGAAGAAATACTTGTATATGATATTTCTGGTTACCGTTGGTGTGAAAATATTGGAAGAGCTCACAAAAGTAACAACATAATGTATGCTCTTTAACTATTCACTTTAAAACAGCTTTATTTATTTTCCTGCTCAACTGTTATTCTATAAAAATGCTGAAAAACTCTTCGGGATAGAATCAGTACCTGTTAGAAAATTTCTGCTTTTTTGCTCTGCGAGGATACAACGCTTTCTTTTTTTTTTAAAAAAAAAAAAACAAACCACCACAACCTTTTGCCCCCCCTAAATTTACTTTGTGATAAGTGAACTTGTATTTCTAATATTTCTATGAAGTCATCTTCGTGCTATTTAAAATACCTGCCTAAAGGTGCTGACATACAAGTCCGAGTATGTTAAAGCAGTTTAATGGTCCTGTGCTTCGATGCTTCTTAGCCAGGCAGCTGAGCAATCCGAAGGAAAGTAAAGAAAACAGACCACTCTTAAAATCATTTATAGTGAATCTTAAATTACATTCTCATGTTATTAAAATGACAAAGGTAACTCCTGCCACCACTTCAGTCAAGATGTTTTGCTCGTGACTCTACAAGGACTCGGATTTCTTACAGTTTTAGCAAAATAAGCGTTGAAAAGTCAGGACATTAGAACTGCAGTATATCATCAGTAGAAATGTTTTAACTTAAAAATAATTCTGTATAACATTTAAAATAACTGAAAGATAAGAAATGTGGTTTTGAGAAAGATAGATAGATATAGATATATATAAAAACCCCACAGCCAGTAGGCTTGATGAACGTGGTGTTTCCCAAGCACAGCTGGAAAAGCTGGGTGTCTGATCAGGTGACAGGAAATAGTGATTTTATCTGCCTTTTATAATGGAATTATCTGTAACAGCAGCAGCAACAAAATCTTATCTGACAGTTACGTCCCATATCCTAATCTCACTTTAATGACTTTTGCTTCCAAGCTTAATGTAATGAAGTTAACTAAATTTCATTTTTAAATGTTAGTCCTGAGTCTTAAAAGAAATGTATTTTTAACTTAAGAAACCTGAAGTTTTATTGAAAGTATGTAATAAGTATGTGAGAATATGAAAGCAATATCCATAGATGGGGACAAACAAAACTTGTTCATTTAGAGTCAGCGTTTCGTACTGTATGCATTCACTTCATTTATGTGCTGTTACTAAACACTAAATTATTTCATTCTTAGGATTCTGGTAGATCTAAAGAAGGAAGTCTGGTATCAAAAGTGTCATGATCCAGTCTGCAGAGAAAAAAACTTCAAATCACAAAGTATGTATTCTGTGATTTCAAAGCAATTAGGCTTCATACTTTTGGGAATGTTAACTTTACTTAATGCCATATATTTGATTTAGGTTTTCCATTACCGCCTCGGATATGTCTCCCTTTTCTTTTCAACGAGGTATGTTTTTGTGCTACAGCTATGCTGAAGTTCCTGTGAGTAAAGCTGTCTCTGGAAGTGCCCACAAATCCCCGCTAACCCAGTCTGTTGAGCTCTGTACAGGAGTCACACTGGGATAGAAGAGCTCTCCGGAGCAGCTGTGCTGGGGTGGCAGTTCCATAGTGTCATTTTTAAGTTCTCCAGCAGCAGATCTAGAACAAAAACAGTCAGTGCAGCTAAAGCTGAGTTACCGGAATAGCCTAACTTCTCCTGGGACTAAAGACTTTCTTCCGCTGTGGTCTGAGCAGCAGTTCCCAGTGCATAAACCACAAGACCACTGCCGGTGCAGGATGGAAACACTGCCCATGTTCATCTCTGCTGCGTGTGGCCGACTGTGCTGGGGCAGCTAAAATAGGAGTGATCCTGCAACACTGGAGTCAGAGCCACATCTAAGTCAGTGACCTTCAAATCTGAAGTTCACTTAACTCCATTTTAGTGTATTAAAGCAGTTATGTTTACGCACACAGGTAGAACATTTAAACCGACCTGATAGCACACCTAGACTCTAAGCCCTGAACTTAATAGTTTTTTCCACTGAGTAGGCAATAAGGGTTGGTGTCTTTGCAACTTTTTAAAATTTACACTTTTAAATGCTATACTGCAGAACAGCACATGAAACTCTACATAACGCTAATAGCTATTGATCTGCTTATTTCATAGAAAGTGTAATTTAAATGTATTTTCAGATCCTGACAGTATCTTTACACAGACACTGAAATTAGTTTTAACCTTGTATTTTAAGATGCTGTAGCAGACAGACTACTTGTAGTTTGCTAGAAGAACAGCAAGTTTCTATTCTATTAAAATAGGCTTGCCCAGGGTAATGTGGCTATAAATTAACCTGTCTCGTTGGCCAGCTTCTATAGTATCCATTATACGTGACAGTACCAGTTTCAAACTTTGCGATCGGAGCAGTTTGAAGACCATTTTCATAGGGAATAAATAGTATTGTTTCTAAAAGGAAGAAGAGCACACGCTTATGGATGAAAGGGGGAACACAGAAGACAAAGCAAGCCCACATTCTAGCGTATTAGACTTGTCAGACAGCTCAGTATCTCTAGGAAGAACCTTGTCTCAAGACTTCCTGTTGTCAGACAGCGAGTGGGACAATGCAAGTGATGATGCCTGTTTCCTAGAAGCTACTGACGACGTGGAACTAGCTGAAGCTGCAAGTCATAGTCTGAGTTATTCCATGGAAGAAATTCCTGATGAAGTTCTTTTGGAAGCTTTAAGGACTCAGGACACTCACACTAAAGGCGGCAGCTGACCACAGAGTTGGCTAGCAAACGGACCGCTAGCACTGCAACCTGCTTTAAGCCAAGGTGCGTATCGCACACCTTCTGTGAACGGTACTGCCACGTAGTTCAGAAATGCTCTTCCAGATGTAAGACGAAGAGCTGAGCAACAAGTATCCTCACAACTGGATGACCTTCAACAAGCGTGAGGAGATCGTGGAACATTACACGGGGGGCTGAAGAGTACTGGACTGAAAACTTGTCATGAATGCTGCTCCACGTCTAGCACTTTGCACACTCACTGCTGTACGGTTTCTATTTTGTTAAGCTGTATGTCCAAGTTTTACTGATAAGCCAAGCAAAATAGATTTCTTGACTTCCAGATATGGGAGGAAATTCTTTATTTCAAATACAAATTTAATAAAAAGATTTGTCTAGCAATAGTTCAACCAATGTCTATGTGTTCTCTTTTAAAAGTATACATTTCAAGATCACATGACTTTAATAGCCCAAGATTCAAACCCAGCATTGTTAACAGAGCACAGAAAAGTTTTACTACTTTAACTGGAATTGTTATTTCATTCATTTCACTGACATTCTGAGTAAATTCTCACACAGACTGACAACAGAAGGATACAATCTCCGTTTAAGTCACTGACTTCTAAATACTGAAGCAAAACACAGCAACAATGATTAAACAAGCACTGACCGTTCTAATAATTGCTCCTAACGGATGTCAAAAAGTCTGTTAAAACAACTCAGTGTTTCTTTCATAACTTCCCTCTGTGTACAGCCAGAGCATCTTCCAGTTTCATATTAATATTCTGAAAGTGTCTTTCCACTCCTAGAATTCTCCGCGACTCCACCAGAAGAGCAGGGAGGCTGGAAGTTCCATACTGTTGTTAAGGAAATAAAATTGTAAGGCAACGTTTTTAACTCTTGGGAAAATCACTTATGTATCTGTACTTATTCTTCCTCTATGAATGATGCAATTTGATTTTTAAAAGTGATGAAAAGCCAATATCAGAGTCTTCTGAAATGGTAGGATTTCCTTACACCTGGCAGGCATGTAGAAACAGAAACCACCCCAGATCCAGAACAGTTCAGAAACACACAAAAAATATGTACTTACTACCGCTTTTTCTTTAGGGTTTTCTTCTCTATAATCCAACCAGTCTTGCTGTAGCTCCTTTAAATCAGTAAGTAATTCAGTTGCCTGTCTCAAGGAAGATTTCCTTTCCTGTACCTTAGCATATTCTCTTTGTAGCTGTATCAGTTGTGGTTCAGCTCTGAAAAAGATCAAGGCTTTGATGCCTGTATCTGTGTATTTATTTCATGAGTAACTATGAACATATTTCCTCTGAAGAAGACTTAAGGGAAGGGTTGGTCAGCAATACAAAGCACAGGTTAGAGTAACACACTGTT
Organism: Charadrius vociferus; assembly: GCF_000708025.1. NCBI lineage: Eukaryota > Metazoa > Chordata > Aves > Charadriiformes > Charadriidae > Charadrius > Charadrius vociferus. The sequence goes on along the minus strand of NW_009650063.1, from coordinate 611,297 downwards.
TAACTGGAACAACTAGTATGTTATTTAAACAGGAGTACAAATCCACAAAAAAAACCCAGACTTTCGTCCACATATCACTTTTGAGCCTGAGGAAACAGCCGCCCTCTCTTTAGCACTGAAGTTTTTCAAGTGAAGCTTCTTAACTACCCGGCGTTCTGCACCCACACATGTCTGCGTGCAGGCCGAGGCGCTCAGCGCTTACGCTGCAGCGCACTCAGGATCTGCGAAGCTGACACGCCTCTGCCTGAGCACTCCAAAAACTGAACACCAACAGCTGTTGTCATTTAACAGCGTTGCAGCAAAAAAAAGCTTTCTGAAGACGATCAAAGGGTTAAAACAACCAATAAAAAATGCGAAGACGGCTTTCAATCTGTGAGGGGGTTCAAACCTGTATTGAGGGATGCCTTTAATTAGTTCTGAGTGAAGTTTGTCCTTAGTACTTAATGCAAAGACAGACAGACTCTCACGGCCACAGAGAAAGGGCTTTCAGCCTGCCTGCGTGGATCCAAGCCCACGGTTCCCTACAGAGTTAACTTACAGCATCTATGTTACATGCAGCTTCAGTGTAAGGCTTGTCACTAGGAACCAGCTGGATTTGGGGAAGTCCAACAGTTCTTCCAAAGAACATAATTTCTGTGTTGTGTATCTAAATGATATTTAAGGTTAATGCCAAGTTAGAGAAGGGGAATCATGTGGTCACATGAGATGGAAGCAAACCCCATACTCAGAGGCATCCCTGCTGAATTGCAGGGGTGAAATCCATTCTCACACCTCAAAACTAAAAAAGCTCTCTATTACCTTCGCAAATTTACAATTCATCCCCTTTACAATTCCAGTTGTAACATTAGTGTTTTTCTTATGAACATATGGTCCGAAATACCATCCCAGTTACCAGTTAGCTAAGAGAACTTGCCAGAATGACTACCTAGGCAACTGAAATATGGAAAGGAGAGGTTATCTGGAGCTTCTGTAAAAACAGCAGAAAGCAATACACAAGTAGAGTTTCATCAAAAAAAAAAAAAACAAAAAAAGTTCTTTTCACTTCTGAGTTACAGAATACCAGACTCCTTAAGTTCTTCAGGCTATTAATGTGCATCATTAGAAACATACTGAATTTGCTCTTCCCTGAGCTGCATCAGTCGCTGCCTCTTCCTTTTGATGTCGGCTGTGACCTGAAACAAATAGTGAGGAAAGTCTTTGCAACAGTTTCTGTAACTTCAAAGGCAAACAACTCAAATTTCATTGGCTTTTCCTCTTTGAGGTTTTACGCTTCTGATTCTGGGTGTGGAAGGTTCCAAGATACCAGACCTCATTGACTGCCATATTTGAAATTAATATTTTAAACATTTTAAAAGAACTTTAAAAGTGTTAAACTCTCATCTCCATCCAAAATTTCTCTTAAGGAACGCTGGATTTACAAGCATACAAAAGGAGTTTGTGACATTCTGAACTCAAACATGACCAACTCCAGCAGGTTTTTTTTTGTTTCTGTTTTAAAAACGAAGATTAAAACAAATGTATGTTCGGTATGATTGCCTTAACTAAGGAACTAAGCATAATTAAGCTTTCTTTAATCAACATCCAATTTAAAACAAAACCAAAACTAATCATAAATTTCAATTTAGCAACTAACAAATCTGATTTTAAACAAATGTGTAAGAGGCAAAACGAGGATAACTCTGAGTGGCTGCGAACGGTAGATGTGCATTAAAGTTTTCATTTTACGAGCAGAGCAGCTTACCGTATCGCCGCAAATTAACCAGAAGACTTTAGCCCATTAATTGCTACTTCCCAGAACAAGCTTTCTGTTGACTATGTTAAAAGCTACTTTGTCATCGAAAAGTTTGCAGAAGAGGTTAATCCAAGGCAGAAAGCCTCTTAAATCTCTCTGCTGCAGGGCATTCACCTCTCTCCTGATGAGACCGCTGCAATGTTTCTCTGCTCTCACACTAGTTCCTCCTCCTGCCGACACTCCCCTGTGGCATTTTCAGTCAGTTACTACTCGCTCTGAACCAAGAGAGGAACTGCCTTCCTCCGAACAAAAACTTTGCATGTCTTTAGGGAATGCAGCTCCCTTGGACTTCTCTCCTTTAAACCGAGCAATCCAATTCTCTCCTTACAGGTCACCATCTTTGCTGCTCTCCTAGATTTTATATTAATCTATGTTTCTTGAAGGTTAGCTCTCAATATTTGATTGGCTCTCCAGAGGCTTCACCAGTGCTCATTAAAAAAAAGAAAAAAAAAAAAAAGAGTAATTCTGACACAGATATACCTACACATTCTAATGTGCATTCTTTCTTTTTACACCAGTACAGCAGTATACGTATGGAGTTTGCAATCCATCATATTTACTCAGATATTTCCCAAATAACCTCTGGTGTTCCCTATCCCCTATTTGTGCAGTTGATTCTGTAGTACAGTACATGTTTTTGTGAATTATTTTATTTCTTCTAGTCAACTTCTTGAAATTTCTGTGCCCACCTCTATATGCTGTACAATCTACTGATATGTATGTATTTACCTTAGCATTTTTTTTCTTCATATTCTTTAATTCCTGGACTTCCACTATCTACAGAAGAAAAGAAAAATTACAGATTGACTATGGATCTTGATTTCATCTCTAGCCTCCTAAAAACACCGTTGCAAGAATTACTTTGGAATAATGTAAAAAGCTATTTAAAAAACCCAACGCTGTTTCAAAGGAAGATTACAAGTCTATTAGTCATGCAACAATTCTTTCCTCTCTCCTCAGGCCAGAAGACTGTTGCACAAAACTAGTCACCTTGCACCAGTTAGTGCAAGTAATGCTCCTTGTACCAATTAGTGCAATACTACCTAGCTTAATTTTTCTATAACTTTATATAAAATGACTAGATTTATACATTTTAAAACCTGTACGTTGTAATGAATCACTCAGAACTATAGTTTTAGTACTTATATCCATTGTACTTATCACAACTCCTACAAAGTTCTGAGTTTATTTTACTCATTGTAATTAGTGAGAAGAAATCTTAGTCTTGCAAGCTAATAAGCTTTTTATCGTTATGTTCAAACTGTTAATTAAAAAAGGATGATTTTCCCTTAACTATGTTAGAAGCTTTAGTCAGGCCTCTACACAAGAGTCACTGAGACACAGTATAAAGATTAAATCATCAACCTTCTTGAAACTCTAGTCCATGAGCTTTTAAAACAGCATTTGACATAACTGTTTGCTCATGCAAATTATGCAGCTCTCCAGTTTTATGACATAACGCTTTAGATATGACAAATATGGATGTTTCCCTGTTCTCAAAAGCTGACAGTTTTGCAAGGTATTTGTGTGACAGCAGCCTTGTGTCTAACGACAATGCTCAGGAAACCCAGCACAGAGGCTGCACGCAACAAACTGTTTTCATGTGTAAAGGACAACACAAAACCACAGGCATTCTGACGACAGTGTAATATACAGCTCTATAATCACTACCACAAAACTGTCTATTTATGGTCTACTTACAAGATCGGTGATTTGGTCCTTGAAAGCAGAACAGAAGCCACTGATAGCTTTTCTGCAAACCTTTGATTCTATGTTTTGTCTGGAGAAGTCAGAGAGACAAAACACAACCCATCTGGTTTAGTAAAAGAGAAATCTCATTCAAAAACATTCCTTTAAGTAATGAATAAACCCCAACATTACGCAACTAGTAGAACAGGCAACTGCGGATCCTTCATATGCTAGCAATAGCTTAATTTCTACACTGAAAAGCATCAGCTGTTCTTATGTTTGGAAAAATATCAAATTCCTGGAGACCACCTCAAGATCACATAGGAAAAATATTTGTATCACACAAACCTAATAATCATTAAAATAACATCGGAATATAACCATGCAATACTGCGTTCCCTAAAGGGCAGCCCATTAGAAAAAAAACACAGGTGATTTGATTTTAAAACTTTGAGTACTCGGCCCGAGGAAAGCAGAATAACCTGTAATTTGCTGCTATCTTCTCAAATTCAGCCAGAACAACATCCAGTTCTGTAATATCCTTGGGAGACCTCTTCAGCTCTTTGGGACACCAAACCTGTACAGAACATGGGCTGTCCACTGCAACAACAGAATAGAGATAGGCACTGTACAATTCAGGCATGTGTTCTAAAATAATAGAAAAATTATTGTGCCCACCATTAAAATAACCATCTAAAAGTTATGAATATTTTAATACGAAAGTTGACAAGAGGGAAATATGAATTATTTCATCTGTCTTTGGCTGAGCAACTATGACAGACTTATCTGGGAACACTTTAGAAATTGGATGATCAATTATATACAACTTATTTCTTATTCTTCATCATTTCGAACAAGCCCAGGAGCACGTTATTACACTGATAAACTATACAGTGTACTGTGGATAACAGCTGTTTGTGCTGTAAAAACTATTAGCCTGACTTTGGGCAACCTCCATGACTCAAAGAATCATGAGTTGTTATATCATATTTATACACATTTTGTATTAATACCATATATCCTTCAAAAAAAAAAAAAAAGCTATACACAAATATGTGTCTTTAAACTTTGCAATAGCATTGTTAGCTAATTCCACAAAACCTTAAACCATGTTTCTTCACACGTTCCCAAATGTACATCTAGTACTTGAATGTGACGGGGTACAGTTCAAAGGAAGCAAGATGACAGCCGGGAAACGGTTTCTCCATACCAAAAAATGCCACTGCCTTGAAGGTCCCCATCTCAAAGGTCTTTACACGACCCGCTGTGCCTACGCTGTAAGGCAGGGGCACCCCAAGCTCTGCCCCACAGCCTGGTGCTCCAGCCTTCCGGACCAAGGGACGTACTGAAGTTACGTCCATAGCCATGGAGCCGGGGTTCCCTCCAAGGGGAACCAGCCTGCGTGCGAGGGATAACACACGCCTACGCTTCACCCCTTCAGGAGAGTAACAGGCCAGTCCGGAGAGGCAAACCATGGCAATCAGAGCTGTGTGGCACACCAACTCCTCAATTTAACCATTGATAGTGAGCGTATAGACCAAAACTAGAACCTCCCATTCCTAGAAGCAGTATGCTGCTACATATCAGAAATGAAAACCACCGAGTTATGGAAAAGCGCTCCTCTTGAAAAAGGAAAAGCCATATGGGAGTTTTGAAAAGTCTACTTTACCAGAAGGATCTGATGTGTTCTCCTCTGAAGGCTGCTTCTTCTTTTTTGCCTGGAATTGAGTAGTATTCAGAGCCTTCTGTGATACAAAAAGCAGATTAACTTAAAAAAAGACCCTTAGGTTTACTCATTTAAAATTCTGAGAGATGGCAACTAGGCAGAACACACGAAAGTATTTCAGCTTTTCACAACTGAAACATCGGTCAGCTTCACTTAGGGCTATTTTGCCAGAACCACAGCACAGCGATCACACCGCAGAGGGACAGCAGCTGCTTGACCGCGCTGACCCACTGATGTGTCAGCTGCTGGCCGTGCAGCTGGAGGAACATATTAAGGAGCATATGGGCGTTCAGCATAGTCATGGCCCAGTAATAACAGTTCTGTTATCGACAGTGCCTCCTTACCTTCCTTTTCACCCACTTTCTGTCCCAATTCTTTCTCTACTTAGACTACTTTGTGACACCAACACAAAGCAGTGATTCTACGTGAGTGCTGCACACATGCTCCGTACTGAATTGTACAAAAGGATTTTCAGCAATTCCAATGAATTTCAGTATGTAAAACACTTTTATGCAAACTGCTGCATAGCTTCTTTTATCATAGGCCTACTTCCGCAAGCCTGCAGAGGGTTAACTCTTCCTCTGTACAACTGGAAGCTAAGTGGGCCAAGAACATTTTACGCTAATTGCAAAGCACTCATTCAAAACCAAGTGGTTTTTGTCTATTTCTAATATCTATTCAAAATTAATTTCATCAATGAAAAAAATATTTCTGTCATAATATGTTCTTACTTCAATACCAAACAAGTACGAGGGATTTGTATTCCATTTAGTATGCCATTCTTTAAGAACATATATTCCAGATATAAAGAAGATACTTGAAAGAAGAAAAGAACATATTCCCAAATAAGCAAGAGAAGGGGCTACAGGACAGAGGAACACCTGGCTATGATATTCCCCACTGACATGAGACTGTAGCTTTAAGCATTTCACTTGGCCATCTCACAGGAATAATTTGAGGATTATTGGGACACAACTAAGTACTTAGGAAGTACCAAGAGACAAATGAAAGGTCTTGCTCTCCCCTCCCCTCTAACACCGGCATGGCACGAAGTTGAAACTAAATTGACCGATATACTCATGCAACTTTCTCCATACCACATTCTCCTTAGCGGGTTCATCTTCAGGATCAGCTGTGCTGAATTTCTGAACCTCACC
>NW_009650063.1:600825-604892 GCF_000708025.1 Charadrius vociferus | reverse complement strand
ATCCACATGTAAACCCACGACACACTGAGAAAGGATGATCTTCAACCATACGAACAACAAAATCTTAGGGTTTGGGGAACACTTTGTATTGCTATGTCATTCAGTTTATGTCTCCTAAATGAACTGTGTAAAAACCTGCAAATGGCATATAAAGGGAACAGAATCTTTATCCCTCGACAGCAACCCTTGTGACAATTAGAAATCCATTACTAACTGCCCACTGGGATAGCCATGTTGTTTTGAGAAGAAACTTTGAAACAGAAACAAAATTATCATTGACAATACTTGAGCAGGAAAGGAGAAGACTTTCTTGGTGGCAGAGCGGGATTAGAAATCAAAACACAAAAAAAGACACACACTTATACAAGCTCTATTATGTCTTGCTACTTCATTCAAATACAAACTATGTCAAATTTAAGGCAAATTTGATTTAACAAATGAGAAACACACTAAAACTTGTATTAAAACATTTTTTAAATTAATTTTCTTTGTTACATATGGTTTAACTGGCTTTTACCTATTTTTCATTTTTCCAACTTTTTACCTTTAAAGACACCAGCATTTAGAAGACTAATTAATATATTTTAATTTGGAAAAAAATACAGTGAGTACTTAAATCAATGTACTGCTTGCAAAAGGCAAACACTAATTTAGTCTCCCATTTCTGTTCTACAATCTCCAATCTTACCTATTCTTTTGGTTTCTCATCTGGGAAATTTTAAGGTAAAGCACGTGTTTAATAAGTAACTAGGGAAACCTGACCAAAAGAACATTTTTCCCATTTAATCTAAAAATCTAAAGATTAAATAAAATGCTGGCAATAATTTTTTTCACCAGACCTTCTTTCTGTATTTTTCCTTTGCGGCACTGAAACATGACCACGTGACTCGTTTTGCGATTGTTCCTCTCCGTAAGCATCCACGGCAGTACTGTGCAAAGGGTGCTCTATAAAGAACAGAAAATAAGCCGTATGAAAATTGTTCCCGTCTGTTCAGGCAAAGAGCATGGAGCCGCCAGCACTGCCTGCCATTAAGCATTCAGCTGGAATATTTGTGGTTTGCTCACTAACACAAAGGAAGTCTTGTTAAAAGTATTATTTCAGGATTAAGAAAAATAATTATAGTGAAAAGTTTCATAGTTTCTATACTCATCCACCTGCTATTTCTTTACAAACTGAAACTGAAGGTGCATGAAAGCTCAGCCCGTACATATGGCATATAGCAAGCAAAACATTTTGTACAGTTTATTTAAAGACTCTCTTTGCTATAGCATACACCAATCACCCGTACATTTAAACAACTACTTTCTAAGTTTTACCTTTTTTTTTTAAAATATGGATTTTTAGCTGCTTTATTGGATGCTATAAGACGACAGTTAAAACTGCTACAGAAAGTTTGTAAATGTAGAATTCTTGAAGGTACCTAGCAGAACAGATTAAAACTCTGAGAACCTTACAGTTTTAGCCTGCCTTCCACAGTATATGTCTTCTTTTTCAAGCACATTGCCACAAAAGTTTAGCGTTCGCTTACATTAGTGTCAGCAGGGATCCTTTTTATAGTTTTTAACACACACCACAGAAGTGAGGAAGAGCCTTCCATTTTGCAGACCTTCCCTTATGACAACCCTTTTGCTATATTGCTCTTTATAGCTCATTTTCAATGCTGTTTCTAGTCGTTACATCTATTTCCGTAATTTTCTTAAAGTAATAACTATTACAGCTGAGAAACAGCTCTTAACATTTTCTCTACAACTTCTAATTACACAGTTTTTCAAAGATTTTTCTTACTGAAATTGACATATAGGACCTATATGTATTTAATAACAGAGAACTTCACACAGGGGCACATATTCCTTCTAAATTGATTCTCTTCCATTACGCTGAGGCCTATACAGAGCATGAAAGCGGTTTAATGCTTCACCAAAAATAGTACGTTTTATGATGTTAATTTTAGAGTAGAACAACATCCCTGTGAGCATTTAAGTATGCTGCACGGTATAGCAAAAAGTTTCACTTCGTAATTTGTGTAATTTAATAGAGAGTAACTTGAGGTACTTCCCTTATAAAATGTAAACTCTTACACAACTGCAATGTTGTATTGCATGAAATTCTACCATTCAGACTATAAAGCTTGAATAGACAATATTTTTCTTTTACTTGCAGATATTACAGCGTTATTCTTGTTACTTCCTAAATGACATAAAATAACACCACTCTCAGAAAAACCTCTGTCTCTCCTGCCCATAACTTTCTCTGGCAAAGAAACAATACCTTTTCCTAGGTAAGCACTGAAATATTTTGCCCATATGGTTTGTTCATGAAAATCATACATTAAATGACGTTCAAGTTAATACTAACCAAACGAATCATCAAGCTCCTCAAGTAGATTTGCTTCCGCTACCTTCAATATCCTTGAGACATCTGGTTCCTCAGGCAGAAGCAATTTCCAGCGAGGGCGAGAGCTGGCTTTGTGTTCCTGGATGGACACAAAATTAATAAATAGCTGGTTCATCCAGCTTTTTGAGTATAAAACAGATTAAATATGACAATGACTTTTGCAAATGTTGACTAGAAATAAATTTAACCAGGACCGTATTGACTACTGAGCTATGATACAAAGTATTTGAAGCATGTGTTTTTTCCTCAGGCTGTTTTTTCCCCCAAGAGAAGCAAAGGTGTAAGACTGATCTAGTCTCCTATTTGATACTATACTGCAGCATGAACTTTATCTTATTTTATAAAACTAAGTGTACAAGCTTAGAAATCTTATAACAGACTAATATCTGGTTTTTATCATCTCTAGCCTTTCTTTTCAGGCATTAAAATACTTCTTCTTTCATCTCTGTATTACATGCATGTCCATCCTTGCCCAATCTAATGATTCTCACTTTAAAAAAATGAAAAGCTACACGTAACTTCTTATAAAAGGTGGAATTTTTCAAGTCAAGTATTACACAGACACTTCTATAAAGCAGAAGGGTAGGGGAGAACAGCACTGGTTTATGAAATATTTGTGAACGTGCCATTCACACCCTGAGTGTGGGACTAAGTTTCCTCACTCGTTTGTGCATGTGCATGGAAAGGGAATTACAAGAAGAAACCACCATCATCCTGAGCTTTTAATTTTACTAGCGTTTATACATTTTGCTATGGTACCGAATACAGACACATTGACTATCTCCTCTTTCAGCTGTTCGCTTTTAATTTCACAAGACTGTTTTTCAAACTTTTGCCTGTTTGAAAGTCAATGGCCTGTTTTGCCTGATGATGTACTACTCCTAAAGGAAAAAATAAAATAAGATAAAAATAAAATAAAATAAAAATAAAATGGGAAAAGCCCTAGACACCCCACACCTGCAGAGCACGCTCCCGGCAAAGCCCCGCGCTAACCCCTGAGCATCCTCCTCCAGAGCCAGTGCCTCAACAGCGCGGTCACAGCGCAACGCCTGCTGCTTTAATTCTGCTACACCGAGCAAAACTTACCTTCATTTTATTTCCGGAATGATTTCTCTTCATTTTCTTCTTTGAGGACATTTCGCTGTTCGGTATACGCCGATAAATATACAACTGAGGAGAAGGTTACTGAGGGTAAAGTCACCTGAGGATACTGAAAAATTGTCCCTGATACAAATCTGCTTTCTCTGTCTCAATACCTGGGAGAGAATGGGAAATCTTTGTTAATCCAACGTATTATGCATAACTCACTTTATTATCATAGGACCGTCTAGGTTGGAAGGGGCCTTTATGACCATCAGGTTCAACCATTAACCTCACACTGCCAAGTCCACCACTAAACCATGTCCCTAAGTGCCACATCTACACATCTTTTAAACACTTCCAGTGATGGTGACTCCACCACTTCCCTGGGCAGCCTGTTCCAGCGCTTGACAACCCTTTCTGTGGAGGAATTTTTCCTAATACCCATCCTAAACCAGCCCAACGCCTGACGTAGCACATATGAGTTAGTAACACGATACTCCTATTAAAAAGTTAACGCAAGGCAACGCGTAACGCTATTCACACCTTTACTCTCGCCTCACAGCTGCCGTTTCCCTCAGGCAGCAGCGCC
>NW_009650063.1:557549-600629 GCF_000708025.1 Charadrius vociferus | reverse complement strand
GGTGACCCACCTTTAAACAGGTCGTTTTAAAATGGAGTACTGAGGTACCTGTGCACCAGCAGCTGGGGGGGTTGTTGAGGTTTGTCGGTTTGGTGGTTTTTTTTGTATTTTAAAGAGACGAATGAGGAGAAAAAGCTATTTCCACATTCCACATATCAGTATTTTTTTTCCCCAGCAGCACGTTCTGGATTCCGTGCTTCAGAAGAATTCACCTGACCAGTGCTCTGCTGACTTTTTTCCTACAAGCTATGCTACAAAAACAACCCTGAGACCCCAGGTTTTCTTTTTAAGACATTGCTTCCCACACCCAGCATAGAAAGACAAGTAAACTAGATCATTTCTACTGTCTACGGTCAGAAAAACTTGAAGCAGTTAAAAAGAAATTGATTCAAAACATTAAAAAAAAATTACTTGCTATACCAGCATCCAAAAAAAAAAACCAACAAACCCTCAGATCAAAAACTGGTAACTCCAGCTCTCAGTAATTTAATTGCTAGTAACTAAGTGACAAAGAGGAGGTTTCACAGTTTGTCAGCAAAAGCATTAGTTGGCAGAGGGGCCCTTATCATGCCACACACAGGTAAGGGTGTTCTGCCACTGGTCTGCTGCTGCCCCCAACCTGCCCCTTTTTCCAACCACATAAGCTAAAACAGGGTGAAATCGTCACGTCAGGATCAAGAGGTGGAATGGTCACTGTGGTGTGCCTAGTTAGCAGTCCAGGAGCAGAAGGTAACAGGCAGTAGTACAGCCTACATACAGCGCAGCTTTGTGTTTTATGTGAAAAGTGGCTCTTCCAGAGAGCTTTCTTTGACAGGGTGCCTTCAGAACATAAGCCTTAGGTCCAGCTCTTGATCATCTCTCAGCCATCTGCATCTCGGGGAGGGGGCACAGTGGCACTTCACTCTGTCTTTCCAAGCAGCATACACACACACACATTTGAATATGGTATCAAACAAGTGACAAAAAAACTTGGCTTAGAGTTCCTTCAGTAGGGAGGGAATGTATAAAGGAACATAAAAAATTACTCAAAAGGAAGGAGTCTACAGTGATGACGACAACCAGAAGTGTGCTTATTTCACAGCTTGAAAATTTCAGGACTTTCCTTGATAAACAAACACTTCACTGGGTTGAAATGCAGAAATATTTATTTTGGTTTCCTTCATTGGTTTTGAAAATTGTTTTGGTTTTATAAAACATAGAAATAGCCAACACTAAGCAAACATTTGAATTCCAATGTAACAAACTACTGCTCTAACAGTTGACTTGGATTTGTGTACCTTAATTGCACACATGTATGAAATTATGCTACAGAGTAGTGCATTACAATCACACACAAATCTTAGTGCAAACCTTGTTGTGCTTGTATTTTACATATATCCATGTTTTCAAAAAAAAGCAATGAATGCTAATGCAAAACCAACTCTGTTAAGGATAGCAAAAGACTTATGCTGTAATAAGGCTTATTTCTGCTGATTTCTCAAACAAAAAGGTAACTAGTTGTTTTGTAATTTATCTGGGAATTAGGTTTTTATCCCTGAACAAATTCCTATCCTGTGCCAACACACAGTTCTGTTGGCGTATTTAAATACTTCCAATTGCTGCAAAGTATCAGGCAAAAACATTCTACCTGACCTATTTTGCTAGTCAGTGAAGAATACTCAGTGGCTCATACATAAAGCACAGAAAACAGAGGTTATGTCAGAAGCTCTTCTGCTTATAGAGGACCTGGCACATTTTTTTAAAAATGCATTTCAAATACACATTCATTACAGGGAAACAAGTGGCTAGTACAGGAGCAATGTTTACCTGACTGTTAGCATAGCCCAGCCTCCTGAATGGTTTTGTTTTTAGGTCTCTAGTGTTCTTGCCAGAGTTAGAAACTGTTTGTTTACAGAGCTGGCATTACTTTGGATTTGTGTTAACATGGCAAAGGCTACGCTTGCTGAATTAACTGTATCCACACGTTCAGTGCAGAACCACCACAGACTTACTCCGAGGAACTTGTATTCATCAGTCTCTTTTGTGCAGAGTTCTGACTTCTACCTTATAAAAATAGATCTCAGAACTGGCTGCAAATGTAAAAGGGAGAAAAAACATTCAGATGCCTTGCCCCAGTTAATATTAGGACTAATGCAAGATGCGATACCAGCTATACAGCTGTAGAGGGTTTTTTGGGGCTTTTTTTTATTTAACAGATTAAGTAATCCTTCTGAGGGCACAAGAGACTTAGAGGCATTTTCAAACCCACCAAATCCTTTGCGGAATTGACAACTGCAAGATACACTGCAGACAGCAAACATGCTGGCAATAAGAAAACCTTAGCTCCTTGGTGAAGGAGAGTCCCATTTTTTTGGCCAAGGAAGTCTTAAATAACTTACATATAGTTACCATTTATAGTTAAGGCTCTTTTTGGAAATTCTAGGTCACCATAAAAACAGTATGCAACACAACTTGACAGTAAGGCAGTGTTCCATTTCTTCAACGTTCCTATGGCAAGTACCCATTTTTGTACAAGTTAATGATTGCACAGTTTCCTTCCCTATGTTTGCTGTAGTCAAATTACAGATATGAAGGCCAACAGTAGACATCAGACGTGTGCCACTTTCCTCATTCCATTCCCAGTTACATTTTGGCATTAGCATAGAGTTCATCTATCTGTGACTGGAAATATTTTCGCAGTTCAGGTCTCTTTGCCTTCAGTGTTGGTGTCAGCAGGCCGTTTTCAATAGAAAACATTTCAGTGTGCATGAAGATGTCTTTGACCTGGAAAATAAACAGTTACTAGCCAAGCTGCATTCCCTGGAATAGATAAGGCAGCTATTAAAAAGATTGCCCAGACATCAAAATCCCATTGCTTTAAGGATTTTTCCAGATGCAAATTAAAACCAATTTCTGCAGAGTCATACTATATTGGTATTGAGAAGTTTAAAGAATTAGGTGTTCAGGTCTCGTTAGCATCTTACCTGTTCAAATGACTTCAAACCAGATTCTTTCCCAATCCGCAGCATATCTTCCAGAATGTGTTTTTTGAGGTCCTATGGATACAGGAATACATTGTATAGCTTGAAACAGCTGATGCAGATCAACTAACTGTTTAGTGAGATGTGACTCACCTTGTTTTTGCATAGCTCTTCATATGAGCCTTCAAATCCCTTTTTCTTGGCCCAGTTGCGCAAAGTCTCAGGATCAGGTACCACAATAGCTACTAAGAAGGCCTAAAAAAAAATTTTAAAAAGAAAAAAAAAGCTTGACAAAGTCAACACTTCAGTTTCTACACATTCCTTACTAGTCAGTGTTTTGGACAGCAGTTCTGATCCTGCTGTAAAGTCAGCAGCTTTCTGCTCCTTGAACATAGGAGTGCAGTTCAGACACTTGCACTTAACAGAAGTAATTCTCGAGACCCACATTTCAATTTACACTGACACACACCTGGACATCTTGTTTGTTTTTTTGTTGTTTGTTTTCCCTGCACACTGTTAGCTACTTACTCAGTTGAATTAATCCAGTTCTACTACCTAGTCTGAAACTAAATCCAGAAACATGCTGGAGTTTAAAGTATGTTCAAAACCAAAGTGTGTAATGTTAAAAACCAAGTAAGACTTCAGTCCCAAAGGTTGGGATAGGGGGAGGGAGGAACACTTTTCTGCAGTCTCCTCTTGCATTCATTTTTTAAATTACCTGAAAAATGCTTACCTGCAAGCTCTCTCCATGGACAAACACTTGAGCAAGTGCTTCACATCTCAGATACACATTTTCTATTTTCTCTGGTGCTATGTACTCTCCCTGGGCTAGTTTAAATATGTGTTTTTTCCGGTCAATGATCTTCAATGTACCATTCTGTTGAGAGAAATAACTTCCACTCAGAAGAGGCACTTCAAGTCAAAAACCAATCTACACAGCTTAAGCATGCCACACTAGATCACATAACGTACTGGAATTAAAACATAAACGAGTTTGTTTCTATGTATTTCAGCTTCAGATATTACTGTGCAACCTTTGTTAAACTTTCAATGACAGACCAGAAGTGCTATTGCCTTAATTCTGGTTTAATACAAACTTAAATGCTGTGAAAGATCCAAGACAGTTTATGCATTTATGTTAGATTAGGCAGTACAGTAAAATAGTGCTAGAGCCAGAGTACTGCCAAACTAGTGTTAGAAGATGGCAGGCTCTGCACCCATCTAACTTAAACTAGGGAAAGCCTCGGCGATTGGCACTGCTAATACCTTTTTAGCCCCAGGCATACAGATTTATCTACAACAGTAATCATCCTCCTAAAATTACTCATCTTTCGCCAAATTCATTGTGTTTAATACCAAATGCTTTCTAATTTTTATTTGTTAAATTACTGCTAATAGCTACAGAAGTACATTTCAGCTATATAAGTTGACTTACTGGTAGCCATTTCCCAATATCTCCTGTATGAAGCCATCCATCTTTGTCCAGAGCTTCTGCTGTTTTTTCTGGATCTTTCAAATAGCCACGAAATACATTTGGCCCCTTCACACACACCTGAAAACAGACATTTGTAATGTATGCTACTATGAAGGGAAGTTAACAAACACTATTTGCATTTAATACTTTCTCCAATGGTTCTCAATAACCCCCACTAAAGAGGCAAGATGAAGTTTGTATTAATACAGAAATCTCTACTCATGGTTTTTGGAGACCTAACATTTTTCCATCGGTGTAAGTATAATAAGAAGCAGTTGGAAGCATCTGTTCTCTTCTAGTCTAGCAGCAGTGTTCTGACCTGCATTTGAATAATCTGAATTTATCAGAGGAAAGAAGCAGTTGGAAGCATCTGTTCTCTCTAGCAGCAGTGTTCCGACCTGCATGAATTTATCAGAGGATTTTTTTTTTATTTATAAGAAGAAATTCTGCTGGATCCAGAAATATTACCTTTCAGCCTAGCAACGCGTTCATATCAGCTTTGGTAAGCAGCAGGGGCATCATGCTAAAACTAATGACAAGAGAGCTGTATATCAAGCAATCATGTTTGCTGTCCAAAAGTAAACCAGTTAATACCTTAGGGCTTAGAGCACTCAAGATTTCTCTATAAAGGAAACCTGCAATTTCCTTAAATTAAGGTTGTCTGGATTTACATACCAAGTAGAAAAAAGCCTATGAACAACTTCTCTGGATACAACTGGATGCATGGGCATTATTAGGATCCAAAAACATGCTTACAAGGTATGAGAAAAAGACCAGCAAGATTAAAGGTTTATAGGTGAAGAGGTTGACAGAGAATCAGGTCCTTACAAGCTAAATTAAAACAATATGTAGTACAAGAACATATAAGTTAAGCAACTAGTCAGGACCATGGCATAGAGAGAGCCTGAAGTATTCAGAGATGATCCCAGATTTAAGTATTTTCTTATCAATATAACAGCCAAGGTTGATAGTTTTCTTTGGTGGGGAGAGGGGGGACACAGGACAGGCCTCTTGTTATTTAAGGATCAGCAGGACAATAAAATACCTTCTAAGAAGTGAGAAGAGAGATAGGCAAGATAAACAAGATTGAAGCAAAACTTAAGATGCCCACTGCACACAATTGTTGTGGAATCAGGAGTCCCCAAACCCTGAAAGCTCTACACCAGAGTCCTCAGGAGCAACAAAGGATTAAAACCATCACACCAGTTTGGGAATGGCTTGGCATGCATGGATGACAGGGGACAATAAGAAGGGTCTGGTCAATAGCAGCAGGACTCTAGAACAAGTCTAGAGGAGTCGAATAGAAAATCCAGTTTTAAGTTAAGGTCAAATGAATAATAAATATCAATAGTGGCTGATAAAATATTAGGCCAATTGTTAGCCTAGGGGGTTAGTACCATTATAAAATGGGCAAGAAACTGGCTAAAGAATCTTCAGGCACCAATATCAATTCTCAGGCTAGAAGAAAGTACTAATGTAGTTCAGAGACCAGATCTTGAAAAACTCATCCCAAGTATTTTCAGTGCTCACTTCAGCATAAAATACAGGCATGCTGGTGAGCTACAATACAATGAACAGATGTTGTCAATAGGAGGGAGATCAGAGTATTAGTGAGGGTTCTGATGACCTTGTAGAAACAGTACTAAACTTGTGACCAAGCCAAGGTCATGTTTTGGGAACCAAGTCACTTCTGCTGTAAAACAGCACTTATTGGGCAGGATGCGTGTATACATCCCAGTCAAGTCAAAGGCTGACTGATCAAACATTTTGTTTTTCATGGCTCCTACAATCACAGGATGGCAGTAGGTGACAAGTTTTCCCAACAAAGTCAGCAAACCATTTATCTGTATCCTGCTAACTGGCACTAAGACCTCATCTGCATATGAGCATATATAATTCTATTCACAAGTTTATCCTTCTTGAACATGGATAACTGGCAAAAATGAAGAGGCAGGCTGACAGAACAGAATATTGAAAGCTTACTCTCAGAAAGGAGGACTAGGAGTGTTTAACCCAGCTGAAGAGCAGACAATGAGGAAGATCTATTTTAGGCAAAGGATAATGAGAGCCAGATCTATAGCCATGGGCTTCAGTTCTGTGAAACAAGTTACAACACTCGTTCATTAAATTCAGAATAGCTGACACTGAGGTAGTTAGGACTGAAAGACTACGATGGTACCCAATATATTAAGGGGCTACCATATTTATTCAAGTCCAAAGTAATTCCTAATGGAGCAAACTTTCACAGTATGTGCAAGCAAAACATTTTTAGAAGTTAAAACATTTTTAGTAGTTAGAAAACTACTTAACTGTTTCTCATTATGACAATTTAAACTCAGTTCCTCTAGCACACCAAGCTTTAAAAGCATATTTAAAGTCAAGCAAAAACTGCTGATGAAGACTAAACATAGGGTCATATGCAAGACAGGAAAGAATCTTGACATTGCTTCCTACTTGCAAACAGTTTCCCACCACCAAGCCCAACTAAATCCTTCAGTATTTCTGGGAATTAAATCCCAAGGGTTTGTCTCTAGTCTCATACAAATTACAGCCAAAACAAAATATTGTTTGCAGTCCTAGATTAGTTACTTGCTTAAGCTATTTTTTGTTTATCCATTTCTCACCCCCTGCAACTGCCCCCAAGGCCTCTCAAAAGCATATGAAAGACACCTGTTAATTTGCTTTCAGGGTTTGGGAAAAAAACCCTGAATCTCTACAACATCTGTTCAAAGTCTATACACAAAGTTCAAGCTAATATATTTTTTCCTTGAAAAAAAAAAAATGAAAAAGACAGCATATAGCAGTACATACAAAGCTGAGTGCTCAAAGTACAATTTGTAAAACACACATGTTCAGTTTATGCAGGCTGCAGAAAAAAATTCAGAAGAATGTGCAGGCAGTTGTCAGAAATCATCAACCACCTTCATGGCATTTTATCTCCGCTTCTGTTAATGGTGTGCCAGCCACTTCAAACTACCTCATCTCACCCATCACAAGCTGGGTAACAAGCTACATGCATCAGCTGTTCTCCAGCACTTGGCAGTGGGGGGAAGCCCTCTGCTAGCATTTTACTGAAGGATATGTGCAGTATGAGGTAGTAGCTTGTCTGCTGTCCCACAGCTGGAAGATGGCATCTTGGGCATACAACCGTAAACAGGCAGTAATCTGTTATCCCACAGTAAGCTGCTTTTTCTTCCCTCCAATACACATTCTGTTTTGCTTCTGTGAATCGTTAGCTGGCATTGCATACAGGGAAGGCAGGTGTCCTATTTTAGGTAGCAGGCCACGTTTAGCACTTTTACTAAATTCAGTTACTTGCTATTTCATGAGCAAAAAACATTTTCCAAGATTTCATAAGAGGTTCACATTGACCTTTTGAAATTACTTACCTCACCCTCTCCTTTGGCTGCTAAGTAATTCATTTCTTGTACATCAACAAGCTTGATGATACTGCATGGCATGGGTGCTCCAACATGACCTATTAAAGAGAATAACACTTCAATAGCCTGAACTGCTTTCTAGTCAGGTTCTTAAAACAATAAGCTGGTTACATGCTAAAGTAAAAAGGATAAAAAACCAATTTCTGGCAACATACTACAACATCAGTACAGCAACAGCTTAAATTTGCTGGGACTAAAACATTAAATTCTCAGATATCCCTACAATGTTACAAGCTGAACCATGTATACTCAGTCTTGCTTTTTCCTATAATCAGGCTCATCACTCTATGGACATATTTAAGTAGCAAAAGTCACACTGTAGTTTCAATTATCAGTATTATTTCAGTTAGGGAGCTAGAGATGTAACAGCTAACAAATGCAGACTGTTCCAGCACCAAAAAATGCCATTTTCATTTCCAGCACTGTGTTTATATGCAGCAGATTCCTATTCTGTAGGAGTTACAAAGGTTGATATTATGACCTCCCCTCTCCTAAACCTACTCCAACTTACAAGGACAAAGCCTATTACAAGTTTGAATTACTGAACATTCCTAACTATTTAGGAATCCCTCAAGGGATCCCTTCAAAGCTTTTTTACTTCACTTGAAGAAAAAACAGAATCTTATGCTTCATGAAGACTAAATAACACGATCAAGAACCTTTAGAGCATCCTGAAACTTCTGAGACAGGCAGACTGTCGAACATCATACCTGCTGTCCAGTCGCCAGGCAGTGACAGTGAGCATCCAGCTGTGCATTCAGTCTGTCCGTAACCTTCATAGAACTAGGATGCGAAACCAGAAGATTATTTTAAATTCTTACTTTTCAACATACAGTTTTGTCATTAAAACAAGATTTTGCTTCTTTGTCTAGTTGTTTAAATTTGACTTTAGCAAAATCCCCAGCATCTTCTAAAGATAATATCACTATACTAGATATTTTTCACAATACAGTTTTAAGTGCTAATATTCCACCTTCAGTTCCAATATTTACTCAGTTTCACATGCCATGTGACACCTTATGGATCAAAACAGAAAGCAACAGAGGGAGCACGAGGAAGAAACTAAGGACATTGGCACAAAGAACAACTTCATTCACATAATTTAAGAACAAGTTTGTCCAAGATAGCTAGGAATGGAATCCCTGTATGCCACCAGAGTTCTGTGATTATATACAAGACAGGTTTCCCTTTTCTGTGCAGAATGCATTGCTCCACCAGCACACTCTTGAAGAACTTCAAGTCATAGAAGCCTCACATTTCAGAGTGTTTTTGTGTTTTCTATCCTTGAAGTTTATTTCAATGCATTTGTTCCATCCTGTGCCATTGTTTTTCAGTTTTTACCTCAAAAAGCATATACTTTGAAAAGGCTCTGAAGGTAAATGCAGTATGTGTAATCTGATTCTCCCCAGTCTCATCAAAGCAAGAACACTACAATTATGTTGATTAGATTCTTTACAGTAGTTACAAATATTTCCGTAAGCAAGGCAAGTCCCAGGAACTTAATCCAAGAACATTAATTATTGCTTACAGCAGCCCCCAAAAAACCTTTCCCTTAAGACAGTTCAGCTGATTACTTTAGTTATAATAAAGACTTCGGAATGAATTCAGAAATCTCAGGGGACAGAAAAACTCTGGAAAGGCATATGCACTTGTGTAGTTTCCAAGAAGAATGCCAGAAAGAGTTAACCATATAATCAGACTACTAGAAATACTCTAACATCAAAGCTGGAATGAGGTACTAGAATCTTTATGTTTCAGGATTCAGGCCAGGAAACTCACCTGACAGCCAAGAGCTGTTCTCAGGAAGGTCAATACACTTGCAGATACAGGTGCCGCTCCTGTGACCA
Source organism: Charadrius vociferus (assembly GCF_000708025.1). Lineage (NCBI taxonomy): Eukaryota > Metazoa > Chordata > Aves > Charadriiformes > Charadriidae > Charadrius > Charadrius vociferus. The sequence goes on along the minus strand of NW_009650063.1, from coordinate 590,908 downwards.
TGAGCCTTACTTTTCCTCCCAAACTTGCCTACAACAGACACAAGATACTGTGGACACCAAAAGCATTTTAGAGAAGTTTCCAGAGTCTTTTTCCATCCCACCCTCAGCCACTGTTCACCTTCAGTGCCACCCAAAAATGTTAGAGATGAAAGCTTAGTCTCCTATTGCAAGCTTTCTTGCAGTGTTTTTAATCTCATTAGTGGCTGGAAGAAGCAGTATCTCAAGCATACAGTATCTACAAAGACTATGCTGTAGTGTCACTGCAACGCACACTCGGCCAAAAGTCTAAAAGGGCTTAAGTTATGGCCTTACAGCAATGACTATTTTTGACTGCCTTCTACGAGCTTCTCACACATCCTGAATGCTATAAAAAGCAGCCACAGGGGCACGTTGTACAACCAAGGTTAGAGCCACAGCAAGTGAGTGCCAGATATAATAGCAGGCATAACTTACTAGCGACCAACAGTGAGGAGACAGTAGGGGCTACAGGTGGCATTAAGTCACATTTAGCATTCCTCCTTCAGAAGGACAGTGTTTGCTTTCAAAGTGGTAAGAAAGAAGCACCAGACTCTTAGAGAAACCTCCCTAATACAGTTAGTTGATATTATTAGAACAAAGGGAATTGAAAAATGAAATTGGAAATAAGACAGTTTTGGGTTTTATTCCAAGTAGCCAGGTAGTGTTTAATCAGTGACGAAAGCCATACCAGATTATGACCATTCATATGAAATTCAGCAATTGCAAACTGATGCCTATAAACTAGTAAGTAGATAGGATATATAGCGATGCTTCACACTTCCAATATTGAAAACACATGTCCAACTGCTGTTCTGTAACACAGTAAGCATATTTGGAGCTCTGCTCTCAAAATAATCATGAGCAAATAAATAACATAAGAATTCCAACATCCACCATACAAAGACTCAGAGGCTTTCAAGCATACCTGTATTTTGCGGAAGACAACTTTATCCCAGAAACTGTTATTTCTAACTATACCACTTCTGAGTTCTGCTTCTTTCCTCTTGGAAGCAAAATCCAGCATCCACCTCTTCAATGAAGTATCTGCTTGTCCAAAAATCTATTAAGAAAAATGATCTGTTAGAAGCCTCAAAGACTACCATTCCCTTTCTTAGAGGCATGCACAGAGACTCTTACCAGTGAGCACCAAATCAACTGAACAACCATTTTTGGTAAGCATCTTCGTTCTGATAAGAAATACTTGTGGATTTTGATTTTGGTCTCTACCTCAGTTCAAGAGATGTCCACCAAAATTAGAACTTAACTAATTCTTGTTTCCCATCCAACTGTGTGATGCTTTCTCAATGTATGGTTTCTTCATTAAAAAGTTTAAATGAAAGTGGATGTTTTACTTTTATATTCCAATTTGATAAAAAGCAGAATTAAAGTATAATCCTGACATATCCTAGAGAGCACATCGTCATAACATGTAAAGTAACACAGGGGTTTGAGATGCAGGTCCCTTCAGAAATACCCAAGATCTGTCTTGCATATATAAATTTGTTTTAGATCATTTTTCTAAGGCTCCTTCTGGTTGTTCCCAACAAGTCAGCAGATTCAGCAGCAGACGACAGATTAATATATTCAACTGGGAACAGACTGACCCAGCAGCTCTTCAGCTTTGGCTTGCCCCCCTCCCAATTTCCCACTTGTCTTCACATGCTGGGTTACTACAAGGCTGGGTGAGGTTGAAACAGTGCCACAGAAGCGTGGAAGCCTCAGGGCAAGATAACATCATGAAAGCAGAGTGTCCCAAGCTTCGGCTCTGTTTCTCAAACTCCCATACAGAATCCATAAGCAGAATGAGGGGCTAAGTTTTTAGCACAACTGGCAGGGCTTAGAATTTCCTTCCCTCCAAGTGTATTGGAGTGACACTATTTATTCCCGGGCAAAACAGAACCTTGTACTACTTGCTGTTCCTCTAGTCTCATGATGAGAGCAGTGCCCTAGCTAAGACAGCATAGACAGGTCTGACATTTCTTCAGCAGTCACAGGACTTCTTGCTCTATCCTTCAACTCCTCTGGCTGTATGTACCCTAAGAAGGGTCAGTCATCCACATGCAAAAGGATGACTTAAAATCTTAAGTTCAAGAAAAAATCTACTTCTCAGATGACCCTGCGCAGGCAAGCAGCAAGCACAGGAGCGACTGGGGCTGCTGACACACCTTCTCCCCAGCACTCCCAACTGGCTGGTTTATAATTCTCCCTGCTAGAACATGCTGGCTGCTGTGTAGGAAACTTATATGCGTCCATGCAAACACAGGCAAACACCTGACCTTGGTTTGCAAATTCCACTCCATGAGTCAGATGCTAAAAGCGTGGCATGCAGATGCTAAGCCTTGAGTTCACATTGTAGACTGGACTTAAATAACTTGCTCAGAGCAAAACAGTAAGTCATTAATCAAGCTAGAGAGAACTAAGTCCCCTAGTCATTCTTTTTGAGACTAGTATTTGCTGCCTGAAAGTGTTTTAATACAACCAGTACTACTCCCTGCACTTTCAACTCTATTTTAGGAAGATACACCCATTTGCTGTCATGCCAATTGAACATCCCAGAGCACAACAGTTTCTCCTGCCATGTCTGCACAGACTTCAAAGTCTGTTACAAACCCTGCACAGATCTAGATTCATGCCTGTAGACTTACCTTGTCAAACATTCTGTTCAGTAGCCTTGGTACTACAGGAAATACGGTCGGCTGCAGTGTTTTTAGATCATCCATAAGTAGTCTGATATCCCCTTGGAAGAATCCTATCCGAGCTCCATGGCACAGAACCACACACTGTTAGAAAAAAGTCAAAAGTCTGAAAACACAACATGTATAGTGTTCTAGCTATATGTGCATGACAATTCTATGCAGAGTAGACAGTGCAGTATCCACCTTCAATCCTCTCAGCTTCTGGAGAAATTCTGCAGCATTCTCAGAGTACAGGATGGGACTGGAAAGAGCAAGTAGCAAGACATGCCTGGTGTACACAGGTCAAGGACTTTGATAGAATGAGATATAGCACAAAAGCCCCTATCCAAAGAGAGGCAGTTGGCCAAATAAGGCAATGCCAGCAACTCAGAGATAGCAAGACTTTTAATAAATATTTTAAATATTTATCAGGCTTATTTAAAAAATACTAGAACTTTGTTCCCTGCTATATACTAAAAAAGTCAGCACATGCAGTGTACTAGTCCACCAGGGATTTCTGCCTTGTGCTACTTTTCATTCTTTTGCACTCTGCTTTTGCTTCCTGTTTCACAAGACTGATGCAAACAGATTTGTTAGGTGATCAAGATTCTTTGGAAGATTCTAGCAGACCCACTGATTATTTTTGCAACATAAGACCTACACCAAGGAAGGCAGACTTAATCCTATTGTGTTCTATATTCTTTATGTTAGAGTCTAGAAGCTCCACCCCCCACACCTACACATGCCTTTTCTTCCTATTTTGTTTGGGTTTTTTATTTATTCTTTTTAATAACGTTCCTATTCCTCTTTGCCTCTCTATACCTACTTGTTTTTATTTCTTCTGCTTCCCCTGTAACACCTCTTCCTTCATTCCCTGCCATCCATTCTCATCTTTTCTGTGCATGAGACATGCTAAAGTGTCACTTTTCCCCTTCACCTGTGCTTTGCCACCATCTGCTAAAAAGCTGCAAATCCATCACTCCAGATGGAGTGAGCAGCAACTGCCTTTGCTAGGTGGGAACATGTTTGTCCTGTCAAGTACACTGACCCTCTAGCTTCCTTAGGAAGCAAAAAAAAAAATAATTGGCAAGCATGAACTTTCTAAGAGGGTCAGACTCTAAATACTACTTGCTTCTCACAGAGCCTCTGTTCATAACTCCAAAGAGTAACAAATCTTTTCTTCTTTCTATCAAAGGTGTCCTTGCCTAATCTCCTTATGTAAATACACAGGTAAACACCTACTCTGTAAAGACCTCAAACAGCAGAGGAATACTGAGATCCAAACACTTTCTTCTCATTTTATCCTTTAGAACACAAGTTACAAGTATCCCAATTACCAGGAGAAAAAGAGCGCTGAAAGCGAACAGGCACCTGTACATTCAGTTAAGCTCTATTCCTAATCTTCGTAACATACATATGTAGACATATACACACATACATTTTTATCTATGTGTATATAGACACACTTTTTCAGTTGAAAACTCAAGATTCCTAACACAACAATTTCTGGCTCCATACACCTTTTCACGCTTGCACAGAGGCTATGTTTTTTCCCCTACATAAATTGGGACATGACTGCCTTCAATATACATAAGGGAGAGATGTTAATTACTGTAATTATTGAATTAAATACCTGTGCCTTTACTGTATATAAAGAAGCTTGGAGGAAATTGCATCCTTTTAATAATGCATACCACTTAACTATGGGCTCAGAGGTCCTTAGAAGCCCCTTCATCCTCAAAAATGAAGCTCCAGGTTTTGCTATATGGTAAAACAAGCTATCCAAGAGAACTTCAAAGTTTGTAATTAAATGGCATTAAAAGCCATTTTCATTTCCTGCACGATTACTCCACTGAAACAAAACCTTTCCCTTTTATTGAAGTTTCTTGGAAGCAATGGTAAGTTTAACCAACTTAAAATTAGTTTTCTGCAAGCAAGCAGGATGCCACATTATAATTTATTTATTTTTTTTTTAAAAGTTTGCAAGCTAAAGACTAGCACAGATTTTTAACAGTGTACTGATTATATTAGAGGGAATTTCTAGGCAGTGCATGTGTGCTAAGGGATTGTCTCATGTTCTAGCAAACCAGGTTCTTATTAACGCTAGCTCCAAGGTTAATGTTTATATTTCAGAATGAAAGCCAGTTGTCTAGTACTCACTAGATGTTGTTTATGGGATATTGTTTTCTTGAACCTTACTGCCAGCTTTCATACACATGTGCAAGAGTCAAAAAAGGATAGCGTGTATCACTGGAATTCGAGACATGCATTCTGTAAGAAAAGCAAGCTTCTCAATAGTTCAGTACAACAAACAGATACTTACCTCAACAATTCTCTCAAACATATGAGCCAAGGGCAGGAATGATATCAGAACATCATCAGAAGTGGGTACAAACGTTTTCTGAAAGTGAAAGTGTTCGTAAAATTAAATTTCATTCTCATTGATTCTTTAAGTTAAACACAATGAAATCTGGTGTTTAAATTCTAGAGCATGGCCCTCACTTCAGTTTTGTTTGTAATGAAGCTGCATCATATTTCTTTTGTTAAAAAATATTTAGTGATGACTTCTACCTTGCATTAACACACATGGCAGAAATGTAATCTTTTAGAGTTCAGTACAGTGACCACATTATTACAATTTACCATTCACATCATTACAAATAGAAACAAATTCTGTGAGAAACCAGAGTCCCATTATATACATCGGGAGGGAGAGGGAACAAAAAAGTTAAAGTAGTGTGCCTTATGGGTTCAAAAAAAATACACACTTTCATCTTAGATTAGCATGTTTGCTTATCCAATTTACCATAAGGTTGGTATCAGGAGTGTCTCACATGATCTAATTGTGAGACCAGCTGCATAATTTAAAAACAATTCTATATGCAGGGTACTTGACAAAATAAGTACAATTGTATTTTTCATTATGTCTGCATATGTTAGAACTTAGAACCACCTTCTTAGCTAGCCTGCAGATGGACTTTAATAGTCTACTGTAAACTAAAGGTTAACACTGTATCAAGTTAAGATAGAGTCGCACTTCTTGATCATTTATGCAAGTATTTTGGGGGGTTAAAATACATTATAGCTTCTCCCATCCTTAATGCAAAAGGTTAGCCTCTACACCAACCCTCCGATATAGAGCTTGCACTAATGACAAATACTATAAGCCCGTGGCAGAATGTAATACATATCCACATCAGGATCTTTATAACGTTGTGCTCAGATCAGGCCAAGTTGTAAGTCTGTCAGGTTCTTGACCCTGACAGAAGAAACCAATAAATATTGACTTCTGACCTAGCATAGGCAGAGTGCTGTCAAGTTACATTTTCACTTGGATCTTACTAAAGGTTAGGACCAAAGTTAATGAGATTTCAATGTTTGTTTTACTTCTGAGATTCTTCCCTTCATGCAAATCCACAATGTTAACCTTTGCAGTTTACCTCTGTAGTTTTCACAAAACATACATTTTTATCTATGTGTATATAGACACACTTTTTCGGTCGAAAACTCAAGATTCCTAACAACAATTTCTGGCTCCATACACCTTTTCACGCTTGCACAGAGGCTATGTTTTTTCCCCTACATAAATTGGGACATGACTGCCTTCAATATACATAAGGGAGAGATGTTAATTACTGTAATTATTGAATTAAATACCTGTGCCTTTACTGTATATAAAGAAGCTTGGAGGAAATTGCATTCTTTTAATAATGCATACCACTTAACTATGGGCTCAGAGGTCCTTAGAAGCCCCTTCATCCTCAAAAATGAAGCTCCAGGTTTTGCTATATGGTAAAACAAGCTATCCAAGAGAACTTCAAAGTTTGTAATTAAATGGCATTAAAAGCCATTTTCATTTCCTGCACGATTACTCCACTGAAACAAAACCTTTCCCTTTTATTGAAGTTTCTTGGAAGCAATGGTAAGTTTAACCAACTTAAAATTAGTTTTCTGCAAGCAAGCAGGATGCCACATTATAAAATATTTTTTTAAAAAGTTTGCAAGCTAAAGACTAGCACAGATTTTTAACAGTGTACTGATTATACTAGAGGGAATTTCTAGGCAGTGTATGTGTGCTAAGGGATTGTCTCATGTTCTAGCAAACCAGTTTCTTATTAACACTAGCTCCAAGGTTAATGTTTATATTTCAGAATGAAAACCAGTTGTCTAGTACTCACTAGATGTTGTTTATGGGATATTGTTTTCTTGAACCTTACTGCCAGCTTTCATACACATGTGCAAGAGTCAAAAAAGGATAGCGTGTATCACTGGAATTCGAGACATGCATTCTGTAAGAAAAGCAAGCTTCTCAATAGTTCAGTACAACAAACAGATACTTACCTCAACAATTCTCTCAAACATATGAGCCAAGGGCAGGAATGATATCAGAACATCATCAGAAGTGGGTACAAACGTTTTCTGAAAGTGAAAGTGTTCGTAAAATTAAATTTCATTCTCATTGATTCTTTAAGTTAAACACAATGAAATCTGGTGTTTAAATTCTAGAGCATGGCCCTCACTTCAGTTTTGTTTGTAATGAAGCTGCATCATATTTCTTTTGTTAAAAAATATTTAGTGATGACTTCTACCTTGCATTAACACACATTGCAGAAATGGTAATCTTTTAGAGTTCAGTACAGTGACCACATTATTACAATTTACCATTCACATCATTACAAATAGAAACAAATTCTGTGAGAAACCAGAGTCCCATTATATACATCGGGAGGGAGAGGGAACAAAAAAGTTAAAGTAGTGTGCCTTATGGGTTCAAAAAAAATACACACTTTCATCTTAGATTAGCATGTTTGCTTATCCAATTTACCATAAGGTTGGTATCAGGAGTGTCTCACATGATCTAATTGTGAGACCAGCTGCATAATTTAAAAACAATTCTATATGCAGGGTACTTGACAAAATAAGTACAATTGTATTTTTCATTATGTCTGCATATGTTAGAACTTAGAACCACCTTCTTAGCTAGCCTGCAGATGGACTTTAATAGTCTACTGTAAACTAAAGGTTAACACTGTATCAAGTTAAGATAGAGTCGCACTTCTTGATCATTTATGCAAGTATTTTGGGGGGTTAAAATACATTATAGCTTCTCCCATCCTTAATGCAAAAGGTTAGCCTCTACACCAACCCTCCGATATAGAGCTTGCACTAATGACAAATACTATAAGCCCGTGGCAGAATGTAATACATATCCACATCAGGATCTTTATAACGTTGTGCTCAGATCAGGCCAAGTTGTAAGTCTGTCAGGTTCTTGACCCTGACAGAAGAAACCAATAAATATTGACTTCTGACCTAGCATAGGCAGAGTGCTGTCAAGTTACATTTTCACTTGGATCTTACTAAAGGTTAGGACCAAAGTTAATGAGATTTCAATGTTTGTTTTACTTCTGAGATTCTTCCCTTCATGCAAATCCACAATGTTAACCTTTGCAGTTTACCTCTGTAGTTTTCACAAAAGCTGAAGTATTGCTGACTATGTTTTGATGAGTGATCATAGCTCCTTTGGGATTTCCTAAGGAAGAAGCACATCAGGATGCAACAGTGAAATTTTTAGATCTTTTAAGTTACCAAGCAGCAGTAAAACTAATCTAATAGCATTTCAGTCACTCAGTCCTTTTATACTAATACCTTTCTTTGTAGGTCAATTAAACAAAAAGCAGGGAACTTGCTAACACACTTTCAAGCAGAGCTGGTAACAGTTAAGTAGTAAGTTTGTGTTGAAGTCCTCAAATTTCCTAAGGAGAGTAAATCCTTAAGAAATGGTCATGTTTCTTCAATAAGCTTCTCATTCAAAATGCAACACTTCTGTGAGGATGCAGCTGTAAAACCCAGACTAATTTCTGTTCTCATATCTGCTTTAAAAGCATAGCTTGTTGTTGTAGTACTCTTCCCTTCTTCCCGAAGGGATATCCCTATCCCTTCGTCGGATATTAACTCAAACATCAAGCATGTGACATCTAGACAGTCTGTTTTAGTCTTACAGCAAGGTTGCTTAGCTCTAAGGAACAAATTTTGCTAATACAGTACAAAAAAAGACTACAGAAGAATTGAAAGTCTGATGCAGAGCCCTTATTATAATGGAAATACAGGTTCAATATTTATTTCCAAGCCCAGAAATGTAACACTTCAACCCCCCAATACTGCAACTCTGCATTGATCAATGGGAAAAATCAAAGGGAGCCTTACCATAAAACTTCCCCAGCTACTACTTGCCAAAAAGATGCAGCAGCAGGGGAGGGTCTTGAAAAAAAAAGTAGGAGGGCTTCTGAATTAATTTTGCACATACAGGATAATAAATTCTGCATAATGTAATGAGGTGTACCTGTCGTTCCACTGGTGAAACAGATGACTGCTAGATCTTCTGGCTTTGGAGGCTATGAGAGTTAAGAAAGTATTAGTATGGTTAAGATAGCAAAGAAAAAGATTTTCCTGGACAAAACACTGAAATACTAGTGTTACTTTTGAGCTATGGGAGATAGGGAGATTGCTAGTTTGATCTACAGAATACTATCCAGCTTCAGATCATCACTTGAACTAATTTCATACTTACTATAGGTTTTTGCCTGTGTGCTCTTCCCAGCTCCTACAGAAAGGAGAGAAAGGGGGGAGAGACAGTTTAGACGTAAGCATATAACATTTTTGCTTTAAATTTACCAGACAGACATTATCAAACACCATAATATTTGATTTAGACTGCCTGTTAAGGCATTTTAACTTACCATAAGAGTAACAAAGGCTTTAAAGGACATTTTAAAGATATGTAGAATAACTACCATGTTTTACAAATACAAAAGTGATAACTAATCTAAGACTCATAGGTTTTTTCCCAGCTAGTAAACCAGAAGTCACCCACTAGAGAAGCTCAAGGTTAAGCAGTGTTATGACAAGCCACAGCAGGCAGTCAGTCCTATACTTCATGCAGAAGACATGTACCACTGATGACCATTGAACAGATGAAGCAAGATTCATCTCAGTAAGCACCTCACACCAACATCACTGCTTGTGAGAAGGAAGACCGAGTTTCCCCATGAAGGGTCATTGGTGGCTTGTACTCCTTTTATACTGAAGAGTGGAGAGCACAAGATTCTCTTCTCCAGAGCCTCTTCCTCTCTCTCCCTCCTTAGGATTACTCAGGCCTGACCATTAATGATGTCATAATTCTTTAGACAGAAGGGAATGGATATCAAGAAGGTTATAGTGATGGAGAGGAAAAATTTGAAGTTTCAATATCTATGAGCTTTAAAGTTTCAAAAAAAGACTTACTATCATGGCTATTTAAGACTAGAAACAATACTAGCTTAAGGACTTATGCAAATTAAAATGGACCTTTTGTTAAGTACAGTTTTGGAAACACCCTTTGAGGGCAGGCACATCAACTTCACCATTGCCTTTACATTCCAAGTACACAACAATGGCAATAAGCATTCATTTACTAGCCCTAGACTTCCTTTAGTATGATGTACCAAAGAGGTTCAGGAAAAACAAAGGAGTGTCCAGAAACACAGTTAACATTCCCATACCTTTAAGTTTGCCCTTTTGAAACAGTGCCACTATGAAAATGCAGCTGTCTGCTCAAAACAAAAGCATCTGCATCTCAAATACAACCAGCCTGTCTAGAGTAAGATCTGGTATTTAGTGAATGTAGAGCTAAGATCTCCACACAGGTCTTTTGGTATCCTAGAACAGAACTCCATCATCTCTCCCTACTGAAGAACCGTTTATTCACATCTACTCGGCTCTAAGTAACCACAGCATACGTACAGATTTTAGGCATCAGAAGTCAGGCTTATGGTACCTGGGAGACACACAGAGGAACTGGTCGCATATCCTATGAAGCACAGCTGAGCAATAAGCTCAAGCCAGAAATACAGAAAACAAGTACTTAAAGCTTGAAATAGTCATTCTATTCTCATCTACACTCCTACATGGCTCTTAGTTGCCTTTTGGGACACACTAAAAGCCTCTGCCTCTCAAAAAAAAAAAAAAACAAACAAGGTGACAAAACTTATTCCTGCTCACTGAAACACTATTAGAAAAGTTTAAGTTTGCCTAACTTCTGAGATTTAGACAAGAGGCTCTTGAGGCTATTACTGCATTAATCCAAACACCAAGCATTGTTGTTAACTGAAAACTATAAAGTACTACTGGAAGTTACTACTTAAGTATCTAAACTTAAGTGTCTAAATTAAAGATAACACTCAGCCCCTGGTTTTGTTTTTCTGTAGCTAGAAGATTCAGTGGAAAGCATCTTCCTCTGCCAAAAACTGGAGTTCAACTCCAGGAAAGAAGCTGATTTTAGCATACCAATTTGCAGTTGGGCCAGTCTTTTCCAGAGTTTAACCCCCTCTGCATAACGTTTTTAGCCCTATTTGAACCTGGCAGTCTTGCTGAGGCTAGTTAGCTACCATGCAGTTAGTCATCTTTTAAGAGACATGCTGGCATATTTGAATCTTTACCAGAAGGTGGCCCTGTTAACATAGCAGTTAAGACTGCTGTGAAAACAAGTTCAGTGAAATGAAGTTTTTCACACCAGTTACCAACACCTGCACAAGACAAGCACACTTATTTGGAGATACTCAAGTCCTAGTGAGCCAAGCCTTCACCACAACTCCAGCTGGAATCAGGATAAACCTGGTTTCATAATCACACAGTAAAGATGCACTTTGTACAATTCCATCCTGGGACAGAGTTCTCCAAATAGTGAGTGAAATTATGAAATAGACTTGCATAAGAGATCTATGCAGACAAAACTACAAGCAAAATTACAGCTTGAACATTAGGTGGCTAAGAAAAATGGTTTCTACTTCCAAAACCTGGAAGTCTCATTTCCTTGCATTAGCATAAGCTTACCCTGGAACAGTTTACTGCCATCTTCCTCCTCCCCCAGAAAACATTTTGTAGATTCAGCATAAAGGAGAAGATGCCATTTTTCACAAGACCACAACCTACACTTGACATAAGTATTTCTGAAGTATTAGTCACAGCATATAATTATCACGTTACTGCTTCACATGGGCAAGCCTTAACACTCAGATCTGATGTTCAGTCTGGACTATGTTACCAAGCTTTCACTCTGTCATCTTGGCATACACACTTCTGCATTTTGAGCATTGTGAAATACTATTTTTTAAAAATATTTTTTGTGTAAACCTCAAGAGATAGTTAAGTATTTTGAAGCTAATCCACATTTTGTTCAGTCCTAAAATATGTTCAACAGACACTGTGTCTTACTCCTCCATAAGTAAACGGGATGAAAGCAGTAAAGTAAGTTAAGCGTGCTTACCTCTATTTCTCTCATGCTGAAGACCTCCACCCCACACTTTTTGCCACGTTCCACAAGATCAACACCAAAAGACTCCATGATAACAATGGTGTTGAGAATTGGAGCTTCCCCCTTTTCCACACTGGTTAGCAGAAGTTTGGCCTTGTCAGGTTTGTCACAGAAAACCAATGACAAGTCCGCTGATGAAAGAACAACATTATCAGTATGGCAAATTGAGTTTAGGCTAGATCGATACACACGTCAGAACATGGCAATGGAAGACTTTTGAAGAAGGCTTCAGTTCTGCCATCATACATTCAGTTGCTGAGCTACTGAAAGCAACCTACCTTTGTTCACAATGTAGGTAATTGCTTCCGTTCCCAGTGTATCATAGAGTGGCACCACCACCATGGAGAATGCATAGCATCCCTGTTCAATGATAACCCACTGCACAAAAAGAAGAGGTGCAAGTCACTATGTGCTTGCTTATCATAACAGATCTCCAAGAAAGACTCATATTTGGATTCTAACAAGGAAGCTAATAGAATAGAGCTCATTTGGACAAGTCTTTCTAAAAGTAGTAAGTGGCAGTTTGTATCATTTGTTTACTTTGAAGACCTACTACATTTTTATCTGTGGGAGGAAAGAAAAAATAAACTATCAGGAGCTATGGGAAAGACTAATTTTAAGTACTTCTGAAAAACAGTTAAGCTTTACTCAAAGTCTTTCTGTTAAGAAGTAAACTAAGGAAATAGAGTACAATATTTTTTTCCTTGGTTTTAGGTTGAGGTAGCCAAAGCCTTCACTATTTTATATTACCATGGTATATGAATCAGTGAAGGACTTGCTTATGTCTTGACACACATTAAAACTTATACACACACTATTCGTACCCCTACATTATCTGCATCTCATTTGATAGCCAGACATGCAACATAGATTTAAACTAGGAGTCCTTTGGAAAGCCAAACCCAGAAAGCTTTTCAGCATTTCGAGACTAACCATTCTTCTTTAAAAGAATCTAGTCTGAAGACTTCTATAAAAAAATGCAATTACATCCCTGCAAGCTGCACTAAGAAAGATTTGCCTGCTAACAAGTGCACTACTCAAACATACTGGATACTGAAACCTTATTGTATGTGATGCAAGCTGACAACGCTTTACAGCAAGCCTGATTTCATCCAAAGTACCATCAAGGTAAAATAATCATGCAATTCTTTTTCCAGACAGTAGCTATTAGATATAGTTTGTAAACAAGTAGCTACACCAAAATACAGAGTAGCATGTGACTCCTGAAATGGAAGCCTCTGGACACATGAAGAGGCAAGTGGAACTGGAATGTTTCAGTTCTTCCCCATCAAAGAATGACACAAATTCTCAGACACCCTACCTTTAGTCAGTTCCAGTTACAGGAACAAAACATGCATCTTTGAAAGTTATCAGAACTTACAATTCAAGAAGGATTGCATTAACAAGGGTGCCTGTTTCTCTTCCCCACCCCCAAACTTTGTCACAGTTTCCAGTGTTTTTGCAGGACACTAGCCAGTTACCTCACCCCCATATGATGACAAGTTTAAACACCATTCAGCTGATCATTCCACATAGTATCTAACATAGAGGCTATCCTAACAAAGTTGCTAAATCTCAGTTTTACAGACTGTTTTTTATGAGCAAGTTTCCTAAAGTAAGTTCTCTACTGACTCAGCCAGCCTTAAACACAGGGGATTTTTCTGAAACCATTTACACAATAGGCAAATTCTACACCTCTTGTCCAAAAAGACTTCTTGTAAAACTGGAACAAGGCAAGGTAACTAGACTTTTATGCAGACATTAGACATATTGATAAGTCTAAGTAGGCACACCTATACCAGCCAGGAAAGGGTCCACTGAATATTTCCTCCCAGACAGCATCCACCTGTACATGAAACAAGGTGGCAGCTGTATTGCTGTTCAGCAGCCTGAAGTTTAGTAGTTATTTTAATGGGGGGGTGGGCTACTACAGTAGGAGCTGCACACAGTGATAAAAGCCTCCTGTAACTCTTGCACACAATCATTTTCAACACAACAACTAGCATCTCTATTTTCTGGACTACCAAGACATTTTCCTTCCATTTTAACCTTCTAAAGTTGAAGTCTTTAAATACAAATATCAAACCTCAACACTTGAGTTCTCTCTCAAAGCCCAAGCAAGCAACTAGTACTGAATACAGGCAGCAGTCTAAAAAGTTTAATTTGTTTTCCAACATGGCTCTGATCTTCTATTAAGTGACAGTGTATATTTCACTGTCCTGTTTTCTCAATCCAAAACACAACTTCCTTGCTTGCAGAAGAGATCATCTGTTTTCCAGTTACTCAAAGAGAAAGTAATATTTTTATTTAGAAATCCAAGCTTGGTTTTTTTTAGTGAAAATTTAAGCAAGTAACATGCAAGGATTTTTTTTTTTAGGGGACTTCCCCAGCAGTTGTTCCCCGAACTGACAAGTGTGAATCATTTCACTCAAAAAAACCTTCACATAATCTCCTGTCTGGATTAGTGATTATATTGGGGATGTCACAACACCCATCCAATAGTTTTCAGCAGGGAAAATCCCAGATTTAAAATTGCTGGTTTAAACAAGTCTTTCCAGCTCATTCCTGACCCAACTCAAAGCCTGCTGGAGCAATGCAAGTCAAGCACATTTTGTCTCTGTGATCCAAGAGCAGACCACTCTACCATGCTCTCCTTCAGAAAAATCCACTGACCCAGCAGTCAAAGACTTTGCACCCAAAGGTCTATAGAGGAACAGTTCAAACTGGCATAACATTAACATCTGGCTCCCTTTTTTACTTCCAGTTCAAAATGTTAGAAGCACATGAGACTGAACTGAAGAGTCTGTAACACGATGTCATTTAACAGCTCCCAAGTTGGAGACATCCCAGCCTTTTTTATTACAGAAATAAAACTGTAGCTGTTAGAACCAGAATTCCAGCAGGAAAATCCAAGCAGCAAACTACTGCAGATTTTAGAGTCTGGAAAAAGTGTTTTTCTTCATCTGTACAAGGCTAGAGTTAGCTTTCTTTTTGTGGTGTAGGTTGGGAGAGGAGGAAGGGGGTCAAGGTCACTTGTCACACAGCTTGCATTTTAATGACAGCAGGGAAGGCTCAGTAACAAACTGAAATCAGAAGAGATCCAACAGCAAGTGGTTGTCCAGCACGACCGAGACACTGATACAACTTCTAACCCTGTCAACACTGTAGGCGGCTCTAGATAATGGCATCCAGCTGGCAATTTTTAATCAGGAGGGACAGCATATTCTTGACAAAACTTAAGAACCAGTCTCCTGTCTTTTACATGTTTGGATTGAACTAGCTTAATGCAGCAAGTACCACCTCAAGCTTACAGACATCAGTCTGTAATTAATTACGTCACTTTCTTTAGTCTTTCTGTACCTTTATAAAACTGCAATTAGTTTTCAATTTTTTGCCTTCATCAGCAGTTCTCCCTCCCAGAATATTTGTGCCCAAGGCCTCTGGCAGAGGCCAAGCTATCACCTTAAGGCATCTTCTATTTGTCCACATATTTAATCACTAAGTGCTTCTTTGTGTTTTGAAGGGTTTAAACACCTCTTTATGACTTCCAACCACTTTCAGTTACCTCATACTCCAATGCCACTTTTTAAGGGAAATCAAGTGGTGATTACATTCACCCAAGTGCTGCATTAGCTTCCCATTAAAAAGCCCTCCTCTATAAACTTGAAAGAGCAGAAGAGAATGAGTTAAGTTCTTCTGCATTCAGCTCTAGGAGCAAAAAAAAACAACACCCAATATAAGACACTAGCAGTTGTATCAATTATCAGTTTTGCTTCTTAGCTAAAGATGCCATGCCTATGGCTCACAGGTCTAAATGTCAGCCTTTAGCCTCTTCCCCCAATGTCAAATTGACTCTTAGTAGGGAAGCTCAGTATGCTGCCAAAAAGCAACTGATACAAGAGTGGGTGACTTCAGTAACAGCTAGACACACACTGTCAATTAAATTACCTCAGGTCTGTTTTGTGAAAAGATTCCTATATATTGAACATGAGATGGTTTGAAGCCTCGGTGGAGTAGTGCAGAGCCCACACACTCAGCTCTGTCTGAAACCTGGGGCGGGGGGGGAGAGAAGACAAAAATTGAGAACAAGCTTATCAGTATACAGCCCTCAACATTATTTTACCTTAAGTCTTACAAAAAGAAGGCCAATAACTGGTATGAACTAGACAGAAGTTTTCTAGGCTATCTTGGATGTCCTCTGTGACTTTGATAACCTAAACACTGCAGTGCCATTACACTGCACTGATTGTAGGTGCTACACTTGCACTCAACATAGTGCAGAACAGACACTTAATTCATTTGGACTTTAAAGTGTTGTTAAGTGTAAGTTTAAATGTTAAGTTCACATACACAGGAAAGGCTGTTTGGTTGTATCTGTATTAAACCCCAGAAGTGACCCTGGAATGATTCAGCATTATATTTGTGCTCAAATCACAAGCACTACATATGCCATCATTCTGCTTCATTCAGTGCCTATGGAAATAGCATTTCTCCTTTCAAAAAGCAGGAGAATAAGGAGGCAAAACCCAACTAGTTCTATAAACAAAACTTGGGAAAGCAATTTTCTAGATTCTTTCCATATAGCACATGACCTGAATCCATGTTAGTCACATGACACAAACAGAAAAGCTTTATTAAAGAGAGGTCACACCTAACAAGTGCCCAAAGTCACCTTGGAAAAAGTGGTCTACTACATACAAAAGGTGTTTAATGACCTTAACAGTATGCAGTAGGCAAGCTTTATGCAAATTTGAAGACAATAACTGATTAAATCAGGAACAACCTAAAAGTGCACAGCTGTTAACAATTTGCATAAAGATATTTTTAGCAATCATGAAGGAGCACGCTACTAGTTCAAAGCATATCTGTTAACAACCTATACAACCATCACTCAGCACTATGGAGACAAGCTGTCAAGAAGCACAAGTAACATCTGTAAATAGGACTTTTCCTAGTGTAAAGTGAGCCTCTCAGAAGCAAGCAGCTAAAGTTGTAGCAGTCTGAGTCCCTGAATACTACTTCAAAGCTGCAGCCCTTCAGAGACACTGTCCAAGTTCTAAACAATCCAGTAATGAGATGCTAAAAGCCGCTAAGGGAACCCAAAAAGAAAAATCAGAAATAAAACCGCTAATAAACCAAGTGCAGGAGAGATTCTTCCTTTCTCCCCCTTGCATATATTTGAGGCTCTTCCTTTAAGATACTCTAACAGGAACTAAAACCTTTCTGCAATATGCTGCTACTACTTTAAAACATCTATAAATAATTAAGATTTGTTATATCACATTACTGGATGTTGTATCAACGGTCTCAGCAAGCAAAAGCAGGTCTAGCGCTAAGTTAGAGAGACTACTCACCTCTTTATAGGAGATCCACTCATATGGCTGGTTTGGTTTTCTAACACCTAGACATGGACCATTATCTAAAAATAATAATCAAGAATTACTCAAAATTTAATCTTGAGTCCTCTGCCCTGACACCACACTAACTACACTCTCAGTGTTAAGCCTCTAGATTCATTGCACTTGCAGACACCTTCAGAAGACAAACCTCTTTTTTTGGAGGTGAAGCAGGGAGGAGATGGGGAAGGACACAGAGGCAACAAGGTTGGTTTAGGCTAAGGAACACAGCACTGACTTTATTCACAGAACTCTGCTTCACAAGAGGTCACAGTTAAACTTTCCTTCAAGAAAGTTCACGTTCAATACATTTATATTGCTACGTAGATATACTCTATCCCCAACTGCATTTCTAAAGAGCCTAGACCTTTAGTTCTCAACATATTGTCGAAAAAAAATAACTTTAAACTTACTTGATACTTGCACACCCCTTTGGAAGATATCATATGCTGTTCTCACGTCATCATAGTAGTAAATCAATGGTTCATCATTGTTAAGAAGCGAGGACCTTCGAGCATGCTCACCACCCTAAGAAAGCCAATTAAAAAGGTTAGACACACTTGTCAATTATAAGTGAACAGGAATTTCCTGAAGGAAGAAAAACACCTTATCCACTAAGTTTTATTATGAGCCTTGGCACATGTGCTTCGGAGAACTTCAGTTCTGTTAATCACCAGGGGAGAGACCTACAAGGTTTCCCAGGACATTGTTTAGAGTCAGACGGCTCCCTGAATTACTAAAGACCTGTCAGGCAAAATCTTATTCTTCAGTTACCTATGATAACACAGAACAAATGAGAACCACAAAATGCCCTTTGACTAGACATGGGGTTTTTCTTAAGAAATGCTTTACTCTATTATTGCAGCATATAGCATAATTAATTCCATCAAGCTTTCTAAATCACTCCAGCCTCAGAGCTCTCTAGATACAGTATCAATGCTGAGATCCAATCTACTTTTCTAATTAAGATTACAAACATAATCATACTTCAAACTGTGGCTTCAAAACCTAAATGATTTTAAGTGTGGTCAACAACACTCTAAAGCAAATGTTCTCATAAGTAAAATACTCTGTACCAGATAGAAATTTAGTCCTTTAATCCTATTTAAAGTTCCACCTTACAAAAAAGGTTTCCTCCTGATCTAATTAGAAGCAGTCAAGACAATACTACCCTGAGGATTAAAATCACTGTTTTTCAGCTTGTGCACATTTACATAGGCTACAATTGGAAGTCAACAAAAAAGTTTTAGTTCATAGTTTTAACATAGCTGTTTTTAGAGTGACTGATTAAATAATCTCATTTAATAACAATCAAGTTCCACAAATTGCAGTTACACAAGTGTTATTGAGCCATATTTATTAGTCCTGCTGTTACAGACACCTACAAGCAAGTCCTTCACAGGAAGAGCCCAGCTGGTTAAACAGAGGGTCTTGGGTAAACATTGCAGAAGATTCTGTCTTTATCAGTGGTTGTAGTCAACTCCTGGCTCTTTCAAAAGTCAAATCCTGGACTAACTAAATCTGTGCCTAAATTGTGCCATCATCCACAATGTCAAAAAACTATTCATACGCAATCACAGGCCCTTCCTGGCCATTGGTTTATTTTCCTGTTTTCAAAGTACTCTGGAAGACCAGAGAGCATCTGTTCATGTACAAGCCAGATAAACACAGGTTTATCTGCAGAAGATGTCATATTGCCCCTGTCCACAGAAAGGAGTTAGCACATTAAAGGCACATCAGTGTTAAAATATTTTTTTCCTCTCTAAAACAAGTCTAACTTGTTTTAGCAAAACGCTATGCATAATGCAGTGCTTGCCACTCCTTTGACAGTAAGCAGAAGTGTACACCGTGAACGTGACCCAGAACAAGTTAATGACGGGCTTACCTCAAAATTTGTAACATTAGAAATTCAAGAGCATACTTGCATTCAGACCAACATCTACTCTACAGGAAACTAACAGATTGCTAGTACATGTCTCTGCCTGGACAGAAAAGCAAGACTACTTGCTTTACTGTACTAGTTTCACAGATCTTGGATAACCAAGGTCAGCTTCTAGATTTTTGCAGTTTTACCACCTCTAGAGCTAACCTGAGGAAGACCACACAATGTAGTTTTAACCACAGTAATGGGTAATGTCAACAAGTGCAATGTATCAGTATCGTGTTTGATGTACTACAGTTCCCATGTCAGGTGAAATATATCCTAAGCCATTCCTGCGTAACAGTCAAAAAAAAATACTTGTTTTCTCCTCATCTGAGCTACTACTGTTTTGTTTACATGCCCTATTACTCAGGACCACAAAAGCAGCTTTTGCAGGGCCTGAGGCACTTACCAAATTTGAGGATGAGACTTAGACAGCACACTGCCTAGATACAAGACTGACTGCGCTGTCCTTCTGAAAAAACAGAAACTCTGTAACATACTACTATTGAAAAGACCCCCATCAGTTCTCATGAGCTTTCAGTAAAAGGAAACATAACCAACTTACAGTTCCGCTCACTTTATTCTCCTCCTGCCATCCCCCCCCTCCCCAAGTAAAGTGAAAATAACTGAATTTTCAACAGCCCTAGAGTAAGAGTTTTGCTAAAAAACACCCAGCTCCTTGCATGAAGGCTATCAGGAGTTCAATGTTATTCTTCAGAGATGCTGTGAAAGACACCTGGAGACCTCACTTACACTTCCAGTTCGAACTCATCTACTAGGCAACATTATGGTATTGGTCTACATTTTTGCTTGATAGTAGCAAGAACTACTATTTTAAGAGACTGTCCAACAGGTCCTTATCCAGGACATTTGTGCAATATCAGGGAAAGTTCTGTTCACGGAAAGCTTTTCTAAAAATCACCGGTCGTTACAACCACCAAACATCTGAACCTCAGGACTGGAATGTTTGGCTTATTTCACACAAGTTATTTGAATGGAATACAACAGATCTATCCAGTACAAAAAGATAAGCACTCAAAAGGGTTGTCAATTTTACCCAAGTGTTCTTAAGAAGCCCGGCAGTAAAATCTTATTAATGTGAGAACAGCCTCTGGTCACTCATGTAAAGCAGCCCTTGCAGGAGCTCAGGGAGTTGCAGGGAATTGACCCCTTACACAGCAAGTGCTAGACATTAAGAAAAGCCTTGGCATTGGTTCAGAATAGCAGCAGCTGAAAGAAACAGATTTATTCTACAACAGAGGCACATATTACTCTATCAATGCCTATTTGGGTCACACAACAAAATAGCTGCTTTTGTTCAAGCCATGGGTTTGCTTCTTGTTGACACAGGCTGCTTAGGACTAGCAGCAATGTCAAAACACACCGTTGGCTCCACCATGCCTCAGAGGCAAGAAACCCAATCTCCATTTTCCTGAGAGGGAAAGTACACCAACAAGTGCTGCTTAGGTCACCAACATGTATTCTGAGCAGTGAGAAGTATAAACTACAATTTTCAAACCAGCCATATAATTTCAAGCATGCCAATGCCTAGGTAAACACACAACTCCTAAAACTGATCACTTAATAGGGAGACAAGCACATGTCTAATCAAGTGATTCTTGAAAGACAAGGCAGGCTAGAGTTCTGGTAACATATCAGGAGAATGCAAGGAGGTTTAACATTTTTCATGAGTTGAATACCTCTCCTCCGTATTTGAATGTCTTTTAAGGGAAGAAAAATGCCAGAGTCACAGATCTGAACTCTTACTACTCAAAAATACTGATATGCTGCTGTTTATTTATATGCTATCCTTCTACATGCTTTAGCAGAACTTGAGCCAAATAGAAGTATTTGGGTTTTTAAAACATGATTTAATAAATTTGACAGCCATACACCTGCACTCAAATCAATAGCCAAAGTTGTTCAGCTATCAATCACCAACAGAAAGAAGAATCTACAAGTAGAGAGATCCAGATGTGCCTACAATTAGAAACATTACTAAGGGCCCACAAGCTCTGCAAAACACAGGACTAATGCCCTACTTCTACCATTACTGTAGCACTGAAGTTCTTAACAATATAGGGCATGGTTGAGTATAGCACAAGTCTCAGCAATGCAGTCTCACACTAGTCAGACTTTATTTAGAATTACTCTTCATTAACCTTGTCTCCCCTCTGACAGACAAGGGATTCAAGTGGATCCTGAAAGATTTTCACCTATATCTGAGGAAATTCCGCGAAAGAGAGACCAGGTTGGGAGCTTTGAAGACAAGGGGTTTTCTTCCAGTGAAACGTAACTGTAGTATGCATACTTTAAAGATCATACCCCACATCTTTGAATTATGGCATCTACTCTAGGAGCTGATACTTCAAGTAATTCTTTGTACCGATACTCAACTAAGCATGCAATCTTTGTGCTCACTCAGTGATGGTTAAAATGGGTCACTGGGTGCTGGCCTACCAAATCAAAGCTTTCCAGACATGGGAAGTGACCTGGAACAGCAGTAAATAGGATCTTTCTCCTCCCATATAAAGTTATGAAGATTTATTATCACAACATGTAGAAACCCTACTTCAGTCACTGACTTCATTTAACTTTGTTAGAGGCCAAGGAAATAAGTCACAAGTAAGAATTAAGCAGAAACTTATTTATAGTTAATTATTATCGTTAATGAACAGGTAGATTAGATATTAAAACAGGAGAGAAGAGGAATTGCTTTCTGCCATGCCTTTTTTTGGAGCACATTTCTTACTCCCTAGACTTTTTAATATTGTATTGCTTAGCCAGAAAAAAATCTTAAGACATAATTTGAGTGTGGTATTTAATAGCTTTCTTCTGTGGAAGTGACAATCCATCTTAACACGTGCATAAGAGAACGGGTAAGTGAAGTGAAATTCTACATGTAGTGAGAAACTGAATCCCAAGCACTGTATTACACACTTGTTACTGTTATAAGAGTACAAATTCTAACAGACACTTGAAAACTGCTTCAGAACATTCTCATTTGATTACACTTTGATACAGTTTACAACATTAAGGGCTGTATCACCTGAACTGTCAATAAGCAAAACTGGATAGATCTTACTCATTTCAATGTGGTCTCAAAGTTTGAGCTCTTATCACCAAGACATGCTAACACACTCAGCTGCTTTCTCATTTAACTTTTACTACTGTTCAATCTTCCTATTAAAATGTATTTTCTGAAGAGACAATGAAAAGTAGTGCAGTTACACCTATCTTGCTCTGATCAGACAGCTGATGTTAGTACAATATGGATCAATGATGCATTAAGCAGTTTAGTGAAGTCCCATACTACCAATGATTTCAGTCACAGAATCCAACAGTGATGAGCAGTTTCGCATGAAGAGGTAAAGGCAGTGAACTAAGACTGCTGTCAAGAGTCTCAAGTAAATAAGCATTTGTCACTGGATTTATAGCCAGTCGAGACACTGGTGTACCATCTTCCAATGCAAAGCCCCCCAAACCTGCTGAAGTCTATACCGACTAGTGAAGCCCTCCACAGCCGGAAAGTTTTCACTGCTAGTTTATTCCAGCCACCAAACTGTGCTCCTCTCCAAGACTATTCCATCCACTTCTAAGCAGCTGCTGTCAGGATTGGGAAAGCTCACCAAGAGAGGCAAGATCTAACCTCTGTATCCTTACTCTACACATATTCCATGAAGAGATATTTTTAGCAGTTATCACATTGCCAGAGCATATTTTGTTTCCCCTTTGTGTACTTCTAATAGCAAACCATTACTTGCTTTAGTAACAAGTGTCAGTAAGTTTACTGTATACCATACTGGGAAGAAGATTAGGAAACAAATGGTACTAACAAAACTTTTTTGAATGGAGGGGTCAGCTAATACTTCATTCTTCAATTTCAGTATCATGACATTTCAAAGAAAATGCCTGATTTGAGGCTATGACAGGAGTTTGCTTTGCTAAAGTTCATAAAAGTCTACATACTGTAAATTTCAAGCTACTCTGCCACATTTGTTTACATCAGTCTGTAGTCACATCTACTCTTAAGCACAAGAAATCATGTTAGTTGCATTTGATACAGATCGACCAGATGTAGTCTATCCACACAGAAGAATGTACTATAAAGGCAGACTTCAGTTGCAAGTATATATTAAAAAAAAAAGTATCTATGGTGGTAGTTTCTGGCTATCAAGGGTAATGCAAGAAACCGTCAACCTTTCAGTTCTACATTTTGCAATTATCTCCCTTGAAGATCACAACTTTTCAAAGCTGTCTCTTTCCTTCAAAAGGAGGAAACACCTTGTCTACCCTGAAGAAATACACAGGCACTCTTGGAAGAATGAAATAAGTGGTAAAATCTTGACTCTGTAGTGATTAAGGGAATTGATATGACCACTGCTCAGGAAACCTCAGCCATGTAATCAGTTGTCTATATTCACTTCTAAGAAACAGTTCCTCCCAGTCAGACTTTCCATATTTGACTTCACTATTAAAAAAACACCACCTAACAGCCAACAACTCTGCCTGCCTCTAAAAAGCATAAGACAAAAGCTAAACTAGCATATCCAGAGTTTAGCAGGTGATTGCTTTAATTTCAACTTACTCTATGGCTGGGATCTCTTGGCAGGACTAATGTATCTTTCCACACATCATTTGAGGACAGTTAGTACCCTCTCCATGCTTGTAACCCAATATGAAGTCTCATCTGTCAGCTATTATAAATTAAATATTATAACAGAAAATTATTAGTCTAATCAGCATATACCAGCCTACATACTCTGACCCTATGACCTAATTTAATAGGTCATAACCTAAACTCATAGCCAGGAATTGAGACCTGCACTGTGCCAATTCTAACATTCACAAGTATCCTCCCACCAGTCAGATTAGAAGCTTTTTTTTTCAGCGCAAAGTCTTCTTCTCCCGTGCTAGTTACTACCACTATGACCTCAACCCTCAAACTCATTTTCAAATTCAAAAAGCTAAAAAACTGGAGTTCAAGCCATATTTCAGGAAAAACAAACATGCCCTGAAATGTGTTCCCACACACTGCAAGTTTAGGAACACTTATGTAAATCAGTGTTTGGTCTCTCTCAAAGGAGAACATCCATCAAGTGACACTTACCTCTACTTCCACAGACTGCATTGCTAAATCACATGGTGGTTTTAGTGCTTTCGGTCTTGTTGCATACCAGTAGGTTGTGAGAGCTGCAAAAGCACCGAAGCCCATCAGCGTATTTGTTGGAAGGGTGCGCACATACTGTCTGACATCCCCAAGTTCCGGCATTCGCAGATATCTAAACAACTCATGTGCTTGCATTTCAGTTCAGTGCGGTTCTCCCAATGCTGGAATCTGTTGATATGAAAGAAAGTTACACACAAGGATTTGAAATCCCCTTTTGTTTCACTGTTGTTGTAGAAGAGAGATGTATGCTTTGCCCTGCTAGCTTCCCACTATCAAAATAACTTGATCCACCACCAGGCAGGCAATACTTAACTGCAGCACAGAAGTCTAAAGCAAGCAATTACTGGTTCATCCTCTAGAAAAACAGGTGGGGCTGACAGGAGGCAATTTCTGCAAGGTCTTAATATTGCTTTCAACAGACCATGCATTTTAACAAGTCTTTTGCCTTTTCCCCCCACCCTCCTCCCAAGGATAGCATTTCCCAAATACTCAATATTTACTTGTAGAGTAGCTGTACTGTAAGACTATCCAAACAGTAAGTGTCAAACAGGAAAGTAAGGAAAGAGGGAGGGCAGAGGTATAAGATGTTAACTTGCCTGCGTTAACCTAACAGAGAGCATCCTAATACTATAGTAGCATAGCAGGAGCAGGATTTTTACATCTCTTAAGTCCATTAAGTAAACTCACTCTCTTTCCTACTCTCCCTTCAATTGTACACCGAAAGCTCACTACAGCAAGCTGCCTTCACAGCTGATATCCTCCCATAGCTCCTCTATGCTAGCAAGCTTCCTATTTCTCCCAGCACCATGCCAGCAATTTATGTCTGGTCACGAGGCAGACGAAAGCAGCATCTAAGGAGGCCCAGGGCAGCAGCACACAGCAATACAATCAAGTACAGGAAGCACATTTGATTTGTCACGTTCACACAGAAGGAAGAGCCGAGAGAGGCTGTTCCCCGACATGGATATTCCACAGTGAGAACCAGCCATGGAAAAAAAGGGATTGAAGTCAGCTCAGCTGGTGCTCTCCTCTACAGCCAAGGTCTCCCGGGACGTTTGTCACATGCCGAACCCACCAGCTCCTGCCCAGTAGGTGAGAGGTAAGCAGCAGGCAGCCAGCCTGCCCGAGGCCAATGGCAACCCACACCCAGTCACCCCACTGCCTGCTGAAGGGCTCCAGCCTGCCCGGCTGGCAGCAGCCCTCACCGCTGCCTGTCACCCGCTCAGCCTCCTGCCACCCAGGGACAGCTGGCAATGGCCACTGTCAGGCTGGGCTGGGGGGAAGCAACGCTTTCCTGCTCGCTTGAAGAGCCGAGATGTATTTACTCAGATAATTTAGGTCCGGCCATTTCCTATGGACAATAGAACTAAAACAAAGAACCCAGAGAATGTCAAAATGTGTGTTTAAATAGCTAGAATGTACTGTGTAACAATACACTGCTGCAGGACAGCAGCATAGGAGATGCTGAAATCCAAACATGCAGAATTATATGCTTATTAGTTTTAAAACCAACCATACCGGGCTAAGAGTCCATATTTCTACAGGAAAATCCCTAGTTTACAGTCTTCCCTTGGAATCTTTGCTGCTGCAATCAGTTATTCAACCAGGCACCAGAGGAGTTGTCTGGTTCACAAAAAGTCTAACTGGTATTTGGATAATGATTTGCTAGAAACAAAAAAAAAAAAAAAAGCCATGAAAATAGTTCAAAGGGCCCATGGTTTCACAACATTAGCAGGACAGACTGAAGTAAGGTCAGTCTGGGGGGCAGCATCAGGATGGAATCAAGTTCCATCTCTGGAAGGGTCCCAGACCCATGGTGTGCTCCCGAGCCTGCAGGCACTGCCTGTCTTCCCCCCTTTTTATTGCTCTTGTGGCATAGCCACAGGGCACAGGCCACTACAGAAATGTCTTTTGGTTATTCACACTGTGACACACAGCAGACCATACTCAAAATCCACAACACATCAAGCTGTAGTAATGAAAGGAAGAGAAGAACTGAACATATTAACAAGGAATCTCTCCAGCTTCCCTTGGCATAAATAAATAATAAAAAAATCAATTATTGACTTAATAGTTAGGATTACCATGCTGTTGCTTTTTATGCATCAGATAATGCTCATTAGCATTAAAGGCATCAAAATTGCCTCTTAAGTTTTAATATACACAGATTAACAGCAAGAATAAAAAGTCGTTCCAACAAGGAAATCTTGGCTTACAAGTCAATTTGGGGTATATTACAGACACCACATTATGAAACTAGAAAGAAGGGGCTATAATGTATGCAAGGGCTAAGAGCAAGCTCAGTTCTTTCCTCTTCAAGCCCTACAATAAGCACCTTTGACTTTTAAAACAACAGATACTTGCTTTCCTCTCTGCATTAGTCATGATGCGTCCTGCACACACACTGTATGATTTAGGAATGCAGTGTAATTAGAGAGTTACTCTTTCAAAAGGCGGTGGTGCCATTACAGCTAACAAGAACTGAAGTAAACATGATCATTTCATTCACAAGTCCCATTGTAGTCAAGGAGCTGCTATGATTTCAGCCTAGGTAAAGGAAAAAAAGCTATGCACACCACTACTTTTTATTTCCTTGACCAGTTGGTAGTAGAGAAGCCTGTACCCTAAAACCCTTCTGGAACAGTTTTACTGCAAGTTATCAGTTACATAATGATACATTTTATTGCTTAGGTTTATACTGAGGGATGACATTTTTTTATTACCCCTTCTGCCTCATCAGCACAAAAAACAAGGCTAGGACAGAGTTTTCCACAAGACTAAGCAATTCCTAGCTTTAACACTATCCGCTAAGTCATATCAACTCTTGTTTTCTGTATTTAAGACAAAGCCAGGTGCAACAGGGAGAATAAATTCACATTCTTAACACGTGCATCCAAATACGTGCCATCAAGAAAGCAGGATTCAATGCCTCGCAGCCTTCTTTGATCCATGACAGTATTCACTTGGCTTATGCTCCAATCATATGAGACATCCAGGGTCTTTACTGTGACCCAGGAAAGCAGTTTAGAGTCTTTAGATCGAGAAACAAAAGATCCTCCCAGTTGAGCGGCTTTCAGTCCTTTTCTTCAAGGAAGGACCCAGCTAAGCCTGCTCGCTCAAGACAAGCAAAAAAAGGTATAGTCTCCTCACAAACTCAGGTCCTGCAATTGCTTCTCATCTAGGCAGGGTCTGGACTACAAGGAACAGACTCAAACTCAGCCCCAGTGTGAGACAGGAGGTAGCAAATGATTGGAAGTCACAGCTGGAGACCTAAAGGAAGATCCTGGATAGGAGAAGTACCAGTCTGTGATACTCAGGTTGCTACATGTAGCAAAAAAAACCAACTTAGAGCAGAATGGATTTGAGGTCAACAGTTCCTCAATGCAACCAATACACCTTGGTTCATTTGCAAGTTTGGAAACAATGACAGATACAGGAAAGTGATTTTAATGACATGGCAAAACAGCTTCAGAGATAACTACCTATCCTGGCCACCTCCACAGAAACAGCAATTCCCAAAATCCAGCTCATGAAAGCATCCCTCTGAACTCATGGTATCAATTCAGTTAAGGAGTTCTGTACGGCTCAGACAAAGCCAGCTCTCTCTGCTTGCATGCACCCCACAGCACCCAGGACTCATTCTTTACAGCAGAGCCAGTATCTCAAGGCAACGACCCAAGTTGGCAGGACTCCGCCGTTCTTTGCTGCTCCTACTCTCGGCGTACAATGGGCTATTTACAGCGGGCAGCAGCCTGCCTATTGTCTATCCATAGCCAGACATCGTTCGAGTGCAACGGAAGAGAACAGGAGAGCAGCCGTCAGCTTCTGTATGGCAAAGAAAACAACCCCAAGAACCAGTGGCCTCTCTTCCTCTCTATACTAATATTTAGATGAACAGCACACTAGCACTGCAGTGGCCTGCCATAAAGGCAGGTCCACTACATGGTGTAAAAGAAGTGGCTGTGTTATTTCTACAGCCTCTTGCAGGCAGGAGAAAGCTATAAGACAAGTTGCCCATCTCTTATTATGAAGAATATGGCACTATGATACACTGGAACAGGGGATTAGCCACCCATATACCTTTGAGTTATCCTGCCAGCTACTTGCCATTGCGTTTTGTTGTTTTCTTACTGTTACAGGTTACACTGAACAGCTCCCACATATCTCTGTTTCATTTAAGTCTTTCTCCACACATCTCTTGAAAGAGCAAGTATGGAATCACGTTCACACCCCTTCATTTAGTATAAAAAAAAAAAAGAGAGTGCAACAAATAGCTTTGGCTATTAACAAGATAAATCCTTTTGTCTGAATAAAATACATAATCCTAATCTCAGACTGCATTTGCAATCAGCTTAAATTTGAGTCAGTCCAACCTGTCCCAGATACACGCTCCTGCAACCCTCCTCATGCTGGCCAGGAATCCATCTGGTTGTGCAGTCACATGAGGAAGGTGATCTGGCGAACACCATTTCCCTGGGTTAGTTCTGATGCTAGTTCTCAGCTAGATCAACTCTTGTCTGGATGACCAGATAGCCATTAGCTCCCAGAAGGAAATAAGACAGCACAGCTGGGGAAAGGGATAGACTGTTGCAATACTACACCTTAAGCATGCAACTCCAAACGCTGTATGCAAGTCCTCCCAGATTTTCTCCTCCAGCCAAGGCAGTAGTTTGCCTGCCACCTGTGAGAGCCAAACTGTAATAAGTAAGAAAACACAGCCACCTTAAGACACAGCAAAGGAAGCATAGGTAGAATGAAAATCTACCTATAAAGGAGAATCCTCAGTTTAAGCCTTGTATAATCTGAATACAACAGCAAGATGTCTCCTGTGGTGCAGCCTGTCCTGTTACCTATGACGTGACAGCCTCTCCTTAGCCACAAAGGGCTTTCCCAAACAAACTAAGTACTGTTGAACTGTCTAATACACTACTCTGCCCTTCCCCTCCTCCTCCAGTTCTGCCCCCCCAATTAAAAAAAAAACTTAAATACCTCATCTTACCCAGAATAACCTAGATCGCCTAGGCAGGCTTCAGAGCTATAAACCCTCCTTTTAAATCAGTAACTGACAGATTCACTTTCCTGCAACAGTAAAGAGGGAGGAACTAAAAAGCTGGTAGTAAGGAACCCATCCCATGTACAGACAGGAATCAGCAGGTCCTTAATATCTCCCCCGCACACCTCCAACACCCCCTTCAGCCCTGCAGTCTGGCTCTGAGCAACCACAGGGCATCACGCAACAGTTCAGGTTGCCTCTGCTGGTTCAGTTTCTGTTCCTGCATTTGGGACACAGCAGGACCAGACAGAACCCCCCTGTAAGCTGGATTCAGCCCCATCATTTGGCCTACAGCAATTTACTTCATAAGCTGCAACTGAAGTTGACTCTCGCAACCTTTAAGGAGCACTACATTTGATATTGATGTGTCAGGGCTCTGTCCCCATGTACAAGGAAAGTCACAGCCCTGTCCTCAGACGTTTGGCTGCAATCCTCCTGCAATCAAATGGAACAACACCTGGATTCTTGCCTCTTAATGATGTCCAACAAGTAATCTGAGTGCACACCAATGAGGTCACTGGAGTTCATTCAAGTTCAGGAGCTGAACCACATGACAAGAACCTGCTCAATGCCTTTTGTGCAATTACAGTCCTGCAGCAGCACTCGGCGACCCTGTATATTAAGGAAAACCAACACTTCCCACTGAATCCTTTGGGACAGTGATCAATTTATGTTTCCTTTGATCCATGCCTATACACACACCACATGTCACTGAACAGTCTTATCAGTTTCTCATCTTCAAAGACCACAGAAGATGCTCACAAATATCTGCTTTGCAGCCTAAATTACTATCCATTAGAATTGTACCCCTACAACTTCAATTTGCAAGTACATCATGGCACTACTCAATTTAACCTCAATCCAAATACAGTTTAGATGAAAATCACCCTACAGAAGCAAATTGCTATAAACCAGCAGCTTTCTTGTGGCATTAACAGCTTGAGCAGATCATACCAACTTATTCTTTCCGCTCCTTCCAGGAAAAGACTACTAATTAGAAAGCCCATCAACATCAAGTTAACACACGCTTCAAGTGCTCACGTGAGACTCTGCAAGAATGAGTTTCTTACTCATATTTCTGTCACCTGAAGTCTAGCAGAAGACAACCCGGGTCAGGCACACTAAACCACATTGCATCACACTAGATATCCTTCTGAACGTAAGCACTGTTTTCAAAAAAACAAAAACTAACCCTTAATACTATGAAGCTGGACAAATCAGTAAGTACTTATGAGAAGTGACTGATTCACCGAGTGACCTCCCAACACCAGAATCAACAGAAAGAGTATGACAAACCAAGCAACCTCTTGACCTCAGGTATTAAAGTATCCCTGTATTTCCTCTGAGTCAGTAATAGTAAGCATTTTCTTCAAGCTTTCCTAGGAAATTAATCCATCCTCACCAAGTTATTAGTGCAGCCCAACTGTAAAGGCCAAGTTTTGGAAACAAAGCACATGCAGTATCAAACTAAAAAGCTTAAGAGTGCTGTGTTTCAGAACACTAATTCATACAAAAAGCCAGAAGTCCTTTTCTGCAAACGGGACATCATGCACTTCTGCTATAAGCCTTAAACTGTTCAACTACAAAAAACAGTTTTCCTCTAAATCTCTATAAAACTATGCAAGCTGTTTTCAGTCAGTTTTGGACAAACTACCACTATGACTAAGATTTAAATCCCAACCAAAAAGGACTATTTTACGATCATATTTTACTCTCTGTAGATTAACATCTCCCAACATGAAAGGCAGCAAGAGACAGCAGAAGCCTTGTGCTATTGAGTGTCCTTGTTTCAGGAGTCAGGCGGGATCTGCAGAAACGCAAGCCCCCCATCTGCAGCCAGGGTTCAGCCTACTGCCTGTAAAGGTCAGTGCCGTACAGCAGTGCTTTCTTGAGCCACACGGCATTGTGAACTCCCACGCAGAAAACATGTACCAATGAACAAACTGTCTCCCCTATTTGTGAAGGATTTCTGGGGAGTTACCACTAGTTATATTTAACATACTAAAATATTTAACTAGTAATTTAGCACAGCAGGGAAGTAGGATATGGCTGGCAGTCTATTCATCGGACTACCAGAAAGCCCAATTTATCAAGCAATGTATCCCCTTGGGCCAGAATCTGTCTCTGCTGCACGCTAGAAAAATTGTGTGCCATTAGCCTTTGAGTCTACTTATTTCAATTAACTGTATTAAAGATTTAATAAAGCAAAACAAAACACAAAACCCCACTAATATCTTCTATTGCTCACATTAGACAAAGTGGTGTTTTCTTGGAGGGGAAAGAGAAGAAACTATTTACTGTTCCCTCCTGGACATCAACACAGCCAGGTCAGAGAAGGTATAACCCACCTCTCACTCAAAAATCCTAATGCAGTATTCATTTCTAGTGGAGCAATAAGATAGGAGAATCAGCTACAGGGACTTTACTCACAAAACAGTAGAGTCACTTACCCAGATAACTATTTCAAAGTTGTCTTTCCTTCCATTTTGAATTACTGGTTTTGTTTTTCCATCGCCACCAACCTTGTACTTGCCCTTGAAGCAAAATGCTACTTGGGGGTTTGCTTCTCAAGAACTGAAGACTTAACTCCAATCTCATGTTGGCTGATTTGTAGTTGTAAAACAGCATCTACCGAATATAGAAGCTGCCTTTAAAATTCATTATGATCATACCATCCTCAGAATAGGCTAAGGCTGTTTGCTCAAGACCTTGCATTGTATATACTACACACAACAGCTACTTGTAATTACAAGCCTTAGATTTTCCCCACCAGCCATCCTCAGATTTTTTCATATTCCAACACAAGCAAGCTACGTATTCTTGGACTTTGAAGAATCAGCCAGTAACAGTATGATTCCATGAGGAACTTTGTATTCCAGTTTTTGCATTAGTACTGCTATTGTTGCAACAGGAAAAGAAAGGTATTTTTCAGAAAATTCAATGCCTTCTTACACTCAGAATTTCTTGATCCAAGAAATCTGATCCAAATCTCTTGAGCTGAGAAATCTCAGCTTGTGAGTCTGAGAGTGCATTCCAAGCAGAGAGGCGAATACAAACACTCCTGAGCAGGCTGAGGAGACTGCACAGTTGCCTGTAAAGCAACGTGGATTAAAAAAATCTGCTAACACCACACAGAATAGCTCTGTCGCCCAGGTGTAGAATGGGGTTTCAAGAGCAGTCTCTTTAGATGTCTCTCTTACCTATCACAGGACCTGACCACCACATCTCTGACTCTAACCAGAGCAAGGCATACATTTAGATGGATTACTCGGCCCAAGAGGGTGACTGAAATACTCCAGCCGGCTCACAGACGTGCCCTTTAGTAATTCAGAAGGCTTCAAGTGTTGCCATTCCTGTTCCACAGGAACGAGAAATGTATGCATCCTAGAACAAAAGCACCGTGCAGCCAGGCTGAATCCCTGCGCTGTGGCACTGCAAGTCCTACCTAACAGCAGAGAGGAGGCCTGCAAAGTCAAAGCCGCTCAACCTTCCATTTTGGGCCAGCTCGCCTCACGCTACATTTCCATACACGCTCCCAAACTGCTTAAAAAGAAAAACAAACCAAAAAAAAACCAACCACACCACCCAAGCTGCTTCAAGTACATGCTGCACTCACGCCCGTCAGAACGACCTATTCTAAGACGAGGTCCAGCAACCAAACGTGGAACCACCTCAGGTTAAGAAGCAGCCCCGAGCGGCCGGGCAGGGCCGGGGGCTGCCCCGGCAGCGGGGGCCGGCCGCAGCCGACCACCCGAGCTGCTTGCCGGGGGC
>NW_009650063.1:555295-556990 GCF_000708025.1 Charadrius vociferus | reverse complement strand
TCCCGCCCCACGGGCGCTCGCCTCACGGCCTCCCGCCGTTGCTCGCCCCCGCCACACGTTGTTTGTGAGGGGACCAAGGGATTTGGGGTGCCTCCCGAGAAGGCAGAGGCGCTTGGGGCCACGTCGGCGACCTCTGGCAGTGCCCAGAGCTGGTTTTGGCACAGCCATGCGCTTTGTCAGTCCCTTCGACCGGTAAATCATCAACCCACGCTGCAAAAGTGCTGCTGTGTTGGGCGCTGGGCATGGCCATAGTTGTCTCCTGTGCTTCGTGGGTGTTATTTGGGTTATTTTAAGCATGGATGTGAGTTAAGACTATACACGTTCATATATATATTGTAAATTATTGGAGGTACTTCTGTTTTACATAACAGCAACTGCTATTTCTTGTTGTTTCAGTTTATAGTAGAGTATACCAGGCATAGGTCTACCTGCAAAATAGAGTTTTTACCAAATGAACGAGCCCATCTTCACCTTTCAGCACCAAGGAGGAGTGCGCTGGTCAAGCTGTTAGTAGTCTCCACTCGGCTGCACTTGGGTCCAGTTGTGGAGGGGCCCAGAAATGCAAAATAAATTCCTTTTTCAGGAGAGGGAATGGAAGCACGGGGTCCAGGGGTGCATCTGACTGACTGCAGCTGTCGATGGAGGCCGTAGTACCACTAAAGCCAGTCGGAATAAAGTCCCAAATCACGGCAGCATGGACATCAGCGGCTCTGCTGGGTGGTTCCTCTTGCACCACACTTCACGCTGGTGTAGACACAGCCGGGCTCTGCCAGGTGATTTCTGCGTTACGTCCAGGGTTTTGGATGAAGGAGTCAAGCGATGTAGAAATACACCGTCTCAGGCAATGGTGACTTCATGTTTTGTCCTGAATGCATCTAGCTTCCACCTGCCAACCACCAAAACTCATGATGATTTTATCTGCTATGCTAATTAATCCTTCATTATCACATCGTTCTCCATAAAGGCCAAAACCAACATGTTTTAGCTCTCTCTCAGAGAAGCTTCAGTGAACTGATTTTCTCTTCTCTCTCACTGGAAAGAAGGTTTCTAAAAAGTCTCTCTCTTTCTTATACATACGTTTTCATGAATTCCATCAACTTGAAATTGCAAAAGTCCCAGCTAAGCAATATTTAAATAGGTAACTCACTAATGCCAGGTATCACCTCTCCACTCCTACTTGATGCTCACAAGATTATACATCCAAGGACTACATTACTCTGTGAAATTGGCTTTTTTCCAGCTGATCTGAAAAGAGAGGGACCCAGTCTCAACCAAACTACTTAGAAAAACACATGCAGAAAACAGAAAAGCAGGAGCCCATAAACAAAATCTACAATGACAATATTGGACTGTTGTTCACATGGGAACTAAGGAACCTGGCTCCTGGGGATCAGTGTGGGCTAGGACACTTTAACAACTACATTTGCATTTTAAATTGTATTTGAGATGTCACCAATTCTTTTTATCGATGTACAGGGCATACAGGCTCTAAACACATTTCACTAGGGAAATCTGCTGTCATTAAGTTAATCAGATAAGCCAAATGAGTAAATAAAGTGATCCAAAAGGAGATTCTGCCTTTCTTGTTTAAAGGGAATTTGCTGTGTTCCAGTCTGTGCCCATTGCCTCTTGTCCTTTCACTGGGCACCATTCAGAAGAGTCTGCCTCCGTCTCCCCCCCTCCCCAAAATAGGTA
>NW_009650063.1:553837-555238 GCF_000708025.1 Charadrius vociferus | reverse complement strand
CAGGCTGAACAATCCCAGCTTGCTCAGCCTCTCCTCCTATGACAAAAGCTCCAGTCCCTTTACCACATTCATGGCCCTTCACTGGACACTCTCCAGTATGTCCGTGTCTTTCTTGTACTGGGGAGCCCAGACTGGACACAGCTGTCCAGGTGTGGCCTCACCGGCACTGATTAGAGGGGAAGGATCATCTCTGCTTGACTGCCTGTGTATGGGGATGGACCACTGCTGAGCTTGGAGAAGGCGATCCTCGGAAAATCAACCAGCTTTCTCAGACCCCTCTTCTCCCCAGCTGACAGGGCAATTATCCTGTAAACAGATTCCCCAAAACAGAGGATTTCCATTTCAGCAATGCATAGATATTATAGAATTTTCAGCAACAGCATTTGCTTTTCCCAGTAATATTGATATTGAAGTACTGTTCTTATATACATGTATTGGTTATCATTGACAAAGCATCTGCCAGAAAAAAAAAATAATCTCTTAGCTGCGTTCTTTTTATTTTGATTTACAGGGCACGCATGTCTCTCTACTGAATCGGATTATCCCAAGTGTACCATTTGAGAGCCATCCCAAGTGTATCATTTTTATACAAAACAGACTGCCTAGCCTTCTACCATACTGTATCTGCATCTGCTAACGCTTGCGTGGAATCTCAAGAGAAGAAAAACAAAGAAATGTTATGTAAATAAGCACTTCAAAATGTCTAGCATATATTGCAATTAAAAAACATGAGCTACTGGGTCCGTGGAGCAGGCGTAGTTACTTACGTTTTGTCAACCCTTTTCCTTGTGGGAAATGGAATAGTGTCCATTTTGCATTTGTAACTGTTTCATACACTTGAGAAAGGGAATGTAATTCCAGATAGGAAATGCCAGGAAGGGGGAGTGGGGTCACCCCATAGCGGGGAGAGAGCAATGAGCCATGGGCGACTCCGGCAGAGGCAGTGCTGTCCCCTGAGGAGCAGTCCCAGAGCACCCATGTAGGTGACACCAACTGGTCCTGCCGACAGCTCTGGGCAAATTGAGATAACGAGCCAGGGCTGGGGTCCACACGGAGCCCCAGCGGAGAGTGGCAGGAGCCAGCACCAGGACTGAAGACAAGGCTGGGACACATGTCTAGGACTGATGCAGGAGACAGGGCTGGAGACAAGCTACCTGCAATGTCCCTCCAGGAAAAACAAATCGGGGAGCTAGGAGAGCAAGGAACAGGGCTGGGAATGGCATGGCCCAGGCCTGAGCTGAAGTGGAGCCCCTGGACCACTGTGCAGGGACATGGGTAAGAGTCCCAGGTGAGGCCGCTCAGGGCCATTAAAGTCTACAGGTGTCCCTAGGGCCCTGGCAGTGACACCAGTGCGCCCGGCTCTTGTAGAAATATATGGCACGTTACTGGTTGCATGTCACC
>NW_009650063.1:544711-553815 GCF_000708025.1 Charadrius vociferus | reverse complement strand
ACAGAGGTGACATGGGGACCTAAGTTTCTTTGAGGTTCTACAGTAGCTAGAGTTCGGACAAAAAGGTACTGTGTGAGGAAGAGACTAGAATAATATGTTGTAGGCTTGCAACAGATGACTGGTTTGTTTAGGACAACTGAATCCGGGTCGGGGCAATGCCAAGCACAAATCCAGGCTGGGCGGAGAATGGATCGAGAGCAGCCCAGAGGAGAAGGACCTGGGGGTGCTGATTGACGAGAAGCTCAACATGAGCCGGCAATGCGTGATTGCAGCCCAGAAGGCCAACCATATCCTGAGCTACATCAGACGTGTGGCCAGCAGGGCGAGGGAGGGGATTCTGCTCCTCTACTGTACTCTGGTGAGACCCCACCTGCAGTGCTGCATCCAGCTCTGGGGGTCCCAGTGTAGGAAAGACACGGAGATGTTGCAGCGGATCCAGAGGAGGCCATGAAGATGCTCTGAGGGCTGGAGCACCTCTGCTCTGAAGACAGGCTGAGAGAGTTGGGGCTGTTCAGCCTGGAGAAGAGAAGGCTCCAGGGAGACCTTATTGAGCCCTTCCAGTACCTAAAGGGGGCCTACAGGAGAGCTGGGGAAGGACTTTTTACAAGTGCATGTAGCGATAGGATGAGGGGGAATGGCTTCAAACTGGAAGAAGGTAGATTTAGGTTAGATATTAGGAAGAAATTTTTCACTCTGAGGGTGGTGAGGCACTGGCCCAGGTTGCCTAGAGAAGCTGTGCCTGCCCCATCCCTGGAGGTGTTCAAGGCCAGGCTGGACAGAGCTTTGAGTAACCTGGTCTGGTGGGAGGTGTCCCTGCCCTTGGCAGGGGGGTTGGAACTTGATGATCTTCAAGGTCACTTCCAACCTAAACCATTCTGTGATTCTATGATTTCTATGTCATTTTTTCCAGATCTATCTCACTATACAGGTGTATCTTCACCTGAAATGTTAACAACACATCACATTGGGCATAACAGCAAATGTCCCAAAGGTAGGAGCCTCCCAGAAAAAAGAATCTCTGTCCTAGGTCAGAGAGAAAAATATATTTGGGGGGATTCCTGAAGACCATAGTCATCCATCTTCCTTACACACGAATGAATGCAAAGTCAAACATACTGATGTCACGAATGACCTGTACTGGCAGATGGAGGTCTGCTCGGGGTCAGCCTAAACCATGCTTTGGTCACACTTGTTAGGTTACCGTAAATAGTTCTTCAACTTAGAAAGACAGAAGTAAGGAACTCATGAATGTAATGAGTTCCATGAAATACAGGTCTTCTAACATTGAGATATCTGGCCAGAAAAAATAAAGTGTTTATGAAATCCTCTGTAGAAAAGCACAAGAAGAAAACATTTGCAAAACTTGTGTTGCAAACCAGAAAAGAGACATAATATATATACACATACATACCCAAATATATAGAGAGAGATTTTTCAGAAAAAAAAAAGGAAACAAAACTAGAAAGCCAACTTAAAGAGCAAATATATGTTTTCAAACATGTAATTACTTTGTTGGGTTTTGAGGATTTTGTAGGGTTTTTAAATACAGGAAGGATTTTTCGGCTATGCCCGCCATTCCTCCCAGTTTCTCTTACTGTCTTCATTTATCAAATATTTCTCCTTCTCCTGCCCCTACCCCCTTTAAGATAAATACGTGGTTTATGGTTTGGGACCTTCTGATGACCAGCAGCTGTATGAACTGACAAAGTCCCCGTGTAGTTCCCACTCAGGACAAAGGAACTGCCCTTCCCACAGCACTGGGGTGTCAGTTTGAACCCCAGAAGACAGGAGAGATGGAAGAGTGATATGGAGAAAATATTCTGTCCAGTAAAAAGAAGACACCCTGGCCATAACTGATGCAGCTTGCTTATGTCAGCCTAACAAAAATGTTATTTCCTCAAATGACAAGGTACCCGTGTAATGACACAGGACTGGAAAACCCAGTGTAAAACACCAACAGATTAAATTGTGCTAAAGGCCGTTCATTTGCCACCAGTCCTTTTTCTTTCTCTGAACTTTGGTTCACAGGCTGTATTGCCCCCCCCTCCCCCTTTCCTCCTCCAAGCTCTACACGTGTGCAAGTTTACGTGCAAATTTACTACTTGCTTCATCCAAACAATCAACATAAAGCTTTTCAAATTTGAGAGTTATTTAAGTAAAACCACAAACATCAGAAGGATGTTCTGATGGTTGTTTCTGCCGGTGCAATAAGAACAAGCCAACTATTTCACTTCTCCTCTTCTGAAATATTTTCCCCAATCACCGTTCCTCTGCATATCTATCTTTTTGAGGGTCAGAGGCATCACACAAAAAAGATAAAGTTTACATGCTTTCCTTCTAAAATCTACTTGAGAACAGAAGCAATGTATAAAGGTATTTTACAGAAATATATAAACCGACAATAATGTTCCATCTGCCTAAGTGAATGTTAAGTAAATATTACACGGAGATAATCAGAGCAAGAAAGCTCAGAAGTTAAATATTTATTGTGTTTAAACTCCAACTAGGAAACAAAGTGTCTGTGTCAAAAAATAAAATACCATCTCTTCTGCTGGAACATATCCTGAGCACAATCTTTTCTGGCTGGCAAAAGGAGTAAGTTGTTTTATTTGCCACAGTTTAGAGTTCACCAGCACATGTTTGACATAAAACTGAACAGCGGAGCCCCAAGTAGTGCCAGACTACAGTATATTGAACGACCCTCGCCAGCGATGACCTCCAAACGCACAGCGTGTTTTCACATTCTTCACATACCCACACCTCCTTACGACTATTTCCAAAGAGTGTTGGTGCACAAGTGCAAGTTCAGCCCCGGGAGCCGGCCAGATGTCACGGCAAGGAACATCTGCTTTTAAAGGATATCTCAAGTTGAGCGTGCTCTCGTGCCCAAACCCGCCAGCTAAAAAGCATGCTCCACCACTGCAAGGATTCATTTGGGCTCCTCCGACTGGGTGTTTGCCTACAGGGGTCAGAACGGGAACGCAGAAGGACTTAATGAGGACCGAGCCCTTTCTAAAAGCCAAAGAGCATCTACATAGTGATTTTGATGCTCGGATTTTAAATTAGCGCCTAGCATTCAAAAAAGCCTCCACAAGGCTTATTTCTTACAAAACGCGTCTGCATACTGGAACGTGTACGCCAATTCTGCCATTTGCATGTTCATATAACACCTATGTCACAACGCTTACACCCTGTGCGTAAACAGAGCTCTGTTTTTGAACGGACGGCCCCATATCTCATCTGCCTGAGCCCACCAAGCGCCAAACCAGGCGAGCCTGCAGATGCCAGTCCAGGCTGATGGGCCAGCAGGCCTTGGAGGTTATGAGCTTCCTTAGCTTCAACAGAGGGAGAAGGTCCACAGAAGCCACCCGTGCAAGCCACCGAGCACAAAAAGACGCTGAAGCGCAGGCTGCTGGAAACACCTTACGATTCCCACGTGTGGCAAGCCCTGCTCCAGTGCTTGGCTCCTGTGGGAAAGAGGGACTAAGGGCAGGGAGCTTGAGTTGGCAGCCGGACCGGCTCAGGCTTTAGTTAATGCTCCTCCTTGGCTACAAAACTGAGGTTGCGCACTCCTTCACACTCTGGTGCGAGGCTGTGTTTAGATAGGGAGAGAGCTAGAGCCAACGCACAGGTTAATGTTGTGGGGAAGACGAGCCCTGGGAATGTCTTTAATAAAAGGCTTGTAGGACAGGGATAAGATCAGCGTGGCCAACATACACCCCATTAAAGTATTCCACAACAAGGTACGTCAGTAAACTACATCTTCATTTGGGATAAAAGCCAATCCAGGGATTAAAAGAACAACTTGTCAAGGCCCTTCATCGTAAATCACCTGTATTGTCTCTGGAAATGGGTGGAAACAATTCCGCCCTCTGCACTGATGGGGTGATTCACTGAGTAGGAAAACAAATAGGTCTGGCTCAGGAGCAACAAACCTTCCTATGCAAACTCCCAGTTATAGGAAATATACATGAAAAACAGGCTAAATATGCCTCTCCTTGGTAAAATGGTGTTAATAAGTGGAAAATAAGCATTGTTTGGTCATGTCTATGTTATCAGGAACCACCATTAATCAAATTACACATTGAGCATATATCCAGTTGTCTACACAAAAGACGGACTGAGTATTGGCATCATTTCTCTGCCGGTGAGCACTGGCTAGCATGCACTGTGCCGTAGCGCATGAACACAAGCAAGCTTTAGAGGCAGGACACCGAGTCTTTCTCGGCAATGGAGTTTCCCTATCCCTTTCCTGAACAGCACGAGCTGGTCAAGCCATCATTCCTGACCTGGTGCTTCCCCATCCCACCCCACTGCCGTGCTTACGACATCCTCCAACCCCAACTACCCACCATGGAGACCTCACTTTATCATACCCCTGATCTCCCCTGACTCCAGACATGTCCTACCATCAGTGCCACCCTCCATCACCTCACGCAGCACGGCAGCCCAGCCGGTGCAGAGGGATGCTTGCTATGGGATCCAGGAGCTTCTGCCCAACACAGGAGCATGTTGGTCCTTGCAAGCTGTCCTCCCTTCGCCAGTGTTCAAGCACATGTGAGGCTGCTTGAGGCTCCTTCCTGTCTCCTATCCTGCACAAGACAAGAAGCTGCACATCAGCGGTCACTACTGAGGGGTGACTCAGTGAAGAGGCAACGTGCAACCTCTTGTCTTGTCGGAGGTGCTCATGAACATGTCTAGGGATATTTTAATGGTCTAAGTTTATTCTCTGGGTTTTTTTTCTTATATATGAAGAGGCAAACCTCCTAGACTCAGCTACGTCCAACACTGTTGAAAGTGATGGTTAGGCATTTATCTTTGGAAAGGTGTCTTTCACTATGCATCCTGGTGGTGACATTCCTGTTTCTTATATAGAGGTGGGCCTGGAGGAGTATTTGAGTATTCCTTCATGTAACAAACCTCTAAATGATATTAAACATTATTATTTGAAATGCTTAGCTTTATTTTTATGTAACATTCATGGACACCTACATAGCAGTACTTTAAAAAACTGATTTTCCAAAATCTCTGTCTAGAAATATCTAACAGCAACAAACTTTTACTAGAGACAAAGAAAACACCCTAACATTCTCTATCTCAAAAATAACTACATTAAGTTCCTTCCTTGTATTTTCTGCTGTGAAACAGTGGCAGGTCCTATTGCAATGTTGTTTAACTCTGTGTGACAGCACAAATTTTATATGACTACACCTTTTATGTATTTCTGAGGGTTTTATCACTACCAGATTAAG
Organism: Charadrius vociferus; assembly: GCF_000708025.1. Lineage (NCBI taxonomy): Eukaryota > Metazoa > Chordata > Aves > Charadriiformes > Charadriidae > Charadrius > Charadrius vociferus. Next base: position 548,563 of record NW_009650063.1, on the reverse strand, counting down.
AGATCACCCAGATTAAGAGATCTGAGTCTCTTAATCACTCCCGTAAATTTGGAATCTATAAAGCACATGGAGACCCTAAAATGAAGTACGATGGTACTTAGAGCACGTTACAGACCACACACAGGCACAGTCCACCAGCTGACCAGGTGGACCAACACCGGCCAGCTCTGCCTGGAGGAACATGCTCACACCTCAAAATCCTAACCAAGCTCTCGCCATACTACTTTTTCATGGCTTTTATGATGCCTGAGTCTTTTTGTTGTAAGAATCAGTCAGGATGATGGTCATTGCCTCCTTCAAACTTCATGATATCAATCAGGGAAACAGAACTAGAGCCTCTAGAATGGGCTAGCGAGTCCTGGCTGCCACCAAACAACCCAGCACAATCATTGCTTCTCAGTGGCTAGGACTTGTTCTCAACAAAACCACATAGTACCTTCAAAAACAAGTGACCAGCCTGAATTTTAGACAAAACAGCCTAGCAGTTGGGTCACTATTTAGGTAATGACTTTCCCCCCCCACCCAGGCAAAGGCAGCATGGTGGCGCATATACGTTCTCCCTGGCTGAAGAGAGAAACAGAATTAGGGGCTAAGAAATTAATAGATCAGTACGAAGGGTGAAAAGAGCAATGATCTGAAGTTCAGACTTAAAGTTTAATGTTAAATAAGAATTATTTAAGTTGATTAATCATAGACTCATAGAATGGTTTAGGTTGGAAAGGACCTTGAAGATCATCGAGTTCCAACCCCCCTGCCACGGGCAGGGACACCTCCCACCAGACCAGGTTGCCCAAGGCCACGTCCAGCCTGGCCTTGAACACCTCCAGGGATGGGGCCTCAACAACCTCTCTGGGCAACCTGTTCCAGTGCCTTACCACCCTCAAAGTGAAAAATTTCTTCCTCATATCTAATCTAAACGTGCCCTCTGCCAGTTTGAAGCCATTCCCCCTCATCCTTTCACTACATGCGCTTGTAAAAGGTCCTTCCCCAGCTCTCCTGTAGGCCCCCTTTAGGTCCTGGAAGGTCTCAATAAGGTCTCCCCGGAGCCTTCCCTTCTCCAGGCTGAACAGCCCCAACAAGCCAAACTTAAGTTTAGATTAGCTAAACTGAAAGCAATTATTTTACTTTCAGATATATAAACATTTTACAATTTCTATTTGATCCCCCCATCATTGTATGTATTTTGAAGTTATGGAATATTACAGTGGCGTGTAAAGAGAAAACATACAAGGGATCGATTTGAAAGAGCAATTTTTAACCTATGGTCCCCCGCGACAGCAGCCGGCAGTGCCTGGGGTAGCTGGTCGTGGTGACAGCAGTGCTGGGCGCAGTGGTGACAACGCGTGACGGGTTCTCATGCTGCCCATGAGCATTTTGTGCTCTCTAAAGCGGACTGCTCTGCCAGGGCGCTTCGCTGCCCTCCTGGGCTCTCTTCCCTGCTCCCCGGAGAGGTCAGCGCTGGCTCTGGCCGGCTGGCACAGGCTGCTTTTGTGTAAAAAGGGCAACAGGTGGTCATGCTCGCCCCAAGGACATGGAGGAGTCTGGTCCCTGCCTCCCCGCTGCCCGGCGCCTCGGTGGCCCTGGGGACAAAAACTGCATTCGCATTCCCATCCCACCTGCGAGCGTGGCAGCCGGTACCGCTGCAGTTACACTTGCCATTCCCATTATATGAGGATTTTCTGACAGAACTTCAAAAAACCCCACGCATTTTGGGCAGATTTCCTTTTTTTTTTTTTTTTCTTTTTTTTTAACTTTTATTTGCCTGGAGTGACCGTGCAGAATGAGGACCCAGGGGTATTAGTGTGGAGCGCTGAGTACATTTGGAAAAAAAAAAAAGGAACAAAAAAAGGCAAGGTTAAAGTAGACTTGCAGCTGAAATTACTAAGGGTTGAAACATATGATTTGGCACAAATCCTTGAGGAATGCAGCAGATATCAGTTTGGCTTGACTGAGTTAATGACAAGCTGAAAATTATCTAATGAGCTCAGACAAGGAAGTTTTTGCTAACTTGTTTTTGCACTTAGGTTATTAACTGCACACCCACAGGGTTAAATCCAGGTGCTGCTCTTTTCACTAAACCCACGGTGTCGTAGAGTGAAACCGCAAACTTCGCAATTGTTCAGCAAATCTCAAATGTGGTAAAAAGTTCAGCATCCTATACTTCCCCTTCAGGTTTTGACGTTAAAAAAAATAAATAATTGTGAATGTGCAGGTTACGTAGGCTCTTTCACATTACAAGAGTGCTAATGCAAACTTCCCTCTGCTCTCTTTGACTAAATTGCCTTACCGGGCAATATAAAGCAGAGGTAACCTTTAGATAACAATTTAGAGATTAGCTGGTAACAAATTAGAAAATTTAGAAACTTAAAATTAGAGGTTAACAAAAAATGAAGGAAAAAAAATATCCAAGAGCTTGTAACCTTTCCAGAAAGTGGGATGATATTTTTCACCTCCTGGCAACTGCTTTGTCCTCTGTAATGGCCCAGCACCGCTCTGCCACCAGCTGCCCTCTGAGCTCCTCGGCCGGGCGCAGGGCGCCCTGCGTGATCGCCGTGTTCTGTGCCCCCTTTGGAAAGAAAGCATGGTTACCCCAGGTGCATCCTGCAGCAAGCCCCTCTCACTAAGCACAGACTCATCTTCAACCATCAGTGGTAACTGCTGAAGCTGAAAAAGATCTTTTACCTTTGTAAAAATATGAGCTCATTGGTTTTCCTTCAGTACACTCCATATTCTCTTTTTTTTTTGCCTTCAAAGGCTTGTCGAATGCAACTTCCTCTCGACTGTTATCTACCCCACTAAGCACAGAAAAAAACTCTTTCAAAGCCCAAGCTATAAACCCTGGAGCAGCCACAGTCACAAAGTATGCTGAGTTATCACAGATCTTGCTTTCACAGGGATGAAAGGACCTTTATCAGGTTCCCAGAAAGCAGTGGAGGACATGGCTTTGCCCACCGCAGAAGGAGTTTTCCCTCCCATGAAAAGGTCTGAGCTTGCCTAGAATGCCACGAAGACGTGTCGACATCCAGCAGCATTACGCAGATATTCAGAACACAGAATAAAAGTTACATCGTCCTAAACTTCGGGAAAATCTACCCAACTAGTGCACAGCAACAGATGTTTCCTGAAATTTGTTATCTCCTACTGTAGCGTGGGGTGGCGAACAGCGAGGACATTTCTGACAGCTTAGTTTGATAAGAATTGTGAAATGGAGATACAAAGGGGGCAGGAGGGGGGAATGCAGAGATCGTCCTCAACCTTTTTCAATCAGTCCAACCAGGCCCTGTACGGTAATGGTCCCCTCCTTATGACTATAGTAACCAATAAGACAGCACCCAATTTTTAGCAGGCCTTTAGTGTGATTGTACATGAACGCTGGGGCCAGCTAATAGCCTCATTCAACTTCTTTTGGAGTTGATGAAAATCTTTCCCCTAACTTCAACAGAATCTAGATTAGGATATTAATAATTCACAGCGGGTGCAGTGTACTCCCTAGATGATCTATTGCTGCTTAGTGAGTTTTTATCTACAGTAAGATGGCATTGGTTCTCCAGCAAGTTCTTCAAAATTCCCTTCAGCATCCATAAAGGATTCTCACAGAGTTTTAGAGTACCAAAACAAATAGGTTTGACCATAGTGTCTCTGGCAATTTAAAAACTTCAAGTATCTATGCCATTAAAATAAAATTTCTCAAGAAAGAACCTTTACTGATCTTTTCCACTGATAGAGCACGTGGCACATTGGCAGAGCAGCAGCACCCTCCTGGCAAGCAGGGACTTCTCTGCAGGACGTGTAAATATGAGAGGACCTCCTCCCCAGATTGCAATTGCGTAGCACCTCTGGTTGGAAAAAGAG
>NW_009650063.1:501507-544697 GCF_000708025.1 Charadrius vociferus | reverse complement strand
GAGAAGCAGAACGCTAGATACATTTTTTTTGGAGGGAGGGTCTTGTTTTTCAGTCATTTGAGACCACAACTGTAAAAGTAATTAGTTCATTGTCCTTAAGAAATAAAAAAGTAAAACAAATTCAAAGTGAAAGGTCAAAAATCCTGTTTCAAATTTATAGGAAGCTACTTGTATCCTTCAGATAACACTCCAATTTTAAAATTAATGTAATTATTTTTGTGCATCAAAATTATTTATAGATTACTCCCAGTCCAACAGAAACAAGTTAACTTTTGGTGCTGATGAATTCTCAGGTTAGTCTGAATCTCTCAGCCCTATTTCCACTGAAATCCAGGACAAGATTCTCCTGGCTTTCCGCACGCTAAGGTCTGGTAAAAAGGCCATCTCCAATTTGTTTAACGTTTCCGTTTTGAACCAGCAACTCCAAATCCAGACCTAAATCCCTAATTAAAAAACACAAAAACAAGAGTTCATTCTTCCTCTTCAGACACCCTCAAGGTACACTTGGTCCTTCTTTCAGTAACTCTCTGGCACAAAAGTGTTCCAGCTTCTCAGTGAGGGAAAGTGTGGGTTTCTTTTACAAAACCTTGTATTAGGATCCTTTTTTTTTCCTTGCAAGTGGGAAGAGGGCCAAGAGTGAGAAGACGTGGTCAGTGGGGAGAACCAGGGGGAATTTGCAGCCCTGTTAAATTCCCCTTTCTTCCCCAGGAGCCACATTTCTGTCCTGCTTCCTTCCACACAGAAAAACTGATCCTTTTCCAAAGCAAGCAAACAAATGGATTTTATTTCTATCCTTCGGGTCATAGAAAAGCACTTGCTTGGGACAGATTAGTCACGATTAGTAATTCTCTTTCCTTTTTGGAAGTATTAGAAATAAGTCTAAAACTCATACGTTGTGTTTCAGGATGGTTATGAAAAATTCATTTTCAATATGATGTTATCTTGTAGACTTTCATTTTCCTTTATCTGTTTCATTCGTACACAGTTTGTGTGCATACATTTGAAGTAGACTTATTCAGAAAACTACGTGTATTTAATAATATTAGACTTGCTACAAATTTCACAAGCGACAAGAATACTTGGGTTGAGTGGAAAGAAAAAAACATGTATTCGACCAATATCCAGGTTTGTCAAGGGACTGACAAAGTGGGGAATATTCTCGTTTATATGTACAGCACCTGAAAGTACATAGTAGAGATGAAATTCAGAAAGATTATGGAGAGATGTTTAATCAAAAGATCTCTGCACAACGGAGAAGCACACAATCAGTATCTTACCCTGACTGAATGGGTTTGCAAATAAGTACAGGATGAAGTGACTACATACCTTATCAGTATTTTAACATCATAACTAAAGCACCAGGCATCTAATGGTATATCCGTCCTAAATCTCATCAGGCTACTTGTCGTGATGATATCCAGAGTGCTTTCCAGGTAAAGTTCAATAGCAACAGCAGAATCTTTGGATTGTGGATAGCAAGAAGATATTGTCAGAGTAAACCCATTATTTGGTGAAAATTTGTTTTAATATCTTAATCACGACTTCCTAACTTGTTTTTTCTCCCAGCGAGAGTCCGTGCATTGACAGTCTGTATGCTGTTGTCACACCATGACCGCATTTTCCAGGTGGAACCCTTTCCTCCTCTGCACTGCTACTCCAGCACAGTTATTCCACATCTCCCACACCAGGACAATGGGCCAGTCTTGGCATCAACATTTATTCCATAGCGTTAGAAATGATCAGCCTTACACAGGTTGCATATCACATTGGTAAACTGTGGACCGAGTTGAAAGATGCAGTGTTTAAAAAAACATTTATCTGAGGCTCCTGTAGGGCAATTCACAGAATTCACAGAATTCACAGAATTGTTAGGGTTGGAAGGGACCTCTGGAGATCATCTAGTCCAACCCTCCTGCCAGAGCAGGGTCACCTACAGCACGTTACACAGGACAGCGTCCAGGCGGGTTTTGAATGTCTCCAGAGTGGGAGACTCCCCCCCCTCTCTGGGCAGCCTGTTCCAGTGCTCCACTACCCTCAAAAGTAAAGAAGTTCCTTCTCATGTTAAGATGGAATATGGTATGTAACCAGTTAACGGGGTTGAGCTGATACATGCACTGTTGGGTTATCCAAATCCCAGCCTGAAATAAAGAGAGCAAGCCATCAAAGACTTCTGAGACCAATGTCACTGGCTAACTTATAACCCTGCATATACGCCTCTTCTCTCTCTGCAGCAGGGCAGCAGGGTCCCCCAGAGAGCTGCTATCACATCTGGACTGGGAATCACTCCCAGTTTGGCTCTCAGGAGCACGGCTGTGAGCCAGGAGACATAAATCAGAAATGAAAACCTTCACGAGCAGCTGCTGGGTTAAGCAAGGTTATAAGGAAAGAAAACCAAGGAGCTTTCCGCAAGCTAGGGGAAAAATCATCGTTCTCGTGACAAAGCCTCTACGCTGTGCCTTGGGGTGCAAAACCCCGACCCAGCGACGCCTTCCAGAGCCTTTCCATTCAGTTCACCAGGGCCCTGCTGGCAGCTCATGTGCATCTTCCCATGGTGCAGCAAAATAAAGGAAACATAGGTATAAGCTGAGTAAAAGCCACCCAAATGAGTGTAAGCGCTACAGAGACCTCTCTGTGCTAGCGGTCTCAGTGGTACAAGACAATTAGATAATTGGCAAGATTAGCCCAGAGCTGACACTCTACTTAAATAGACAAATGAGTCCAGATGGCTTTGAACAGCTGATTATCCAGCGTCGTTCCGTAGAACGAGCATGACCTGAGAAGCACAACGAACGCAGCTCCCTCTCTGCAGTCACTAGGAGCTGGAGAGGCTCAGCCTTCGGTGGCCATTTATCTCCTTGTCACAGCAGAACGTGGCACGGTGCAGCTCTTCAGGCAGTCCCTGTGCCCCAGACTGGGCTTTAGCTTTATTCCCCTCCAATACCACAGATCCAAGACTCCTCATAGCAGGCTGAGCAGAACTCGGCGTGGATCACCTGGAAGGGAACAGCAGCAGATGAGCAATGAGCAAAGACTTGCCTTCGCTTTGAGTTCCAAGCCAGCGCCACTGCACCACCGTAGAGGGCTGTTCATTATCATTTGGGGCCATTAGAAGATGCAAAGTTAGTTAGTACTGACCCGACCGCCATGCAGGAAGGGAAAAGCAGAGGTGTTTCCAACTCCAGGGAATTCTTCCAACATTGTCTACCCTCTGCAGCATCCCACACCTTGCGGTGCCTTTAGGTGTAGTCAAACACCAAAGGCTATATGTCAGTGCGTTTGATTCCTCCCCAACTCCTTCAAGAAAGCATGCAGTTTTCTTCTCAAAAAGCATGCAAGTTTCATTTATTCAAAGGCAGACTAAACTTCTCCTTTAACCTTTAAGTTCTGGAAGAAATTGGGATCAATAATTGTTTTTTCCAGCAATCCTCTCTTCTACATAATGAATTGAGCTCAAAGCAAAGCTCCATCGCCCCTCCAAGTCTCCAAAGACATATTAAATCCCACCGACCCTTTGCCGCAACAGGCTACTCTTCCCTAACCCCCTACCCACCTTCACTTACACAGGAACGTAGTTTTTGAAACCTCACACATGCACAAGCATGCTGGGCTGCTCGCACACATCACCTGTTGAAAGACCAAACATCTGAGCATTCTTTTGATGGAAATGTTGTGATATTAGCTCACCTGAATATTTCTATTTTGCTAGCTTATGTTCCTCACATCTGTTTGTGGAAGGTCACGTTTAGTCAGCACTCCAAAACCAGCATCAACTTCCGTTACACAATGCAAGGCTCAACAACCCCTGGACTCACGGGGTTTGCTGGCAAGCTTCCTTATTCCTTTTCTGTTCCCCTACCATTTATGTTACCATTTTCCAGGAAATGCACTTTCATTTTCATTAGGAAATAACTAGTGCAAAGCAGCTGCAGGTACGTGAGTGATGAATTCTGAGTATGATGTTGATATCCGTATCTCAAACTTCTACAGTCTTTTACCATCAAAGCACTTTACAAGCATCAGTAATAAACCATCAGTGAGACAGAAGTAGGTAATATAGTGCTGGGCTGGACCTGAAGACAGATGCCCCCAGATACCTTCTGACTGATAGGAAGAGCTGTTTTGAGAGTGCTACATCTAAGCAAACTACCAACCACCTTAACAGTTATCTAGGACCTCCTTTCTATGGTAGGTCCTAACAGGTTAAAATGCAAGCCTGGATTTATTATGAAGGTTTAATCACTTTAAACAAAACAAAAATCTCAAGCACAGAGGAAGAAGAGCACTTGGGGCTTCGGTGAGATGGACAAGATAAAAAGCAAGGCCAATTTTCAGCCGATTGTGGCATTTCAACAGTGGCAGGACACTTGATCACTATATCACTATCCCTTGGGGGACACAGCGCTACAAAACCATAAAAAATGAAGAGAGAAATCCACAAAGAGATGGGAAGCAATGTTTTAAGAGCTATGACATTGCCCATCACACAAAATTGACCAGAGAACAACAGGAGAGGAGAGCACGACAGCAAAGACAGTCGTAACTACATCTCCGAGCAAGTCCTTTGTCTCCATAAATAGCAACCACAACTCTGACCTACCCTCTTACATGGCTCTGTAGTCGATCTCATACCTCCTGACTAGCCCTGCTAGGAGGAAAAACTCTGTGACTACCCAAAGATGTTAGCTACAATAATATGTTGAAAGAAGGTACTCAGGTAGCTCCTACTCCCCTGGATTAGCTTTATCAGCTTATTCAGTAAGGATTGCTAATGCCTCATTTGTATGGTTACCCACTCACATCCACACCACACAGGCATGGATTGTGTCTACAGACAGGGGAGTTGGGAACCTGCAAAGATCACAAAGTCATTTAAAGATGGTGGGTTGGAAATTATTTTCCATTTCTAACTGTAACTGTCTGGTAATTACATACCTCTTGCTTCCTTTCTCCTTAGCACAGGTACACATAGTGACAGGAACTCCATCAGAGATTTAGCCCCCAACTGTGACAGTGTGCCCCCCACCAGGCGCCAACCTGATCTTTATCTCCCATGACTGCCCAAGCGATAACCACCCATGGTGGTCATAATGGGTGCATCTAGTCATGATGGCTGCACCCGGCTAAACGTGGTTTCGGAGAGACAGATAACGACACAATGGCCAAGAGCTAACTTGAGCAATACTGGTACTGTGGTCAATATGCAAATATGACTATGGGTCAATCATCTTACCTCCATAAATAGTGAACAGCCCAAGAGCCCTTTGAGCTCTCCTGCATAGCAGTGGGCTGCATGCCAGGATCTCCCCTTGAGTAAGGACGCCGCTCAAGGTTACCTCTTGCGATTCAGAGATTCCTTGCCTCAACAGATCCTCGGTAAGTGACTAATAACATGCTAAACTTTGGAATCGTAGCTAAGTGATATAAAAGATTGATTGCACATATATAATCATTTAGACATAAACCGTTGACCAAGTCTGGGACCAGGATTGGATCCAGCTGCACCTACACTCCTCTCTGAGAAGGAGTTTAGAAAGCAAGGGGGTCCTTACTGAATCTGATGACTCAACAAGAGGGTCTCCCTGACAGCTCTGTCTGACCCTGTCCTCTATGCAGTAAATAACCAAGTGTGCCCATAAATAACCAAGTAAATAACCAAGATGGTAAATAACCGTCTTGAATCTTGTTAAAACACTGCTGCATTTACCATCAAACTTCGTTAAGTCCAGCTCTATTGCTGCTTCTTTCTATGAGTGAAGCACAGCACTCCAACCATGACACCAACTCCAAACCCACCACGTCCAAAGGCAGCTCTCTCACATTTCTGCAGTACTGATGGCAGCCGTCAAAACCAGACCATCTTCTGCATAAATTCAACAATAGTGGTAAAAGTCCACTGAAACCTTGGCACCTGCCCTCTCTTATGGGTTAAAAATCTACTCTGGGGTCAATTAAAGGATTTTATATGTTAATAAGTTGGGAAGGGGAAAAGTGTTCAGGGTTAATTTGTTTCCAGGTGGGCTATTCCCTCCGTTTCCTGGTGGGAGAGAGGAACTTTGCACTGAAAGGTTTGTTTATGGAGCTGACACCTCTTCGGAAAGGATGGAGCAGACGAGTTCTGATTTCACCACCTCTCTCTGCAGTGGTGTTCCATAGCTTTGCCACTTTACAGCCGTGCTGCTGCGAAACACTTCACGCCGGAGCAGTCTGATACAGCAAGGGCTTCAGCCACGCATTCATCCGTGCTCCCTGTGAACATCCAAGAAAAATAGTATTTGTTCAGGTTTATACATGCACTGGCGTGTTTGTTCAAGGATGTGTCAAAGAAACAAGGGGCCCTGAGCTGTCCTCTGCAGTACAAAGATATCCTAATACTGAAGCTGACTTTAAGGAGGAGGTCCTTTCGCTTCAGAGAGCTCTTGTGGTGCAAGGCAGGGGTCTGAGGTCTGACTGTATTAGGTTGTGCTACAGCAATCCTGAGACCAAACTGCCCTGACTAGGCTTCAAGCACTCAGGTAAACTCAGCTAATTTACATGAGTGTGGGAGTAAAGGAGAAAGCTTTCAATGCCATTGGAAAAGAACAAACAGAGTAAGAAGCCAAAGACTCCTATGCACTGCAGTAAGGTCAGAAAAGTTTGGACAAACCTGAAAAATAAGTGCACAGACTCTGTATCTTAAAGTATTGATCACAGTTCTGAAACAGGAACAGAAATAACACCTGATGCAGAAATCAGGAATGTGGGAGATGGGGCAGTACTTGACCCTTGCACAAATCTCGGCTCTAAAACTTGGTCACTGACTTAATTGATTGTTTTAAATATGTAATTTGGCCAATGGTCAGATAGCAGCGGAGAAATAGCTTTTCCCTCAGACCCGCTGTGCCTGCGAGCACAAACCACCTGGCTGTTGAGCCTGCGCGCACCTTTCCAAAAAAGCAGACTCTCTGTCAGCAGAGTTTTTCACTCCTTTACTCCCAGGTGCAATGGTGGATCAGTGATCACAAATTGCATTTCTACACCGGCTCCAGTCTCCCTTTCTTGGCAAGTATTCATAGAATGGTTTGGGTTGGAAGGGACCTTCAAGATCATCTAGTTCCAACCTGAAGAAAGGTATCAGATCTCCTAGCACAGGATGATGTGGCCGGCATTTTCTGGGGCCTTGTTAGGATCTAAAGAAGAGTGCTCAGAATAAAATCAGGTTTCATCTGAATCACCAGGATGCTAATTCATAGAATCATAGACTCGTAGAATGGTTTGGGTTGGAAGGGACCTTGAAGATCATCTAGTTCCAACCCCCCTGCCATGGGCAGGGACACCTCCCACTACACAAGGTTTCTCAAAGTCCCGTCCAACCTGGCCTTGAACACCTCCAGAGATGGGGTACCCACAGCTTCTCTGGGCAGCATGTTCGAGTGTCTCACCACTCTCAGAGTGAAAAATTTCTTCCTAATATCTAATCTAAATCTCACCTCTTTTAAACCTCTTAACGGTTTAAAACCGTTACCCCTCATCCTATCGCTCAACTCCCTGATAAAGAGTCCCTCCCCAGCTTTTCTGTAGCCCCTTTAGGTACTGGAAGGGGCTCTAAGGTCTCCCCAGAGCCTTCTCTTCTCCAGGCTGAACACCCCCAACTCTCTCAGCCTGTCCTCACAGCAGAGGTGCTCCAGCCCTCTGATCATCTTTGTGGCCTTCCTCTGGACCTGCTCCAACAGGTCCATGTCCTTCTTATGTTGGGGGCTCCAGAGCTGGAGGCAGCACTGCAGGTGGGGGCTCACCAGAGCAGAGGGGGAGAATCACCTCCCAGAGAGGGAGAGTCACCTCCTCCTTCCTACTCCCTTTTCCTTGTCCTTTATTCCCAAGGCATACCTTCCTCCTTCCTGGCAGTAGTTTTCCTGCTCGCCCTCCTTCTAAAACTCCAGTGATCTAACCCCAGCACATACCCTAACCTCCCTTCACATACCGAACTCTTCTGCCCAGCACAGCATCAGCACGGTTTACACCCCTCAGCTTCAAGAAGACAACCCACAAACTCGCCATCACCCTTTTTTCCCCTGCTCTAAGCAGCGGTCCGGACATACAGAGGGGAGAATAAACAGCCAAGAAAGAAGATCCCCAATTCCCTTCCCACTCAAAATTTGCGCAACAAACAAACATCTGGGAGCAAGGGCGACATCAATGTGATGCACTTCAGCAGCACCCCTGGCCTCCATTTTTGCAGGGACTGAGCATACCCCAGTCAAAGCCCTGAGGACACGGTGAGGGGAAGCCACAGCGGGAGTAGCGTGAGGCTCCCTGCAGCGTGCTCCCTGAGCCCACTTCTCATTTCTGCTATGGGTTATGTTCCATGAGGTTACAACTCCCCTTCCTCCCTTTTCAGAGACAGAAGGACAGGCTGAGGCCCATACCGCCCTGCATCAAGGCAAGGTCTGATCAGCATAGAGGTACCACCTGGGGGTAACTTCTGGAAACAGACCTGCAGCAGCAGCTGTCAGGAGAATCACAGAGTCGTAGAATTGTCTTGGTTGAAAGACACCTTTAAGATCATCAAGTCCAACCATTAACCTCACACTGCCAAATCCACCACTAAACCATGTCCCTCAGCACCACATCTACCCATCTTTTAAATACCTCCAGGGATAGTGATTCAACCACTTCCCTGGGCAGCCCGTTCCAATGCTTGATGAGCCTCTCAGTGAAGAAATTTTTCCTAATATCCAATCCAGTCCCCCCCGGTGCAATTTGAGGCCATTTGCTCTGGTTCTATCACTTGTTCCTTGGGAGAAGAGACCAAACCCCCCTCGCTACACCCTCCTTTAAGGGAGCTGTAGAGAGCGAGAAGGTCTCCCCTCAGCCTCCTTTTCTCCAGGCTGAACACCCCCAGTTCCCTCAGCCGCTCCTCATCAGACTTGTCCTCCAGACCCCTCACGAGCTCCGTTGTCCTTCTCTGGACACGCTCCAGCGCCTCAATGTCTTTCTTGTCGTGAGGGGCCCAAAACTGAACACAGCACTCGAGGTGGGGCCTCACCAGTGCCGAGTACAGGGGGACGATCACTGCCCTAGTCCTGCTGGCCACACTGTTCCTGACACAGGCCAGGATGTTGTTGGCTTTCTTGGTCACCTGGGCACACTGCTGGCTCATCTTCAGCTGGCTGTTGACCAACACCCCCAGGTCCTTTTCTGCCAGGCAGCTTTCCAGCCACTCTTCCCCAAGCCTGTAGCGCTGCATGGGGTTGTTGTGACCCCAGTGCAGGACCCGGCACTTGGCCTTGTTGAACCTCATACCATTGGCCTCAGCCCGTGGATCCAGCCTGTCCAGATCCCTCTGTAGGGCCTTCCTACCTTCCAGCAGATCAACACTCCTGCCCAACTTGGTGTCATCTGCAATCTTACTGAGGGTGCACTCGATTCCCTTGTCCAGGTCGTTGAAAAAGATAAGAGAACAGGCCCCGGTACTGAGCCCTGGCCAGTAGCCACCTGCTTCCACTGCATGGTGCAATGGATCACCAGCCTCTTACGCATGTGATGCAGTAAGAAAGAAGAGGAAGTCCTGACCCGTTCTCTGTCAGCATGAGTGTCTGGTATATTAAGAAACTTCCTGGGGGCTACGCAGCCAGCCAGCTGTGGTCAATGGGAGCCTGCAAATCCTAATGGCTCAAAACTGAAAGGACACAATTTTCAGCTATAATTTTGCTCCTTGTATGCATCAGTTCTCTGATGACTCCTTCCTACCCCTACCGTTCAGAAGGAAACTGAGAGTATACCAGCTATATCAGCCAGTGGCTATGCAGGGAAAGCTCTGGCGCAGAGTCCTTGCAGGGCTTGTGTGGGGAATGGAGAGCTAGAAACACGCAATTGTGAGGACAGCAGCCTCCTGTCACTCCAATAAATGCTCTCTGAGACATGAATTTTCAGGTAACATGTCACATTAGACCAAAGCCCTACGGTATATTAAATGTCTTCTGCAGAGATTTTGTCTGATCTCTTTTTGCTGCCAGGGTAGTTTTGAAAAAAGACGTGATCTGCCTATAACCTGAAGTGGAGCTGTTCAGATACACTCTGTTCCCTTCAAAGCAGAGAAGAACAAGACCAATAGTACGGTAGCTTAAAAGCCTCCACTCTGGCAGAAAGACAATTTCCCACAGTGCAGGTACTGCCTACAGGTGCAGATATCTTTCCAACATCTCTTCTGACTCTTAGACGGGAGGTGGTGGGGCTATAAACAAACCACGGACAACTTTACCGGGTGCCTAGAGGGCAAGCTGGAGTGTGACTGAGGAGACGTTGGTATAACTGAGCCAGCCTTTCAAGAACTCCCTTTGAAGTCGAATATGTCTTATTTCCAATCATTAAAGAAAACAGTCAATTCCTGTTTTCCTATAGAAAAGAGGGTAATGACTTCAGCAAGGCTTTCAACAGGTTTGTGGGTTAGATGAATGAACAGTGGGGTGGATTGAACAGTGGCTGGCAGATAGAGCTCAGAGGGTTGTGGTTAGTGGTGCAGAGTCTAGTTGGAGGTCAGTAACAAGTGGTGTTCCTCAGGGGTCAGCACTGGGTCCAGTCCTGTTCAATATATTCATCGGTGATCTGGATGAAGGGATAGAGTGTACCATCAGCAAGTTTGCTGATGACACAAAACTGGGAGGAGTGGCTGACATGCCAGAAGGTTGTGCTGCTTTACAGCGTGACCTGGACAGGCTGGAGAGTTGGGCGGAGAGGAACCTAATGAAATTCAACAACGGCAAGTGTTGGGTACTGCATCTGGGGAAGAATAACCCCATGCACCAGTACAGGTTGGGGGGTGACTGGCTGGAGAGCAGCTCTGTGGAAAGGGACCTGGGAGCCCTGGCGGCCAAGAAGGCGAATGGCATCCTGGGGTGCATCAAGAAGAGTGTGGCCAGCAGGTCGAGGGAGGTCATCTATCCCCTCTACTCTGCCCTGGTGAGGCCTTGTCTGGAGTACTGTGTCCAGTTCTGGGCTCCCCAGTTCAAAAAGGACAGGGAACTGCTGGAGAGGGACCAGCAAAGGGCTACAAAGATGATTAGGGGATTGGAGTATCTTTCTTATGAGGAAAGGCTGAGGGACTTGGGTCTTTTTAGAGAAAAGAGGACTGAGGGGGGATCTTATCAATACTTATAGGGGGGGTGCCAGGTAGATGGGAATAGTCTTTCTTCAGTGGTGCCCAGTGATAAAACAAGAGGTAACGGGCACAAACTCGAGCATAGGAAGTTCCATCTAAACGTGAGGAGCGACTTCTTTCCTTTGAGGGTGGCAGAGCACTGGCACAGGCTGCCCAGAGAGGTTGTGGAGTCTCCCACTCTGGAGACATTAAAAACCCACCTGGACGCCGTCCTGTGCAACTGCTGTAGGTGATCTCCAGAGGTCCCTTCCAACCCTGACCATTCTGTGATTCTGTAATCGTCTCCTAGTGCTTCAGTCAACATCTTTTTTTTTTCTTTCACAACCACATTTCCTAATTTCCTTTCAGATCTACAGCTACCACAGAACCAACCACAAGACACATCTTTGATTACATCAAAAGCATGTTCCCTTTAACAATGCAGATCTTTCCTCATATTTCACGGCATTATCATCACTAGAAGAAAAGTCATAGTTTCAGACTGACCCTCCTGAGGTCAATTTTTCTGCTGACACATACCCAGACCAAAGCAGGACTGTTCCCAACTAAGTCACAGTGGTGCTGACTCCTTTAGGTTTCTGAAACTGCCCTGGGATTTGGCCCGCAATGGCACTGCCCAGCCATCTCAAATCTCAGGGCAGCGTTATCTCCATTCCACAGATTGAGAAAGAAGGGCAAAGAGAAGTGCGCTGATTTGCCCACGCAGCAAAATGAATACCGAGAATAAGAGCAAAATCCCTGAATGTTTCTGCCTCTATGCCTACTACTAAGATTTCAATGAAAAGTGGCAAGATGAAAGTATATATTTGTTGTCTGTTACTCCTGTGCCTACTCATTTGAGAATAAGCCTGAAAAAAAAAAAAAAAGAATCTTTACTTCAAATTTTACTTCAAATTAAACAGATCAGATCTATGTTGCAAAACTACCCTGATGTAATTCAGGGAAAGGTGGCTAAAGATACAATCCCATATCAACACAGTTTGGCAAGGGGCCCTGGTGTCAACACGACGACACTCGAAAGAGCTGGCATGGTTTATTTCACCCAGAAAAATAAAGACTCTTGCCATGTCTGTGCTGGTTAGTAAGTGCGCTGGCAAAGCGCTCTTTCCCCATACTTGGCTGTGCTGCTCCACTCAGGATGGACTGCTGCAGCTCGTATTTTTGTAACTCCCTTTAGTGCTAAAGTCACTTCTTGAGTACTAGCTTAAAAATAAAATAAAAAAAAAAAAAAGAAAAAACCTACCCACCCATTCTCTTTACATTCTTTTACGCACTTCCCAATATCAAGTATTTTTCTTAAAGAACACAAAAAGTGATAAAACAGTTTGCAAAGCAGAATAATGTCAGTACTCTAGTTTACTTTGTAATTGTCAGCTTCATCCTTTTTCATTGTATACAACGTATTTAGTATCTGAGATTGTTGCAATAGGAGTCAATAAAAACTAGCCTTCCTGTTGCAACCATAGCATTGACATTTTTTACTCTCTTATTGCCTGCAGCTTGACGAACTCCTGAATTTCTTCTCTTGCAGACATCCTTAGACATGATGTAGGGACACCACAACTTGAGTCACGCTGTCGACTCAGCATCAAAGCTAGCGGATCTCGCGTTCAAGTGCACGGCGTAACCCTTGGGCTTTCCCTACTTACTAATATACCAGATTGAGACCTCTTATTTCTAAAATGATAGTCGGATCTTTGTGCCCTCCACAACCTTTCAGGATTCCCACAGTATAATTAGAGCCAGAGCACAAAATGTGCTCATTCACCTCTGTACGGTGATTGTGAAAAAAAAAAAGAAAGCGAAAAAGGTTCTCTCTTCTAACTGCCAAGGAAAAGGTCTACAATATCCATGCTCAGCCAAAAACTACTGGTAGGACAGGAGTTTGTGCTCTGGAGATTTTTGGCTACTTTAAGCAGAATTATATGTTGAAGGTGGTGTTTTATTTGATCTTTCTCCATCAAAAAAACACCCTCCATAACACTAAAACATCTGAAGGAGTGAAGCTGAGGCTGAATGTAGAGTGGCTAATGTCATCAACGCCGAGCTAATACGTGACTAAGCTTTGACTTAACGTCGGACCGTCACACAAAGCTCTTCTGTGTCCTCTTCCTCCCAAAGCTCCCCAGCAGCTTTCGTCGGCACTTGCCCTTCCCAGGATTAGCCCGAATTAGGCCAGAGTTTATCTGAGGAGGGCAGGGACTCTCTGCTTTCTGTTTGCACGTTGCCAAGGAAGAGAAGATCAGGGGCTTCTTCGAGTTGTAAAAATAAGAATTGGTGCTAGAATCTGTCAGATACACTGGTATAATTACAGAAAAACTCTCAGGAGTTAATGATAATTGAGTGATGAGATGCAAATTTTGGAGTTCAGACTCAGATTCCCCCTTGTGACTAAAAAACCACAGGATAACAGGATTCCGGAGCTCCAGGAATTATTCTCCCTTCAAAGTGATGAACAGAAACATGGAGTTCCAGTGGTGACATTTATTTTTTATCCTTTCATAAATTAATTTTTCTGATAAACTTGGGGGTGTCACTTGTGCTGGAATTACTATTATTTTTTAAGTGAATTTAAGCTCATTTGAACACCCTGAGAAACTTGTTGGAAACTTGTTCAAATTAGTCTCTTTCCATCCTATGCTGATCCAGTATGGACAAACCTCTTGGTCAGCATGAAGACCTTCTGGAGTTTCAGGAAGAGTAAATTACAGAAGGAGGCAGAGTTAAATAAGCAGCATCACTTTCCTTAATAACCCACTAAAAATGACACTGCTGCGCGATGATGTAGTGGAGACCATGTAAAGCCCAGGTGAAAACAATAGTAAAAGGACTCCTAGATGCAAGGTTTGGGTAAAAGCTTGGGTATCACTTGTGTGATAAGAGGTTCTCCAGACCTTTATGTAGCATTTCCTGGACAGCTGTCCCACTGCTGGAACAGGTTTGATACATTATTAGGCTGCACACAGAAAGAACAGCAGAGATTATCACAGGAACAACAGGATCCTGGGAAAAAAATGTGTCAGATTTGAGACTTACCTGAAAAATGTGGGGGGAGGGTGGGCAGGAAAGAGGGAAGGAAGCCAAATGCAGCCCCGCAGGATGTGAAGTAAAAGTAAATGTAACCTCCGTGTATACACACAGTGCTGCTTCCTGAGCTGGTTTTCTCACAAGCAGAATAGGAGTTATGTTCAGCTTGAACAGAAAAATTAGTTTTCTAAAACCACACAAACTGCCTGATGAATAAAGAGAAGATCATGAACTGAAAATCTGTATCCTTCAGGAGATGGTAAAAATCCCTCCAAGTTACTACAATGCAACTGCTGGCAGTTCCTCACATACCTGACGTTCACTTTTTACAAAAATCTGCAAAGTAACGATGCTGGTTAAAAGTAAGGGCCAAAATTTCAGCTGGTCAAGCGTGCACTGTGGGGACCTTGCTGTCATTGGGAAGTCAGCAGTCCTCTTTTGAATGTGACACAGTTATGGCCAGATGAAAAAAAAAAAAGATATGAATGTAATTGATAAGGCTATTTTGGTACAATCCATCGGGAGACATTAGTGCAAGCATACAATAATCCCAGGATTATAAAAAAGATAGCCCAAAGGAATTTTGGACATGGACAAATCTCAACTTTACTGCTTTGCAGAAAATAATGCCACCTGGTGAAGGCAAATCAGTCTCCCCAGAGCCACTCACTGAGAAGGAGAGACACCGTATAGGAACTTAGACAATAAAGTAGTCATCAACACAAGCTAATGCAGATGCTCGTAATCCGGACCGCTGCAATTCTGCAATTATTATTGCACCCAGCATCAGCCCTGCAAGGCTCTGCTCACCACACTGTCTCCTCCCCAGCTTTGAATGATGAAGAACAAGGGAGCTGAGCTCGAGGAATCCAAAAACAAAATTAAGAAGACCCAAATAAATTCAAAATGAACTTTTGAATACATTACCATCCAACGAATCTGCTGTAATTTCAGGGTACGTGTGTCCTGCTCTTGCAGACGCTATAGCTTACGGGCAGCAATCCTGTTGCCGGCAGTCAGGTTACTTTTCTGAATAGGGGTTTCTGGGTCCTGCCCTCTAAACAGAAAACCATTCAAGCCACATGCAGACTAGACCAAAAAAGTGAAGTAGCAACAGTACAGTTTGCAACTTCATTTCACATGGTTTGCCATGCTGTGACTTTTCTTCCCACAAGCCCACATTATTATCGCTTACAATGAAGCTGCATAATAATCTATGGTTTAATAAACAAGAATTTCTTTAAAATACTGGACCCTTTATGAGGAAGAGTCTGCCTACCCACTGCCTGCAGGAATTTATGTAAATGTCAGTCACACGCTATTTTTAGGCAGAACTTATTATCAGCTTGTTAAAGTCCTATTAAGAGTCATACATATATACATATATATAGTTTATATATATATATATATATAAAT
The DNA here is from genome assembly GCF_000708025.1 of Charadrius vociferus. Classification (NCBI taxonomy): domain Eukaryota; kingdom Metazoa; phylum Chordata; class Aves; order Charadriiformes; family Charadriidae; genus Charadrius; species Charadrius vociferus. Next base: position 529,120 of record NW_009650063.1, on the reverse strand, counting down.
CAGACTGATGTTTCTGTAATATCCCTTAGCAGCCTACAGAAACCCCAGATTCACCAAGGCCAAACACTATTTTCTCTACAGCACTCCTTCCTAAGGAAAAGTAATTTCAGACGGTAAAGCTGAACTGGGGATTATCTTTATGCAGCAAGATCTTGGCTGCATGACAGAAAAATTAAAGGAGCCTGCTGATCAGCTGGAATACTACAGCTCCAAGTATGTTTGGATGACAGCCAAAGTCTTGGAATTGTTTTGCCATGAAATCTGCTTTTAGACAGGAAGAACAGGAAAGTTTTCGGTCTGGAAGAGGCTTCGTGATGAAAAGCTTGGTAATCAAGCCCATTATTCACATCCAATCAAGCCTGCCCCTCCCGGCTCCCCGCTCCCAGCTCCAGCCGCAGCACACCCATACAAGCGCACCCCACGCACTGCACATGCTTTTGGACTTTATTTGCGATAAAGTCGCTCAATATTTAGTTCAAAATTATACTGCTGGTTTGAGCGAGCTGTGCTTCATTTGCATAATACAGGTCATAGAGATGACTGTCCTTTAAAATGCGTTATTTGACAGTATTAGATGCAATCCAGACCTCCTGGCTCCTAAAGACAAAGTAAGTTCAGGTGTTACTTCAGGTGTTGCTTTTTCCTCTGCCTGCCCACACCTGCAGTGGCACTTCAGCCATCACATACCCTTAGCTGACACACAGGTTTCTGTACGGCCAGTACGGCGCAGATACATATTTAAAATGCGGATGGCGTGTAGAAGTGTGCCCTCGTGACTGCAGTACGGGGAGCTCTCCAGGGCTGCTCTTGCTGGTGAACTATTAGAATCATAGAATCATAGAATTGCTGAGGTTGGAAGGGACCTTTAAGATCATCAAGTCCAACCATCAATCTCCCCTGGCAAAGCCACCTCTAAACCATGTCCCTAAGTACCCCATCTCCCCTGTTTTTAAACCCCTCCAGGGATGGCGAATCTACCACCCCCCTGGGCAGCCTCTTCCAATGTCTAATAACCCTTTCAGTGAAAAAATGTTTCCTAATATCCCCTCTAACCCCCCCCTGACATAACTTGAATTCATTTCCTCTCGTCCTATCACTTTTCACCAGGGAAAAGAGGTCAGCCCCCACCTCTCTACACCCTCCTCTCAGGGAGTTGTAGAGGGGGATAAGGTCTCCCCTCAGCCTCCTCTTCTCCAGGCCGAACGCCCCCAGTTCCCTCAGTCGTTCCTCATAAGACTCGTGCTCCAGACCCCTCACCAGCTTCGTAGCCCTCCTCTGGACACGCTCCAACACCTCAATGTCCTTCTTGTAGTGAGGGGCCCAAAACTGAACACAATACTCAAGGTGGGCCCTCACCAGTGCCGAGTACAGGGGGAACCTGTATTGCAGCCACAAAGTCAGCCAGAACACAGTCCAGGGTCTAATCCTGGAAATCGCAGGCAATTAAAAAGGAGAGCCTGCACGGCTGTGAAACACTTCCTGAAGCAGAGTATTTGGCTGGCTTTGCTCCACCTGGGACACCCAAGGACCATCCTCCACCCCTACCCAGGCCTGCGTGTCGCAGGGCAGCCGCCCTCTGCACCCAGCGAGGACTGGATGCGGTGGAGAAGCAGCCCCAGCAGTTGCGAGAGCACTTGCTCTGCACTGATCCCATCTTTGTTTCCATACAAAGTGTTCAAAAGGTTTTCGTAACGCCGGCTCGTCACCACCCTAGATATTCGACTATGGAGGTATTGCTGTGGTTTCACAACAATAAATCCAGTTTCACAACTCCCTGCTATTGAATCAAAAATTACCTTGCATCAGATGGCAGCAGCCTAAGGTTTGCTCCGTCAAATTTCTGTAAGAAGTCGTGATGAGTTAACACTGCCGTGGCAGGCTTTGGGCTAGATCACGTACTGTCCCCTCCTCTGTCACACTGGCAGGGACACCATAAACTCCCCAGCAGCTGCTCTAGTGCATTGGGTGGGATGGCAGCTGCACCTCCTCAGATCTGTGCTCTGCTATTGAAAAAGAGGTAACGGGCACAAACTCGAGCATAGGAAGTTCCATCTAAACATGAGGAGGGGCTTCATTCCTGTGAGGGTGGCAGAGCACTGGAACAGGCTGCCCAGAGAGGTGGTGGAGTCTCCCACTCTGGAGACATTCAAAACCCGCCTGGACGCCGTCCTGTGCCACTGCTGTAGGTGACCCTGCTCTGGTGGGGGGGTTGGACTGGATGATCTCCAGAGGTCCCTTCCAACCCTGACCATTCTGTGATGCTGTGATTGTGGGCATGGTGGCATTAGTCTGCTCAAGCCGCACTGAACTGGTGTGCACTGCCTTCCCGATATGACCATGGAAAGCCATGGGCACTGCCACTGGGGCTCCAGCGCTGCTCTCCGATTTGAGTCCAAGTCTGATCCAACCTGTCTCACGCCCAGTCTTGCCCTCTCTGCCTTTCTCCCTCCCTCAGAACCACCAGCAATTTGAACTGGATCTTAACTCTGAATTATTTCAAGTAACCCACCTCCCCACAAGTGGTGTAATAGCCAGTTGTTCTAGAAAATTAACTTCATTAAAAGATTCATTGGTGTGATTTGCATGATTGAAATAGAGCTTTTAGACCGACAAGTGTAGAGAAAATAATTTCAAATTACCACATAGGGACGGTTTGCCTCCAAGTTATTTTTGTTCCAAACTTGGAGGGCATGACAATTGTCATACAGGCGTATGGCAGGGAACGTGGCAGGGGTTTTAGTCACCGGAGGTTAAGCATAACTGAGAGACATTCAGGCATTGCTTTGAAGCCTTTTGTCTGTACTACATCTATACTTAGCAACCTATAGGCAATTTCATAATGACAGTTTTGCCCAGCTGTCTCTGGGATCACTTGCGGCTGCTACAGAAATACTGAAGCAGTCACACAGCCCTTTGTGGCTTTGAGAACTGAAGAGAAACAGTTCATTGCGACCCCAAACGTAATTAATTCACAGGTCCTGAGCATCTCCTTGGCAAGCCATGGGAGGCAGAGTCTAACTACCTTGGCTCACAGAAGCTGTTTACAGCCATCAGCTGCTTGATCTCAGGTTGTCCCTTCAGCCATCAGAAGGAAGAGAGTCTACAGAATGGACAAGACAGCTCCTGTAGCTCTGAAAGCAGCTTACAGAGTTGAACGAGGAACAAGTTATGCCTCCATGACTTGAAACCCCTCAACAGTCCTTCCCCTGCTGCCCAGGCAGGGTACTCTCACCTACAGCCAGCCCCGATCTCATGGAGAGCATCTTACAGGCTTTGAGGAGACTTCTTGATGGAACCCCTCCAGCACACTTCTCATTTGCATATGTGTTTTATCTATAGGACACTGTCTCTTGTTACAGAATCATCAGAATCCATGGATTTTATGCGTTTACATCCCATAGTATACTTCATCCAGGTCATCAAATCCATCTTGTAGATTTTTCAGATTCTTCTGCCATCAGCTCCAGGACAGCTAGTGAAAAGAGTCGGGGTGGCCACACCACTTTGTAGTCTAGCAGAGCTCAGCTAGCATGGGATACCTGGCTCTCCTGATCCACTCTGCAGTAGGGTGGCACAGATTTATCAATAGTGGCACTAATCAACTAATGGAAGATAAAATGAGGCATGGACCTCTTCCAGAGGCATGCATCCTGGGCATGTTATTATAACATTCTCAAAGTAGTAGGGGAAATCGCCTCTATTCCTGACCTACTGCTGTCATGAAACCTGTTTACATTGTCCTGAAATCTGTTTGCATTAAAAGGGACTTTTTCTGTTGCAAGAATAATGCTAAATTTCTGAAGATGACCAGTTATTGACAACTTTTAAGTTACACAGGGTGATGTGTTTTTCTATTATGTTGCATACCTGCGGGGAATATTTTGTTTATGAAGTTATCTTACTGCTTCATGACTCCTTTCTGATCCTGAATATCATCAGAAAACAAATATTCCGTTTAAACGCCTTGCCTGTCTTTTGAAACGTGTGGAATAACAAACATTCCCAAAAGCAATGCCTCGAAGCGTGGTTTACTTCCTCTGAGCTCCGCTAAGTAAGGTTGTCTGAGTCATGGATTTTCCTGCCTGCTTAAGTCTGTAGTCTAACTATTACTCCTAAGTACAGTGCCGAAGTCCAGTGTTGCAAGTCCAAGGGTTTCTGTTTCCTTCTTACGTATAGCTGGAGATTTGACTTTGCTCTGGCAGCCCCGTTGTACCAATCGCACTGAGTCCTGAGTGCTCAGCATTTCTCAGCAAAGCTGAACTGTGCCTGCGCTGAGGACGAAGCAGAACGGCACGTCTTGCTCTCCCCTTCAGAGGGGTCAAAATTCAACTGAGCGGCAGCGGCAGAAGGGCTCTGACAGACACTGCTGCCTCAGGGCGGCTCACGGTACTAAAGCTAAGTGAGCTCCCTGATCCCAGGAACAGGAGGCCATGGTCTAGTTCAGCTCTTTGCAGGCTTATATGTCCACAGTATTCAGCCTGTTGTTGTTCCCCTCCTCAGCACCTGGAAAATACATATACATGAATACGTGTGTATATCTATCTATCTATCTGCTGACCGAGGGAGAAGGGAGGAGGGAAAAACAGCCAATCTGCAGCCCATAAATCCCTTCACCTCACTACTGGCATAACCTGAGATTTGGAGGGTCTGTCTGCCTGGTCCCCCTTCCCCACCCAACTCCTTCTTCAGGACCCACATCTGTCTACCCTTGGGCAACTGTCAACTTTGCTTGCACCTAGTGCCCGATTTAGATACTACCAAATAATTTAACATACTATGAAGAGCCAGAAATTTGGATATGACCTTGAGACCTAGTGTTATCTCAGGACTCCTGAGCAATACACCCAGTATCAGTTTTCCCCTTCCTTAAAATCAAGTAACAGCCAAGTTCTCCTTTGCAGACCACTGTGCTGGTACTACCTAACAGCGATGAGGTAATCTGATTAACTGGTATCGGAGTCTACAGAAATACCACCTGTTTACTCTGGTCTTCAAAAGGGATCACCTTTCCCAATTTATTGATTGGCTTTGTGGTTACTTGGGTGTGACAATTTTATGCTTACATGTGTTGGAACTTACCACTATCAAAGCATTTTGACATAGTATGGTGCAAACAGACATGTCGCTGCATGAAAACTGAAAGTTCATCTGCACAAAGAGCTCAGATTCATTAGACTAAAATAGCTTTCAGTTCGGTTTCATTTGATAAGTCTGTACAACTCTCCTGTGTGGATATTGTTAGAAGTGTTTAAGAATCCTTAGGCTGGCATCGCATCATACACCAATAGCGGAGTATTCGCACAAAGGAATTCAGCTCTTGAGCTGTTATGTATTAGCAGGCGCTATTTTATTAAATCAGATTTCATCTCAAGAGAGGTTGGGAAAGAGAAGGGGAAGGGAGTGCTGGGCTATTATCATCCTCGGCATCTTTTTTGCATTGTTAGGTTGGTTTGTGGAATGGTTATACGGGTGTTCTTGCAAAACTAATTCTAATTTACTGCATAATCCTATTTGTTTACTTTGGCTCCGAAGAAAGCTGAGTGCAACACGTCAATGTATGTGTTCTCGACACTAGGGCTCTCTTACATGTCACCACAGGTATATTTTATCTCACAGCTGGCATCTACACATTTATTTTATTCCCCAGACAGTCATAGGAGAATGGTTTCAGAGAGACAAAGGGAAAATATCTGCTCTGTTCAGGAGTCACAAGCAAGCAGGAAAAACTTAAGAGTAAGTAAAACTATACTATGGACCGTGAGGTCAAAACGGAAACCAGACATTGTTTTCTTTGCAGTTAAAGTCCAAAGCAATCCCAAATTATGTCAAAACCCAACCCACTTTGGCTGAAAGAGGATCACTGTTTTTGAAAGTGAGTCAAGAGAGGGATGCTTAATCACAGCCATGGCTTCTGCCTTCAAGCACTGCAGCTAGACTTACAAAGACAAATATACCCTGACCTGAAAATCCAGTACAGTATCTAATTTTTCTCACACTTCTTATGTTGGATCAAACCCAAAAAAGGGAGGAGAACAGACTTAAGGAGGTGGGTAGTCTCTGCTGTGTTGCTGCTGCTTTGCAATCCTCACTATCTCCATCATCCTCATGGAGCCCTGTACAGTCTCTTCTCTGCTGTGTTATTACCTGAATTTCACCTAGCTCTTTCCCACCTGCTTTCTGATTCAAGACTTTTCTTCCTCCATCTTCTCTATTTGCCACAACCATCCACAGCATTTCCATTTTCTGCTGGAGGAACCACCCCATTCCTCAGTTGTATACTTTATCATCATCACCACAACTTCTTTCAATTCACAGCCCTTTTCTAATTCCATTCAAAAGAAGGGTGTTGAATTAAGGTGTCCTTTGCAAACAGTTCCTCTCCAGTTCCTCGTCTAATGTATAGCTGGTCTTTGGCCACCAGCTGCCTAAGCTTTTTCCAGAGACACTCCTTCATCCTGTGAGATCTGGTTTGCCAGCAATGATTACACTTTGGCCATTCTTGGCTTCATCTTCTTTTATCCCTTAGCATGGTGCTATTTCTCATCATTCCATATCCTCTTCTACTTTTGATTCCTTTCCCCTTCCCTCCCATGTCAACTTCTCTTCACCTAACCCAGTCCTACTAGTTCATCCACACCTGTGACCTGGATTGATGCTACAGATCATCTCTGAGAGAAGTCCTGTAGCAAGGATGGTCTTCCTTATCACAACAGTGTTCTCTCCTCTTCCAGAGCCCCCATCTGCCTCAGTTTACCCCTTGCCTCTAACATTATGCCTTTCCACCAGTTGTCTTTGCACAAGGTGTTACTGATTTCACCCAAGAAAATTTAACCATATTCATTCCCCCACAACTCTCCTTTTATCCTCCTGTGTCACCAGATCAGAATTTTTTCATCCTCAGAGGGGATGATCTTGCTTCCAGCCTAGGACAACAAATGCTGCCACAGAACAAAACAAAAAAATTCCCAACAATCCAACCATTCCCCCCAAAAACAAGCAAACAAACAAATCTGTCAGCCAGAGCTTATTCCATAAAGAAGAGAGGAAAAAGAGCATTCAGATCCCTCAACAAAATACCTCAGCATCCTTTCAGAGCGATCATCAGTTCTTCCCTCAAAATAATCCAGAGAGGAATCACTAGCTACAAACATAGTTCTTCTACAGGACCCTTCCTTGGGTAAGTAAGCAGTCCTGAGAGGAGCCTCAAACCCTACCTGTTCCTCTTGTGCTGGGCCCCAGTGTATCAGCTGGGTATGATGCTCCTGGGCTCACTCCAGGCACCTGTTTTGAACAGGACCAGCTGCTCCTCCACATCCTTAAAAGCCTTTGCTCCCTCTTACACTGCTCTTTTTTCTAACTCCTCATTTGCACTGATGACCTCGTCCCATCTGAGTGATGGATGTAGCTCACACCTGCTCCCATCCCCTCCCTGGTCTTAAACCTGCCATTTTCCCCTCCCAGTGCAGATCTAAAAGGCTCTCCCCACTACTGATGTCCACACTTGGTCACTGCCTTCCTGAAATGCTTCCATATTTTCCTACTTCCTTCCATCTCGAGGCTTTCTTAATGCACTGCTACACTAAGAAGACCTTTAGAAAAGGTCTGCTGAGACCACCATCTGTCAAGCTGTACTACAGCTGCTTAGTTTCCTTCTACCCTGCCAAAACACATTTAGCCTTTGACCAAGACTGAGCTCCTCGGCGTGGGAATATTTGTTTGCTCAGAACCTTTTAGCACCAAGACCAACTTTCCAGGCCCTACAGCAATTAATAACAACAATTCAGTCACCTATGGCAGAACATTTCACAGATTGACTGCTTTACATAAGGAGATATTACCTTCCTATTTTGTTTTTAAGAATCTGTTTTACTCAACTGTCTTACTGGCCCCCAGGCTAAGTGGGAGGAAAGGAGAAGACTGCACGGAAATCTTAAGATGAATAAGGAGAATGGCAGTATTCCTTGAAGGCAACAGCCTTCGTGCTGAAAATAATTTTGTCTGAACAATTACTGGTTTAATTCCTGGCTCGGTACACAGAGATTTCAAACCCATGATCTGTAGGTCATTGTGTTTTTTCCTGCGGCTCAGTAAAACTAGTCATAAATTTGCATCAATTTCAACAGTTTCAGGCCTCCGCCTCACCATTTACGCACCACTACATTTTCTGTTTTCCTTTTGACATTTTCAATACACAAGTTCAGACTGTCATTTCAAACTACTTTTTCAAACTAAATTAATTTTAAAATAGTTTGAAAGCAAAAAGCAGTGGTTTTTTTCAAGCCAGTGTGGATCTGTGGGATCTGTGTTTCAGAAAAAAAAAACACCTGAAGCCAAAATTACTTCCATCTCTTCAATTTTTTTCTCATTCTGACCAACCACAAAAAACGTTATTAGCAAAACTGCAGTCTGCAAGCAACTGCTTTTGCCTGGATAGCACATCATCTTCTCTTGGTTTCCAGTGACGCAAAAAAAGGGACAGATTTAAAAATTATTTTTCAAGCAACAGTAAAGGTGCCATTGCCACAGGAACCTCACTGTAGATTCCCGAGTGCCATCTGATGGCCCTCTAACTCTCCGTGCCCTACACCTGTCCAAGCACGCCTTGGTGGCATGGTGCTCCACCAAAGCACAGGCTTGGGCTACATGCCCAAGAGCCTCTCCTGCATGAAGCTGTGCAGGCAGACTGCCTGGGAAACGTCCCTGCAAACCCTATGGCCACATCTCTATGGCCTATGTGTGCAGCAGCCAAGAAGGCTGGAGCACCTCTGCTGTGAGGACAGGCCGAAAGATTTGGGGTTGTTCAGGCTGGAGAAGAGGAGGCTCCAGGGAGACCTTATTGCGGCCTTCCAGTACCTAAAGGGGGTACAGGAGAGCTGAGGAGGCACTCGATCGGGAAGTGGAGTAATGGGACGAGGGGGAATGGTTTTAATTCGAAAGAGGGGAGATTTAGGTTAGATATTAGGAAGGAATTCTTACTGTGAGGGTCATGAGACACTGGCCCGGGTTGCCCAGAGAAGCTGTGGCTGCCCCATCCCTGGAGGTGTTCAAGGCCAGGCTGGATGGGGCTTTGAGTAACCTGGTCTAGTGGGACGTGTCCCTGCCCATGGCAGGAGGGGTGGAACTAGATGATCTTTAAGGTCCCTTCCAACTCAAACCGTTCTATGATTCTATGATTCTGTATTCCAGGTGCTCTTCCCACAACCATCCATCAGCCCCTATAGAGTTTCTGTGGGCAGACGAGGTCAGGTCCATGAAGTTCAGCATGGACACAAGCTGTATTTTAAACACACTGCCCAGCAAAAGACATCTAAGGTGCATCCTGACCTTGCAGAACGCATTAAATCTGCACAGCTAGGCTGAGCTGGGCTCCTTTCTCGGGGTCACCAGCACCATGGGCAAGAGGGGCAAGGCACGGCTTCCCACACTTGAGGCAGACTTTATGACCTTTACGCCTTCCGAGGCTCAAGCAGATTGAGTTTCCTGGGGCCTGGACTTGTCTTCTCCACACTCCCAGCGCCGTGCCTGCCGCTCACCTCTGCCTGACTTGCAACACTGCTTTTTCCACAGCATTTCGTCAGCGTCTTGTAGCAATTTGGGCCCGTACTTTCTTTCTTTGCCAACCCCGTTGTGACACTGCGTGTTGGAGCAACATGTACCCATCCATAAACTGCAAAACTATTTAGAGTGATCGTCTCGGCAGTTTGTTAAGCAGCAAAGACTGCAGAATAACGTGTCAGGGAAGATAGTATTGTGCAGGTAACGAGCATAATGTCCTTTGCATGTGACAAATTTTATGTATTTGCTGGGTATACACCTCAACCTTTTGCTCTGCACAGAAGGTAGATAGAGCGGAGGGAACCGCCGTTGTTACGGGAAAAGTTATGTAGGTAAAAGGTTAAAATAATGTCATTGGCTTGGGCTTCCCACAAGGACTCAACCAGTTATCTGAGATCAGAGTTAACCATTCACAAATGGTGAGGTGCCCCGAGGGGACAAAATAGGATTGCTCTGCTCCCATTGGTACAGATAATTAGAGGTTTTTCGGGAGAGGATCATCATGGGAAGAGATAACCTAATAAAGGAGGGAGGAGGTTACAAAGGCCGACTCTCATTTTCACAATAATGGTACAACCTGCACAGGATGCCCATTAAGCGATTCTACATTCCAAAAAAAAAAAAAAAAAAAAAAAAAGGAACAAAAACCTCAAGTCTCCCAGGAATAAAGCAAGCACAGTTTTTCATGAAAACCACACAGAAATATTAACGTTCTTGCATATTACTCTTCACATCTGCACATTTCAACACGCTAACTCACCCATGCTTCTCACTGTTGGCCCAGGGCCCACATAAATATAATTATATATCTATCATATTTTTATGGGTGGGCCCATATATTTAAAGGCTAACAGGATCAGACTGGGTTTACACGACCCGGTCAAAGACTGGAGGAGCCCCTGCGCATCAGTCGGGCAGCTAACGTGGCTCTTTGGTCCCACTGAAATCCTTCTAACAGCCTTTATCCCAAGCCACAAAACCTTTACTGCTTGTAAAGGTTATTTGTATTATATTATTTGTAAAAAATCTGGGAACAATGCTACAATTCCATATAAAATGGAGAGTCAGACATTTGCAGGGGAGTACGCAGGCAGAGGTGCCCCAAAGCTGTTTTAGCATGATATTGTGACAGCATTTTTAAACAATTTTTTTCTCTAGACACATTTAAGGTTTAAAAATACCCATTTGTTCTTAAAATCCCTTATTACATTTAGAGACTTTTTAGTGAAAATTTCAGGTTAAAATTATTTTATCTAAAAATGCAAAGCGCAGACTGACTCAATCACGGTAATATGTATTCAGCTAAAACTCCTGATTTCAGTGGAGGGAGTTGCTTGAGTAACAGCAGAAGGCTAAGTACTTAGCTTAAAAGCTACTTTCAAAGCAAGTAAACAAACTGATCTAAAGATCACCACACCTTTCTTACCAAGAGAGCCTCTAGCTGCAAGGCATAGATCAAAAGAAACACCTGGCAGAAAATTAGAGAAACGGCAATACTTCTGGGCATCCCACCTCAAGTAATTCCTAAGAAATTCCATTTACATTACATTTGGAGTTGGTATTCCTCTTTTTTTTCACACCCACAAACGGGAAAAGAACTACCAGAAGCACAAGAGAAGCCGAATAAGGAGGTATGCTTGTAGGTGGATCAATATTATTTTTCAGTGATGGAATGTCAAAATAATCCATGTTTGCTCCTTGAGGTCCTCCTGAATAAAATACACTGCCTCACTAAATGCATCTACCCGTTCCACCAACATCTTCCAGGGCTTGGCCAGCTCACCGTATTACCAGCCAAGATACATCAGTCCAGCCCCACCTTCTCCACAGCTCAATTCCTCTCAAGCCATCACACCTCCTTTCTTTTCTCTGGTCCTCACTGAACTGCCCATTACATCCATGTGCGGAGTGAGACAGCAAAAACAAGTCACTCTTGTAGTGAAACAGATTTTTATTAAGCTGCTGTAAAATCAGTCCTGGTGTCTGCGCAGGTAAAGCTCAGGCACCAAAAGAGGCAGATGTCCATCGGAGTCCCAGCTCTTAGTGTTTACTGAACCCAGGAAAAGAAACCAGGAGAACCATCTTGGAGAAGACTTAACCTACATTTTACCTACAAGCCCCGAGTCAAAAAGGAAGGCAACCCTATTTCTGGTAACAGACAGCTCAAAAGCACTTTGTAGGACCTTCCAGTTAAACCAGGCAGATGAAACCACCTGTGAAATGTTATGCAGAAGAATGAGGAGTAAGGTGCCTCATAACATTGAGACCTGTAGCAGTATGGTTTTAAGTACAAAAAGAGAGGGGAAACAGCGAGAGGATCTGTGACTGGTGGGAGGTAAAGAGCTACCTGTGAGAAGCTTGATGAACCTCTAACGAGAGACATAATTCATATCTGGGACAAGAAGACATTTATCAAGATGCTACAGGGAGATTCAGAATTAACTTGGGACAAAGCAAAGAAAATTTGCTGGCCAAAGAGAGGCACCCCCATCACCCTGACCCAGAGCAACTTTACAGCATACGGACGGCAGTACTCTGATACTGCGGGCAGAGAGGAGAATCTAAAGTAGCAGATGAAAGCAGATGTGAGTCAGAGAGATATGAAGAAGAGTAGTGCCAAAGTCCACAAGAAATCAGAGAATACTCTGGAAAGACGGCCAATGCCAAGTGCTTTTCTATACTTCACATGTCAGCATTATTGTGCCCTTAGCGTGCCAAGCCGTTGCTGAAAGGGCCTCCCTCTCCCCCCACTCCCTTGAAAAATGTTGACTTTTAAAATCCCCAGATAGATGATTTGTGATTTAGACTACCAACTTATGTAACACGCAGAACGAAAGTCTGGTGAAGGGCAAAGTCCAGAGCTGAGCTGACATATCAATCCAAGTCAAATACATGCCGTTTGGTCTCTGATGGACTGTGAACCGCAGCTGTCTGAGGAGCTACTCTGCACCAAAACCTGAAGAAAGCCATCAGATCTCCTAGCACAGGATGGTCTGGCCGGCATTTTTTGGGCCTTTATTGTGGATCTAAAGAAGAGCTCTCAGAATGAAACCAGGTTTCATCTGAGTCACCAGGAGGCTAATTCATAGAATCATAGACTCATAGAATAGTTTGGGTTGGAAGGGACCTTGAAGATCACCTAGTTCCAACCCCTCTGCCATGGGCAGGGACACGTCCCACCATCCCAGGTTGTTCAAAGTCCCATCCAGCCTGGCCTTGAACACCTCCAGGGACGGGGCAGCCACAGCTTCTCTGGGCAACCTGGGACAGTGTCTCACGACCCCCACAGTAAGACTTTCTTCCTAATATCTAAACCTACTCTCTTCCAATAATTCCTAGCGTAATGCACTAGAAATGATGCATGGCAACTGTACAGAACTTGAAAAACCTCAGTGAAATGCTCCAGCTGAAAAGAAACACCAAGCGGAGCTGTGGAACCAAACATAAACAACAAAGAAAACACAAGAACCACGGCAGGAGAAGCGACCCAAAGGAAAGCTGGCACCGGTGCACCGGTGTCAAAAGGAAGTTAGCCACTGTCTCCCATGTGCCTGGTGAGAATAACCACCGGGCGGAGGTACAAAAGCGTCTCAACTCTGGATCCTCCTTTCAGGGTTGTAAGTTACCTCAAGCATTGCACAGGGCATCCCTGTGATTAACTGAAGGGTCAGGACTCTGCTTCTCCAGTGGGACACCTGAGGTGAGCCTCAAAGCTCCTTTTCAAATGCAGCCCGCAAATACCAACATGGTCAGGTAGAGAAAACACTATTTTCTACCAAAAAAACCCAGTAAAAATTAGGTCAAATAGTGGAAAAACTCAAATCTACTCTTTATTCTAAACCTGGTGTTGCTGCAACAAGCCTGTATCTGTTGGAAGAGCTTTCCTCATTCTGTGGGAGATACCTGGATTGTTTACCAATCTTCACAGCGTGTTTAGAGGTCAGATTGTATCACCTTTCATGCCTGTTCTTTTCCAAGAACCACAGGAAAACAAAAAACACTCATAATAGCTTATTTAGCTATTTGGCTATTTGCTCATTGAGTTAAGCACTTCACTGAGAAACCTTTCACACTGATTTAAGAGTACAAATTCCACTGGAAAAGAAACAGTCTTAAATGCAGTCTTATTTGGCAAAATACTTAAACAAGTACCTGAGCTTAGCTGGCTTTAAATGTCTAAAAATCTTAAACTTTCTGACAATACGTCTCACGGATACTGAATACTGGCAATTTGCCTTCAGCAAGCTTATTACAAAATACACTTCTGTGTGTCTGCAGACTCAAATTTACGCTGCTAAATAAAGGCACCCGAACTCCCAAAATAGTACTGGAAAATTAAGTTCTCAGAAAAAGAGGGAGAACTATCTGACCTGAAAAAATATATGACTTCTGCTATCACAGCCACTGCTGTTAATGTTCAGTGATTAGGGTGAAATTTAATAAAGATTACAAATGGAGGATTGCTTATTAAGCAATTTACTTCTCCCTTTTACCAGGCTTGGACAATTCCCTACAGCGCTCCCTTGAGCTTTCTGCCCAGGCTGTTTCAAGATGATTCTGTTAATGCAGCTTCTTGGAAAGATTATGCCTTAGTAGAATAGATCAAGTCAAGGAAATCAGTCTGGCTTTCTTCCTAAATTTTCTTTTAATGTCTTCCTGCTTCTCCCTTTACCTGTTTTGCCTGAGGCCGCACTTTATCTCCCTCTCCAACTGCCTTATCACACAACAGCGGCACATAAAAAAGCGTTTTGAATGACAGAGAAGGTATGTCCCATGGTTTGGTAAACAAGCCAACTTCCAGTGAAGAATGTCTGTATAAAAGTCACGAATGAAAGCTGCTTCTTTTTCTTTTCTGGACTCCCATAGCTTTGCAAAAAAACCAACAAAATAAAAGAAGTCGAAAATTTGCAATAACACTTCCAAAAGATCGCATGCTGGTCCTTTTGCATTGCTGTCCCCTGAGCGGTACCATATGAAATGTTCCCAGGTGTGTCCTGAATGGGCCATATAGCACGATATCGAGATGCCCGACCTGGCTAACAGGCTGCTCTTTTTTTTTTCTTTCCAACTTTTAGCTTTTCTGCTGCTTCCCCGACAGCAGTTGGTCCCTCCGTACATATGGCACTGCAGAGCACAGGTCCCAGCTGGTGCTAGCTGTGGGCTCCCTGCACCATGCCCTGCTGCATGGTACACATTCCAGGGCTGTCGGATACCTTAATGATCTTTCTCCCGGCACCTGCCTGGTAATTGCTTGTGCTTGAACATCAGTGGTAGAAGGTATTTTTGTGGCTCAAGCAATCTTTGAGAATCACAGAATCACAGAATGGTTTAGGTTGAAAGTGACCTTGAAGATCATCTAGTTCCAACCCCCCTGCCATGGGCAAGGACACATCCCACCAGCCTAGGTTGCTCCAAGCCCCATCCAGCCTGGCCTTGAACATCTCAAGCGATGGGGCATCCACAACTTCTCCGGGCAACCTGTTCCAGTGCCTCACCACCCTCATAGTCAAAAATTTCTTCCTAATATCTAAATCTCCCCTCTTCCAGTTTGAAGCCATTCCCCCTCGTCCTGTCACTACATGCCCTAGTAAAAAGTCCTTCCCCAGCTCTCCTGTAGGCCCCCTTTAGGTACTAGAAGGTCTCAATAAGGTCTCCCTGGAGCCTTCTCTTCTCCAGGCTGAACAACCCCAAATCTCTCAGCCTGTCCTCATAGCAGAGGTGCTCCAGCCCTCTGATCCTCTTTGTGGCCCTCCTCTGGTCCCACTCCAACAGGTCCATATCTTTTCTGTACTGAGGACCCCAGAACTGGACACAGTACTCCAGGTGTGGTCTCACCAGAGCAGAGTAGAGGGGCAGAATCACCTCCCTTTTATGCACAGAGGAGCTATGAACAAAGAAGAAATCTGTGTCTGTCACCAAACAGAGCCCCAGGACCTATTTTAGAGCTTTTGTAGCACTGAGGCTAAAGAGCGGAAGATCAACAGCGGCCTGGAGGCTTTGCTTGAATTTATCCCTAATGTAAATTCACTAAGTTCAGAAGCAATGCAGCAGAGGTGAATTTAACCTGTTGAGTCCACACTCATCTGAAAAAACACAGCCTTCTTCAGACGTTAGCTGCCTTAAAAAATAAAGTTGCATTTTTTCCTGGAAATAAATATTTATTCGATGCAAAATTCAGTACCATCATTAACAGAGGAAGTTTGTACCGACACATCAGTGTTTTAACCCTGTGCTTAGAAATTTAAGAAGATGAAAGACGAACGTGCAAGTGTAAAGAAAAACATTAAATAAGCTGAAACTGCCAACAAGTGAAACCAGAAGCTTTCAGTGCCATCAGAGACATAACCTAATGCCCTCTGGTGCTAATGGAATGACTCCAGTAGGTTCACATGGGCTGTTTTAGAGTTAAAAGGCACAGTGATTGTGAAATAAGATTAGTTTTGCTCTGAAAGAGAATACCCGAGCGTGACACTAGCCATGGCCCCTTGTCTCCTTCTGCTCATTGCCCCGCGCCGCGCAGCGCCTGCACCTCTCCATCTTTCCCCAAGGCTGAGTACTCCACTGTAGACAGAAGAGGGGCACCCAGGCAACACCCCCATGCATAGAAAGTCTAAAATAATAGCATAATGATAACACACACATGCATTTACATCGTAAAAGTGAATGCCGTGAACAGGGAGATTGGCAAGACCATCTCTGCAATAGACAGGGGATGGTTTGAGAAGCACCCAGAGAGGCAAGTGGTGGCAACGCCAGCTCACACAGAAAGGGTAATAAAGACCATAAATAAAGAAGCAGAAACCCTGCCTGAAAAGACAATGCCAGGGTCACTCCCACCAATAAAACCTAGCACATAACGTGTAGCGAATCAGTCTGTACTTCTGGGAAGGTACCCAGTGTGCATCTTTTAAGTGGCTGACCTGGCTGATCACAGTGAAGGACTTTGTTCCACCGTGATGAAAATATACCTAAAGGCTCCAGTGCCAACGTCAGTAGCAGAATGACTTGGTCTATGTATTTAGTCTACACATACAGTGTAATGAAAAGCTGGAATTTGTGTTTATTGTATAAAAAGGGAAATATCCGTAGGGCAAGGTGAGGTGAGACTGCTTGGATACATCCCAACCATGGGTAAGAGGATGAAGGAGTGGAGGGAGGGATTCCAAAGCACAAAGGAGAGGACAGAAAGGGAACAGAAAATGGCGGAAAGACGCTGGGAAAATAGTCTTCTTGGGAAACCTGATAATCATCCCTTCCCAGCCTACCACTTACGCTTTTACATCTGCCACTGGGTATCCAATGTACCTATGAATGGTGCTAAACGTGATTTACTCCATCAGTATAAAATGGCTGTTAACATTTCCCTGGACGCTTTGTTACTATGCTCATAAAATGCAGTATTTCCTCTCTGCTGGTGTGCAGCATTTTGGTAGTTTCCTCAGATTGGGACCCTGTGCTAAGAGAAGCTCACAAGCAGCTAGCGCCTACCAAGCAGACCCGCAAGTTCACCATGGACGTACAAAGCCGAGGCACAGCCCTGGCAGGCGCGACAGAGAAAAACTTTCACTCTTTAAACACCAGTTACCCTCCCAGCTTTAATTTTTATCTCTCATCACCCTTCTCCCTCGTTATTCAATTAGCCGAGCGGAGGAACCTGCTCGCCCGGAGCAGTGGGGTGAGCTGCCAGCCTTCCCGCCGGGGTGGGAGCTTGTGTGACCCAGCCCGGCCCCATGAGTCAGAGCTGATGCGACAGGACTCTCCCCTCACCCGGTTTCCTCACCTGGCGTCACCAGTTGTCACACTAGGCAGAAGGGATAACTTGCGATGATTCGGGCATAAGGATTAAAATCAATTAATTTTTACCACTTTCTTAATTATCACAAGGTTCTCTGCTCCCGGACGGTGCACATGGCAACCAGGAGCAGGGCAGAGGGAAGACCGTCTGAAGACAGCCTTGAAGGGCACAAACTGGAACACAGGAAATTCTGACTGAACGTGAGGAAAAACTTCTTCACTTTGAGGGTGGCAGAGCACTGGCATAGGCTGCCCAGAGAGGTTGTCGCTTCTCCTTCTCTGGAGGCATTCAATACCCATCTGGATGCTTTCCTGTCCAACCTGCTCTGGGTGATCCTGTTCTGGCAGTGGGGTGGACTAGATGATCTCTGAAGGTCCCTTCCAACCTCTACCATTCTGTGATGAAACATGGGGGTCTGCAGGCCACGGTGTCCAAAGGGAGGAAGAGGCCAGGTATAACACTGGAGAAAGCTGTTCAGGTGTTCTCCCCTGAGATGAACTCTTTCTCTCCTTCCACTCTCTGGTTTTAGGTGGCAACACGCACTCTGTTGAAGCACATTAGGTTGGTCCTGTACATTTGACTTGTGTGCCAAACATCTGCATCCATAGAAGAAAACAGTGTGGGACCTGCTCAGGCGGCAGCAGAGTCTATTGCTTCATTGAACTGCTGTTTCTGAAGTTTCCACGGGTTTAGGACAATTCTTATATGGACTTTCTGGTTGCTCTCAGGGCTGTTACACATACTGCAGGCTGACTGAGGCATCAGGAGCAACTATTTGTCCAAGGTGATCATGATTTTCACATTTCAAATGCTGCACACCTAAGGATTCCTAAGAGATTCCTCTCCATCTAGTATCAAAAGGCTTTGGCGAGGGCTGATCTTAGTGGGAATTGGGTTTTTCCAGATTCCTGGCTTTTGCTGGAATCAGTATGACTCTGATAAGGGCGGGAAAAACTCTTATCAGGTTCCTTCTGCACGGATCGTTGTGGCAGCAGGGGAAGCAGGCTGTCAGGAGACCAGGGGAGAAAAAACAGCCTGGCTCGGGTTTATCCAGATTGTAGGGATCCTGAAGATGCCCTAAAGTTGCTGCTTTACCCCATTACCTGGAAAAATCTGCTCTGTTGGCACAGCACTCGGCGAGATCCTTGTTCACCATTTTGAATGGCCCAACTGTCATTTTAGGGGACATGAGACCTGCCTACCTCTGCAGCTGTCAGCCATAAATGGGGTTAACTTCAAAGAGGTCTAGGGCACACCGAAAATCATAGAAATTGAGAGGATGCAGTTTTCTAAAGCACTGTGTTGCAGCAGACAAACGTCATCTTCCCATGGAGATGAGGGGAGAGCATCGCTTCTCATAGCCAGTAATTTTGCTGACATCTTAGGGAAATTACTGGAAAAATTGGCATCTCCAGCACCCAGCTATTTTTAGGACCATCCAAGATCGTTTCAAGACAAGTGATGTTGAATTTGGAACAATCCTCAAAACACAGAGTAGCTGTCAGCATGGCTTATACAGAAGTGATTCAGGATCTGGAACGTGCTCTCCCCTGGCTCACCATTTTTTCCACCCGTATTTTTCTACCCTTCCCCTTCCCTCAGCTGAACGGTG
This sequence comes from Charadrius vociferus, assembly GCF_000708025.1. Taxonomy (NCBI): domain Eukaryota; kingdom Metazoa; phylum Chordata; class Aves; order Charadriiformes; family Charadriidae; genus Charadrius; species Charadrius vociferus. Next base: position 510,158 of record NW_009650063.1, on the reverse strand, counting down.
AATCACTATCCTCTGACAATCTTGTGTTCGTGAAAAACCTTTTGCTTTCTGTTTGCTCCAGAACGTTTCCTTGTAAGTCATATAAATCTGGGCTTTGCAAATTACTCTCATGCCTTTATAAGGTTTGATTTTATGAAATTGCCTCAAAGATATTTTCTTACAACAGGCAATTTTTAATCTATAGGAAGCAGTCTGACCAGTGGATAAAGCAAGCATTTTATTACCCAAACATATCTCCGAAAATATCGGTAGATTACACAAGAGACGCAGCTGCTGCTGATTTCCTCCTACATCATATGGCAGATGCCAAGAACTTTTGTAACCTTTGCCCTACGTAATTCTGAAGGAAAAGTGATGAAATGTACCTAAAAATGATGATAAGCACAGTTCAATTGGCTCTACTGCATTTAGCCTAGGTAATAGAGCAAAAATAGCCGTATCCTAGTCTGCTTTAAATTAGATCCTAGCCAGGCTGATGAGCCAAAAAAATCAAATAAACCCTCACGACTGCCCTCTAATGCCAACAGCAGAACTCCGCTCAGACAGCACTTGAATCAGGTAAACCTTGGTAAGAACTTAGTCAGGGAACACAGCATTTTGAATCAATAACTGGAGCGAAAAAGCACACATCCTACTTCTTAATTAGCAGGCAATTGCTCATTTTAGAACAGAGAAGAAAAAAAAAAAAGAAGAGATCTCTAGTTCTGCTGACAATTTCTCAATTAAATGATGATTTTGAATGGAATATTCTGTTTCTTAACGATTTTTATGCTATAGCATTTCCCAATAGTCATTATTATTACGGTTATTTTGAAAGGAGGGGGACTTGGTTGTTATTAAAAGGCAGTATTTAAAATGCAGCAATGGTTTTACTGCTATCTATTGCTATCCATCAATAAGCTTATTCAAAGCAAGGTATATTATTTTGTAAAGAATTGGGAAAGCACTAACTTAGGTGATAATATAAATGCCTAACAGGGCATGTTTGGATTGTATGAGCTATATTTTTAGAGACGTATCAGCTGGTGTCCACACTGAGGACAGTCCATACTGTCACCCGGCGTAAATCCTGAGATCGCGTGAATCAGGCACTGCTTCAAAATACAGACCTTCATGCATCTGATCGCACACAAAGTTAATTTTAGTAACTGGATTTAAAAAAAAAAAAAAAAAGAAAGAAAAAAAAAAGGAAAGAAAAGGCGAGTTAGGAAGCTTAGGTGGTGGTGAAGATCACTAGAGGGCGGTAGCCAACCCCTAATCTCCCCAGACTTTCCCCAAAAGCTATGAAGCCTTTAACACGAGGAAAGGGCTGAGCAGCCTCCCCAGTGAAGATGCTCATGTGTTGGAGGGGAGAAAGAACCCTCCCTGTTTGCTACGAGTGTTAGTACTCCTCGACACATGAAGCTATTTTTAAAAAGTTCCTGGTGATAAGTGATACAGGCAATGCTCTTTCTGTACCTAACGGTGCCCACCTTGAGCACCAGAGAGGGGTCGTGGAAGAATCCCAGTGTTTCCTCCTTGCACAGGCCAGGACCAAACTGTGGGACTAATTCTCCCCTCCCTCCTATCTTGTCAGTCACATGTGCCACTGTGCCATTTTATATCAAACTTCATGTGTGTATATATCATAACAGTGCAGAAATTACTACTTTCTGTATCAAGGCCAGATAGATAGATGTTTCAGCAACATAATGCCAGACCGATGGAACAGAGTATGTGATTCCAGTGCTTGGCACTGACAAACTCTTCCCAACTCTCCTTCCTGGCACGGGCACTTCCATGCTTTGTCTTCCCTATCCCAAAACACAGTTCATTAGAAAAAGCAGTAACTAAATCCTGAAGCTCCACGACCGGCTGGGTGCCATCAAGAGGGTGGGCTGTGAATGTGAAGGAAGAACAGACCTTGAGACCATGCGTGAGGTGGCTACACACTCTTACGGCATGTAGAATAACGTTCCATCAAATGGGCTATGGGGACAGACATGGCATTAAAGCCAGAGGGGACATGGGTACTTTTCCAAGGGCTGGAGCACCTCTCCTCTGAGGAGAGGCTGAGAGAGCTGGGGCTGTTCAGCCTGGAGAAGAGAAGGCTCCGGAGACATCTTATTGTGGCCTTCCAGTACCTAAAGGGGCTACAGGAGAGCTGGGGAAGGACTTTTCACTAGGGGATGTACTGAGAGGACGAGTGGGAATGGTTTTAAACTGGAAGAGGGCAGGTTTAGATTAAACATTAGGAAGAAGTTTTTCACTTCAAGGGTGGTGAGGCACTGGAACAGGTTGCCCAGAGAGGTTGTTGAGGCCTCATCCCTGGAGGTGTTTAAGGCCAGGCTGGACGTGGCCTTGGGCAACCTGGTCTGGTGGGAGGTGTCCCTGCCCATGGCAGGGGGGGTGGAACTTGATGATCTTCAAGGTCCTTTCCAACCCAAACCATTCTATGATTCTTCCCAGCCTGGTATAGTTAGTTTAAAAAATGAGCCAGAAGAAAGGAAAAGTGGTGGCACAGTGTCTAGCACAGACATCCTTTCTGGTGTTCCTGAAAATATCCTGTTTTCATTTATCAGTTTTAAAGGTATTTAGTGCTTTACGCTTCTGCTTCAGGATCAACAGCTGACATACAGGTTTCATGAAAATTACTTTTATCTCCTAACTGTTAGGATGAATGCTTGAAAAACTGAGCAGTACAGGCTGCGAAAGGAAAAACCAACAGTAGAAAACGAGAGAAACCACTTCTGTTGGCTTATTATTATTGCTGACAATTTTAAGGTCCTGATTTTTCAGTCCTCTTAACAGTTTGGGGGCTTGGCTCATGACTGATGAATGCTGGGTTTTCAAAATACTCTTAACTTTACCTGTTAAGTGGGACTTACCAGAGAAATATTTAATGACTATCTGATACCCCTGTGTCAGATCTATCCAGTTTTGGCAGAAGAATGGCTGTATGAGGTTGGACCAGAGCTCCATTATCATCTCTCTGACATTAGATAGTGGTGCACTAGGGAGGAATCGAAGAACAGGGTGAACAGGGGATGGTGCTTACCCCAAATACTTTTAAAGACCGTCTGTGTCTTTAATATTCATGTTTTGCCTGTGTAGAAGAAGAGGTCTTGCCTTGCTATGGCCAAGGTGTGCATATGCAAGAAGTGATTATTTTAAAGCCAGGACGCGCAATCTAATTTCACGCTTGGTTTTGAGTAATTTGTGGGTTCTTCACGTGTTATTGTAGCCTCTGGTTTGCCTTTGGGCCACCAGTTCACAAACAGGAGAGGGTTCTTGGCAACGTTCAAAGACAAAGAACTTTGATTGAAGAAGAACAACCAGAAGCAGGACACTTTCCAGTGCTCAGACAGAAAGGCAGGAGGGTGGTGAGGCACTGGCCCAGGTTGCCCAGAGAAGCTGTGACTGCCCCATCCCTGGAGGTGTTCAAGGCCAGGCTGGATGGGGCTTGGAGCAACCTGGGCTGGTGGGAGGTGTCCCTGCTTATGGCAGGGGGGGTGGAACTAGATGATCTTTTGGGTCCCTTCCAACCCAAACCATTCTATGACTCGATGACTTTCACAGAGCAAAAGCTTAGATAGCGATGGAAGGCCTTTAACTCTCATAACGTACCTTTTCCCAGCAGGGAACAGAACAGTGCCTCTCGGTTGCATGTCCCAGACCTCTCTTTCTGGTCGTACCCGTCTCTTCTCTCTTTGAAGAAACAAGACACACAAGACACTAGGTTACTCAAAGCAACTACAGGATTTGGTGCTAACATTGAGAGAAACAAGTGGTGACTTAGCCTTCAGTGACAAAGCCCACACAGCAGCCAAGAAAAAGAGCCAGCAGGAAAGCCACCTGCCCAGCAATAGTGAAAGTGCCAAAGGCAACTGGATGGGGCCGCAGTCCTTGCCTAGAAGACATAATAGACTCTGCAGGAACCCCAAGGCACCAGTCCCTTTCTCGTTTTTATTTCACAGTATAAACTGCTTTCACAAAGTCTCTGAGGTCTTACATTTATCCCGTTTGCCATAAGCTGACACTGGATAAACTTCACAAAAGCACACTGTGTAACGTACAAGAGCACTGATATCACCTCGCTGTTTCTCCGGAGGAAGCGAAATGGAGGGACGGTTCCCGTCATTGAGCCTCTTTTTCTGTGGTTTTTTTTTTTTTTTCTGCCATGACTGTTACAAACTCAACATTTAGATTTAAAAAGCTGGGCACAGCCTGTCCGTAATGCAGTCCCAACATCCTCAATCTCTCAGGGTTAGCAACAAGAGCACGTTTCAGGGATGATTCTCTGGAAGCCGATGTAACAGGGAATGGTGTTTGGCCCGCTCCGTCTCTGGGAATTCAGAGCAAAGCTGGACTGGCCCAAAGGTTATCGCTTCGCTGAAAAGCAATCCTCTAAGTTCCCACTCCACGTAATAAGGTCAGTACTGAGGGTTCGTAACAACAGCGTGCTTGAACTGCGGCATTGCTAAATTCGTAGGCTTTGCAGAGTCCATAAATCTCTCACGGGGGTCCTCTTTTCCACTTCAGCTAGAAAGAAAGTCATGGCTAGGAGTTACAAAGGACTCTAGAGGGAATTAGGCTCTGAAGTCCTATTGAATTAGCATTGTTTACAAAGCAGTCATAAGTATAATGGATGTTAACGAGTCTTTAATGAGTTGAGATACAATGCAACACGTGGTGAAGTACAATAAACAAAAAGGCTGTGCTTTCCTCCCATTTATTCTGCCTGACACAGGTGTAGAAGCCCGGAATCTAAACGAATCGCATCCTATCAAGAATAGAGTAAAAGAGCTTAATCTAATCTGTACCTTAAAAAAAATAAATATTAACATACATTTTCTTTATGCCAAACTAAACTGGGAGTGAATTACATCAGGACTGAACGTTCACACAGGCAGCTCGCAGAATTACAGAGTCACAGGATGGCAAGGACCTCTGGAGGTTATCTGGTCCAAGCCCCTTGCTCAAGCAGGGCCACCTAGAGACAGTTGCTCAGGACTGTGTCCAGACAGCTTTTGATTATCTCTAATAATTGACACTCTACAACCTCTCTGGGCAACTAGTTCCAGTCATTAGCCACAACTCCTGTGTTTCAGTTTGTGCCCGTTGCCTCTTGTCCTGTCACTGGGCACCACTGAAAAGCGCCTGGCTCCATCTTCTTTGCACCTTCCCTTCAGGTATTTATATACACTGATGAGATCTCCCCTGAGCCTTCTCCTCTCCAAGCTGAACAGTCCCAACTCACTCAGCCCTTTCTCATCCATCAGGTGCTCCAGTCCCTTCATCATCCTTGTGGCCCTTTGCTGGACTCTCTCCAGTATGTCCATCTCTGACCAGCACTCCAGGTCTGGTCCCACGTTGCTAGCTTACGTTCAACTCGGTGTCCTTCAGGACCCGTAGGTGCTCTTCTGCCAAGCTGCCTTCCAGCCGGACATCCCCCAGCACATACTGGTGCATGGGGTTGTTCCTCCCCAAGTGCAGGCCTTTGCAGTTCCCTTTGCTGAACTTCATGAGGTCCCTGTCAGCCCATTTCTGCAGCCTGTCAAGATCACTCTGGATGGCAGCACAACCCTCTGGTGCATCAGCTGCTCCTCACAGTTTCGTGTCATCTGCGAACTTGCTGAGGGTACGCTCTGCCCCATCATCCAGACCATTAATGAAGATGTTAAATGGGACTGGACCCAGTATTGACCACTGGGGTATGTCACTAGTTACTGGACTGTAGACTTTGTGTCACTGATCATCCTCTCTGAGCTTGGCGATTCATCCAATTTTCAATCCACCTCTCTTTCTGTTCCTCCAGCCCGCGTGTCATCAGCTTCTCTACAAGGATGTTACAGGAGACAACATTAAAATCCAGGTAGACAATATCCACTGCTCTTCCCTCATCCACCAAGCCAGTCACTTCATCGTAGAAAGTTATCAGGTGGATCAAGCACGACTTCCCCTCTGTGAAGCCATGCTGAGGGCAAGTTTTTACTTTTTTTTTTTAGTTTTTAGGTTTTACTAAGGCTGGAGAAGAGGGGGTAGACATTTTATCAGCGTTATACATGCCATTGCAGAAAAAGCCCTTGCTCCCTCTGAACCAAATCCTTCAGCCTTTATTCACAGCAGGCAGCCAAGCCAAGCTAGTTGGCTATTTATACCACCTCAGTCACAAGCAATCTAAGGTACACCTCACCGAAGATTCGAGACTACCTAAATCCCACCAAAATCAGTTTTAGCCCCTCCCCTTCTCATTTTGACAGGCTGTCATTTAGAGAGCAACGCATCCTGTCTCATCGGTGATGTGGGCGAGAAGATAACTGTCATCAGAAAAAGTGTAAAGATCTCTCCACGGCTTTGGAGGACTCACCTTGTGCAAACACATAGTGCACAGTCTCAGGTTTTGCCATACATATACAAACATTTAACAAGTAAAAGCTGTGTCAGGTCTTCTCTTGATGTAAATCAGCTTCTGAAAATGGGTATAACAGATGTAACTACACCTGGTTTTAACCAGTCAAGCATTTGTTCCTGTACAATTCTGTATATATTGGCTATACTACGTATAAGTGTGAAATTTTATGTTTGACAAAAAATGTCAACAAAGGGGATATTACAAATTACAGTAACATGAGAGAATGACTCTCAAAAAATCCATACTCCAAAAACCACTACCTTTTGAAGCACCGGTTTCTGCAGGTGCCATCCAACACTTCTCCTTTCTAACTTTTTGTTAGGGGAGATATCCCATCAGATCGCACAGTGCTGTCAGACAGACTGCCAAACAGGACTGCTGTGGAAAGACGGTCAATAAAAGATAGTAGTCAGTTCAGTGGAGAAAGAATGAGACCGCAGGCGAGGCAGCGATCACCTCCATGTGAGCTTGGGGATGGATCACCTTGGGGAAGACCAAGCCAGGCTGCTGAGTGGGTGGGTTTATGCCTTTTGAGGCATTCTCTGCATCCACTGAAACTTCTGTGAACTCCTCAAATAAAGTGAGACCTTTTTCAGGTGTCTCATTTTTAATCTTCCTCTTCTGCTGACAGAGTAATGGTGCTGAGACTGACACACAGACTGCAGACAGCAACATGTTCAAATCCGTGTGGCTGAAAAGGTGTAAAATTATGGGAAGCGAGTCTTTATGAATATAACAACCTTCTAACTGGCGTTCATACAAACCAGAGGAATCCAAAAGCAAAACAGAGACAATTTTACATTCACATTTAATCCTGAAGAACAAAGTGTGTTATATTGAAATTACACTATGAAATATACTCACAATGAAAATCCCGTTGGCCACCACAAGCACCAAGAGATGCTTGATGACTTCCTAAGGTAAGGATCAAAGTTTTAGATTTTTTAGGATCAAAGTTTAGCTTATGGGCATTATCATACCTTGGAGCTTCCTAGCGCACTCTGGGCTTTTGAGGTGAGCGCCCCGTAATCAACCCAACAATAGCAGAGAGTCATGGCTACAAGAGAGGCTTGTTCTGTGAAGGACTCCTTGGGATGGAGATGGGTCGGTCCTGTCATGTTTATCACCTCCCCCACTGCTGAAGCCACCATTCATGGCAGGTGAGCAAAGCAGAGGAGTGCGGTCCTTCCACTGGGACAGGGGAGAAAGACACAGCGGCAGACTATAGCTGGAAGCAACAGTAGCATCGAGGTAAGAGGTACTTCTGCAGATGGGGAACAAGATGACGACTGAGCAACCCCGGACCTGGAGGCTGAGAGCACCAGGAACTCTGAAAAGCCTGGAAACTCCTATTCCAAACTTGCTAGCCCAGCCCAGCCTCACGGAGAGTGCAAGAGTAAACAAACTCACAGCAAAAGCCGGTGCAGCATCAGGAAACACTACAGGTACATTTGCGGGTTAAACCCCTACTGAATGAAATGCTTTCTGTCATAGTTTGGCGCACAGCTTCTTCCCAGATGCAGGATTGCCAAGTAGTAAAGCTACCTCCTCCTACAGGTAGGACCTGTGCCCCTTTTGTGTTCTCCCGTTCCCTACCCACCATGAGATTGGCCAGCAGTGTGACTGCCTTTCCGCGTTACACAGCAGGACCTCCAGTATCACCCTCTGGAGCCCCGGACCAGTCTGGCAGGCAGGAGGACAACTGCAGCCCCAACCACACTGTGACACTTGACTTTCTGTACTTGATCCACCAGTTGCATGGACAACACTTCACGCGGGACACTCATTAGCTGGCTTCTTGCATGCCCACAGGGGCAAAGATTTGCAAGCCTGATATCCACAGCTTCAACTAGCTGGTGAAGTAATTGCATATAAGCCCAAATTTATCCTGGAATCATAGAATAGTTTGGGTTGGAAGGGACCTTTAAAGGCCATCTAGTCCAACCCCCCTGCCATGAGTAGGGACATCTTCAACTAGATCAGGTTGCTCAGAGCCCCGTCCATCCTGACCTTGAATAGGTTATATAGGTATAATAGGTTATATAGGAGTCAAAAAAGAAAAGGTGGGTAAGGAAAAAGGGGGAGGTGATCTTTTTTCGTAAAAAGGCAACACTAGATGCCACTTCAAAGCAGCTGGACGCCTCCAGAGGACACCCCACCACCGCCCCTTCCTGCAGAGCCCGTGGCAGAGCAGAGGGTGGCAGCGTCAGTACCAACGGGACAGGGGCCAAACGCTACCAGGAGGCGACCAACCACC
>NW_009650063.1:499833-500444 GCF_000708025.1 Charadrius vociferus | reverse complement strand
GTGCGCTCGGCGGGCTCGGAGCGCGGCTGGCCCGGGCGGAGGGCGGCGGAGAGGAAAGCTAACAATGCTGTGAAAATATGTTTGCAGAAAATAGACAATTGTTGGATTAAACGTATTCAAGTATGAAATAATGCCTTTTTGTGTAAAAAACCTCAGCAATGTGAGCGTACAAAAGTTCCCCTGTGGCAGTTACTTGCTCCCTTTGTGAGCTGTGCGCTCCGGCGTCTCCACTTGGCGCGTTTAACTCGGAGCCCCCCTTTAAACGCGATTGTTTCTTTCTTTTTAATGACATTTACCGGATCAAAACATGCTGTTAATTCGATCAGAAAGCTTTACCCTCCTTAACAATGCCACAATAATTTCTCCTGAAGTTTGTTAAATTGACCAAAATTAGGCAAATGAATAGGGGGTCTGTCGGCGACCCCGCTCGCAGGTGACACCGAATAATGCACTCTCGGACCAGCTGCGATCCCCTCTTTATTTGCCCCTCTTTTCTTTGACCCGCATTATTAAAATTTAGGCCCAATGAAACTATTCATACTTTTCAATGGGACATTTTCCTATAGGATAATAGGCTACAAATTGAGCCTCTCCAAAGGAGGAGGGGGGGG
>NW_009650063.1:499284-499681 GCF_000708025.1 Charadrius vociferus | reverse complement strand
CTTTTCCCTCGGCTGCCGTTGTCCTTGCAATGAGGATGTTTAACAGACGTCTTGAGCACATCATGCTAAAACCCGGAGACCGGCTCGGCGACTAATGGCTCTGTTTGTCATTGGGGGAATGAATTTAAAAAATAAAAAAAAAAAAAAAGAAAAAAAGAGGGGGAAAAAAAAAAAAAAAAAGAGAGGAGAAAAAAAAAAAAAGAAAAAAGAAAAAGCCTCGCTGCCATCTCTTATAAAGATGGACGTGTCACCAAGTCGTGTGAGAAAAGCCTGAGAACAAACGGGGCCACTCCGTCTCCAAGGGTTCTCCCTTGAACTGGGCGGAACAGCCTATTAAGGGCTTACTTAATTACTTTAATGACTCTGGACAGGCTTTAAAATGCAGTCAGTAGACGGG
>NW_009650063.1:492407-496999 GCF_000708025.1 Charadrius vociferus | reverse complement strand
CCCCCCATCCCCCGCAACCCCGTGGGTGCTGCCTTCCCACGAGTGGGGATGGAGGGAGGAGGGGGGAATTTGGTCCCAGGAGCACGCGTCCGAAAGGCACCGGGATCTCCCGCGTGGGGTTTTTCCAGCGATTTTCTCCGCGGCGCAGCTCGTTCGGGGGAGGAGGAATAAGGGACGGGGCGGCGAGGGCGGAGCGCCCAGAAGAATCATAAAATCACGGAATTATAGAATAGTTTGGGTCGGAAGGGACCCTAAAAGGTCATCTAGTCCAACCAAATAAACAAATAAACCGAACAAAAGTTCTTGAGAGCTCCCTCCTGCCGTGCCTAACAGGGCAATTTCGGTCCCACCTGAACCCGAGTGTCCCCAAGTGTCCCTGCACCTCTGGCAGGAGCGCAGGAGGGGGACCCCCAGCCGTCCCCCCCCGGGCAGCCCGGGTTTGCCCGGCGGGGTCGGAGACATCGATGGGGTAAATTAACTTATTCCAGTTGGGTGGGGAGGCTTTGAGGAGATTTGACCCGGTTTGTTTGCCCAGGTCACGGAACGGGCTGACCCGCAATTTGTAAACCAACCCGACCCTTTATTGCGGAGACAGACAAAAAGATCTTCATTACAATGAGTAAAAAAGTAGAATGTGTATCTTCCATTTAACCTGCAAATACAGGAAAAGCTGCTATTTCAGATTAGTGGGGAAAAGGTCACACGGCGGAATAAGGGGATGAGCCAGGCAGAGAGGGGAGGAAAAAAAACCAACAACCTCATTTCCTTGGGACACCTTTAGGATGATAAATCCAGCGGGAACCTCTCTCTTGCTCGGTGTAGGCAGAGGGATATGGGATCAGCCCAACGCATTCAGCAGCAGCAGAAGGGCTGGTGCCTATTATGAAAACACATGTCCTACACTCATTTTTCACCAGCGCTGCATGCAGAATATGGAGAAAATCCTCCACGATTTTTATTCTGTGAGCATTAAGCTCTTGCGAGCCCCCTTTGGCATTGAAGCATTAAAGATATAGCGTTTCCCTGGAAATATAAATTATTAATATATTCAGCATTTTGGTCCCTGTTAACCAAATTAAACAAAACTTTCCTTTGCTAAGTAGATTTTCTCTCCGGGATTAGCAGAGGGCCACCATGGTCAAAACTGGGGTCATTTACATATAATTTTGCAAACTCGCACTGGTCCATGACAGTCTTTGTAACTCCAGTGTTGCTATTCTGTATTTTTTTTTTCTTTTTTCCTTTTCGTTTTCATTTAGCTGTGGAGGATAAACCCTGCTTTGGCTTTACAATGACTTTAGGATAAAAGTCTTCCCTCTCCACCCGTGCAGGGCTCTGAGTTCATCCCCCCACCAGCCCCGCACACCCCGGCTTTTCCCCCAAAAATTATTTTGGCAGCCAACAGTACTGGGGATGAGAGCGGGGCGCAAAGCTTCCCCAGGACAGGCATCCCCTGTGCTTTGACAGCGGTCCAGCTTATTTGTTTTTATTTTATTTTACATTTCTGTGACTGGAGGGCAGAGATTTTTCGCTTTTTTTTTCTTTCTTTCTTTTTTTTTCTCTTTTTTTTTCTGGATTTCTATAGTTCTGCTGTGAGCATCTCCTGCCAGCTCTGGTGAGAGCAGGTAGGAGCTGGATGTCACCTCTGGTGGGAGGAGGTAGGAGCTGGATGTCACCTGTGCTGGGCCAGCAGGGAGCTAAAGGCAATACCTGGTCCCAGGTGGGGCGCCCATCTGGGCTCGTCTTCATGGCAGTGCCATTTACTGGTGTCTGGCAGCAGCCAGCACGGGGACAAATAGAAGGGTTTTCTTCCTGAAAATAAACTACTTTACCCCCCAAAGCCCCAGAATATTAGCTCGTGTGTTACTCATTTCCTTGGCTAAAAATGCTTACAGTGAACGACTCGCTCTATTGTCTCCTATTCCTTTCCTTCAGCTACCATCTTTCTCCTTCTTAGACATTCAAAGCTCTTTTGCCTCATTTTGCCTTCCTTCCTTCCCCATGCCTTTCACGCCCGCTTTTCCACTTCTCCTCCCTGTCATCAGAACTCCTCTTTTTTCCTCACACTTTTCAAGTCATACGTATACAGCAATATTGCTTACCCTAGAAAACAGTGGCACAGCTTACTCCCATCTCAGTAATTTCTGTCTGTTGAAGGCAAAGAATCATTTGGGGATCAATGGATAGAAAAATTGGAATTTACAGTTCTGTATCTAATACTGACTCTTACTTGTCATTTACTCAGACAGTAGAAGAGTTTATGTTGACCTTTTTAATATTGTGTTATTGAAAACATTCCCAATGTGCTAATTTATCATAAGGATTTATTTCCACTACCATGGAAGGAAAATTTAAATAAGTAAAAAAGGTTTATAAACTTTGAGCATATATACCACAGATCAGAACTCTTCTTTCCTCCCATGGTTTTGCAAAAGTTGAAACATCTGGGGGCTCTGGTGGCAGTGCCACATTGTAGAGTTCTCAGCCTTGGAAACAAAGCCCATGCCACAGAGCACAGTCCCTGAATTCATGCCAACCCAGTCATTTCGGGCGCAAATTATCAATCAGGTCACCAGCTAATAAGAAAAGAGTGTTTTTGTTTTACCTTGGGTCAGTGGCCCTGCTCACAGCATTGGGCCACAAACAGTTGCATCAGCACATCTGTAGGGGCTGAGCCATGGGAAGAAGCAGCTGAGGGAAGGAGGAGGAACAGCACTGCCAAAGGCTCTTCATCACAGATCTGTTCCAGTAGCGACAAATGTGATCATAGACTCACAGAATCATAGAATGGTTTGGGTTGGAAGGGACTTTAAAGTTCACCTAGTTCCCCCCCTCCTGCCATGGGCAGGGACACCTCCCACCAGCCCAGGTTGCTCCAAGCCCAGTCCAACCTGGCCTTGAACACCTCCAGGGATGGGGCAGCCACAGCTTCTCTGGGCAAACTGGGACATTGTCTTACCACCCTCACAGTGAAGAATTTCTTCCTAGTACCTAATCTAAATCTCCCCTCTTTTAGTTTAAAACCGCTACCCCTTGTGATAGCTGGCTTCCTAGTGGTACGGATAGGGTCCCTTTCCCATAGTACCAAAGATCTTTCCAGTTTGTAAGTCTTGCTGTCCCACTGCTCTGTGGGATGCTGCTGCTGCTACCATTTCCCTCAGGCACCCCACAGTGGCCTGCACGATGTGACCAGGTTCATACCAGAAGTGTTTAGCAGAGGGTCTCAGGTGCCAGGGTACAATGACCACCCTATCCAGATCAGCTTCTTGCCCTGCCACCTGTCCTCAGTTAAACAGTGTCCAGAAGCCCAGATGTGTGTTTTCCCTGCATAAAGTGACCCAAACATGAGGAGCAGGAGATCTTCTGTTTGCCTGTGGCTCTCGGGAACAGTCCATGGACTGTATTGGACATGTGCTGCTGAAGCAGCTACACACTTGTCCAGCAACTCCTTCACAGAGGCAGTCTTTTGGAAAGAAACCCTCCAGCCGACAGTTTCATATTTGCTGAGTATGAGCTGCAGCACCCGATCTCAGAGGTTTGCCTCCTGCCTTGGAGGAGTCTGTCCCCTCTCACATCATCATGTTTATTTCTAGCAAACTTGCCCACAGACTGTGTAAGGGACTCAACAACGAAGACTGTTTTAGGAAAAGAACACCAGATTCTCTTTAAGAGAGCATGTAATTATGGCAGGACGTACAAGAATGGCTTTTTAATATGTATATAGGTTAAAGCTCTGCTACCGACCCATAGACCACACTGCATAGAGTGGCATGTTAAAACAAAAAAAAACTCATTAAAAAGGTGAGAGAAAGCAACACCGACACCAATTGGATGAAACATCAAACGTGAGAAAAGAGGAGTGATTTGCAAGATTCAAACTCAGAATATTAAGTTCAGTTCAACCTAGGGAACAGGTTGCTTAACATTCATCTGCAAGCTACAGCAATTGAAATGTGCATTGTTTCACCAGCAGTAATACAGTTAATTAGGCTGAAAAAAAATGCTTTTGCTAACCAAAAACGTAAACTGTTGCACATATACTCTGAAAAGTTTAAAGGCAATTTAGTTCTTAATAACCGTAAGAATACAACACCCCAAAGTGCCCTCCTAGTCTATGTGATGATTGTGTAATTAAAAAATACAGCTCTTAAGCGTGCTGGTTTTGGCTGGGATAGAGTTAATTTTCTTCATAGTAGCTGGTATGAAGCTGTTTTGGATTTGTGCTGAAAGCAGTGTTGATAACACCGGGATGGTTTAGTTAGTGCTGAGCAGTGCTTACACAGCATGAAGGTCTTTTCTGCCCCTCACCCTGCCCCACCAGCGATGGGCTGGGGGGCACAAGGGGTTGGGAGGGGACACAGCCGGGACAGCTGACCCCAACTGACCACAGGGATATTCCATGCCATGTGATGTCAGTATATCAAGCAGAGGGAAGAGGAAGGAAGGAGGGGACGCTCAAAGTGATGGTATTTGTCTTCCCAAGTCACCGTTACGCGTGACGGAGCCCGACTTTCCTGGGGATGGCTGAACATCTCCCTGCCCATGGGAAGCAGGGGTTGAATTCCTTGTTTTGCTTTGCTTGCATGTGCGGC
>NW_009650063.1:474644-492320 GCF_000708025.1 Charadrius vociferus | reverse complement strand
GGGGGCGTGAGCAAGCGGCTACATGGTGCTCAGTGGCTCTCGTGGGGTTAAACCACGAGAATAAGGGAGTCCTGTAAGGCAACAGGGAATTCACAACAGGTTCTATGACTCAGTTGTTATACTTTTGGTGAACATTATGAAGGTAGTTTCACCCCTGCTGAGGGCTTAACCCAGAAGATGTAGGATTTACAGCAGCTCACTTTGTGGTCCTTTATTTGGAGACTGTCTCAGTCTCCTGCTAGCTTTGCTGAAATCAGGTGGCTCCTGAGCTCTGAGCTCATCTCCGTTTCTTGTGAATTCTGGCATCAAAATTACGCTTTCACTCCCATGAAGGGTGCAGGCATTTTGAGTAGGGTGCAGTCCAACTGAACCCCTTAAGAGCAGGATTGTGGCAGAAAGCGCCTTCAGTCCAATTCAATAGCCCGCGCCTCCATCTCCCAGCCCTTAGCTGAGGCTTAGACATTCTTCTGGGAAGTTGGAGTCTCAAGGTTGAAGTCTTTGAGGCTAAAAACTGGGTGTCCCTCTTTGGGACTGCCTGCTCATAACCACTCTGCCCCTACAAAGCCACTTCTGTTGTCTTGGAAGGAAATAGTGTGTCTCGGTTAGTCCTTTGAAAGGAGAGGTTAGATGGTAGTCCACTGGGAGAGGGTTTGGTCTCAGACTATCAAGTAGGAGGAGACATCTGATTTGGAGTTGCAAGCACAAAGCTGAGGTCCAGGCAGTGAGAGGGTTTGAGCGCTTTCTCCATGCCAGGGAGGGGTGGGGACTATGCCTTTTGCACCACCATTCTCCTCCTCTGGAGGTGTATGTGGCCTGTGTGCCATGTGTTTTGTGTACTGTGTGTACACTACTATGTCCTACATACATAGGAAGCCTATACGGGCCCTCTTCTGCAGTACAGCTGGATTCAGTTTAGTTTTTCTCAGTATTTCCTAGTCTAGCTTGGCTGTTCTTTGCTTACCTGTGGCTTTGTTACACCCTCATAACTTCTCATGTGTGCTACAGCAGTGCCATCCCAGGGGCTAAATTCACAGAGATTAGCCTTTAAAGGTCAGTCTTTTATGACTAACATATAGGATTGGTCTTTTTTTTTTTTAATTTTTTTCCCAAAACTAAAATGTCCTTTAATTTATCCTAGGGCAACCTCATGGTCTGATACAGACAGATATTTGGTACACCTGTACCACCTTAGTACAACAGGTGATGCCAACTGTCGCTGTGAGTAAAAGTTACTGTACAGAGTTTTTCTACCAAAGGTGGTAGGATGGAAATAATTTACTCTCGCTATCAAATTGCCTGCTGGGTTTTCAGGACAGGGATTTGTAGAAGGAAAAATAACAAAGCCTATGGAACAAACTCCCCAGAGCTTCAGCTTCAGAATGAGAAAAGTATAACAGGGATCAATGATATTCACCGAGCACAGATCACAAAATTTCAAGAATCTCAGGAAACCCTGAGACAACATATATTACATACAACACAGCTATACATTGGAATGTTCTAAGGGAATCAATATAGCCTGAGGCTTGCATGTTCCACTATAAAACCCCTTTTTATCATAGGATATAATAATAGTTTTTCTATGCCACAAATGTTTTTCATACAGTACCTTCTTCTCTCTCAAAGAAATGAGACAAAATATGTCTTGGAGTTTTACTAGTGAAAGTCTTGTAAATACTCTCTGATGTCTGGAGAAGCAGAGAAAGTAATTGAAAAAAAGAGCAAGAGCAAGAGTACATCCTTTGCTGCACAACGCCAAAACCTGTTAGACAGCAAAGATTTATGAAAAATAGTAAAATGATAATTCAAGGTACCACTGTTTACAGCAGGTTACAAATCCCCACCTGCAGGAAAGCCAGTACGTTAAAGCAAACAAGAGACTCCTACATGGTTGTTACCTATGTGCATATATCATGGACCAAATCCTTAGCTAGTGCAAGAGGGCAAAGCTTCCTGGAGATACATGGAGTTGCTTCCACAAGGAGGAGGCACGATGGAGCTGCAGCAGCAGAGAGCTTACCAAACAGTTAAGTGATATATATTCCAGTGGCTCCTCATGCTCATTTTATTAATTCAGCTATGCAGCCACATGTTTATAAAGATGTATGGAAAGCAAATAACCTAACCTGGTCCTAAGCACACAATTACTTTGATCATGAAAGTAACTCACCTACAGAACAGGTCCTACTGCCTCTGGTACTCAGTGCATAAAATATTCCTCCAAGAAAAAAAAAAAGAAAACACAACTAGGCACAATAATCTATACTTACAGGAAAGGTATCCATCTGTGTGCACATGCAGGAGGTAATACAGCTCTGTGAGGCCAAAGGATCTCCTTTCCATGCCAAGGAGGTTCCAAGCAGCAGAATGGCATGCTGTTCTTCACCGAATACTTCATCTTCTCAAAAGTTATTTGTAACTCTCATGCTGCACCTTTTTCTCTCCTTTTAACAAAATTAATCTTCCTAGTAGCAATAATTTTCTTAGTCTGTGGTACGTTACATGCAGTCAGCAACTGTGTTATACTGAAACTTCTTTACAGTTGGGGTGACAGAGCAGTGGCACAGGCTGCCCAGGGAGGGTGTGGAGTCCCCTTCTCTGGAGATTTTCAAACCCCGCCTGGATGCAGTCCTGAGTAATGTGCTCTGGGCAATCCTGCTTTAGCAGGGGAGTGGGACTAGATGATCTCTAGAGGTCTCTTCCAACTCTGAATATTCTGCGATTCTGTGATATTAAGCTTTGCTTTATGCTCTCAGAAGGAGTTTCCACCACCCCTTCACAAAACAACTTGCAATATTGAAGATGGCAAGCAACAAGTAGGTAAAAGACACACATCCCTATGAGAAGTGTATGACATAGCTAGAATGACAGGCAACTGGGAGAACATGAATGCTGTTCTTCTAGTCACGGGAATATTCTATGTTAATTTATAGCAGGTTTGCAAAGGGATTTTTGGGCTGTATTTGGCTAGCTTTTTTATGAACTTCTTCCAAAAAGGATTTGTAATCCATTTGCGCCTTCAGATTGGGATAAAGAAAATGGTAAACTTCATAGGATCATAGAATGGTTTAGGTTGGAAGGGACCTTAAAGATCATCTAGTTCCAACCCCCCTGCTGTGGGCAGGGACACCTCCCACCAGACCAGGTTGCTCAAACCCCCATCCAGCCTGGCCTTGAACGCCTCCAGGGATGGGGCAGCCACAGCTTCTCTGGGCAACCTGGGCCAGGGCCTCACCACCCTCACAGTCAAGAATGTATTTCTAATATCTCATCTAAATCTACCTTCTTTCTGTTTGAAGCCATTCCCCTTTGTCCTAGCACTTCACTCCCTGATCAAGAGTCCCTACCCATCTTTCCTGTAGCCCCTTGAGGTACTGGAAGGCCACAATAAGGTCTCCCTGAAGCCTTCTCTTCTCCAGGCTGAACAACCCCAAATCTCTCAGCCTGTCTTCACAGGAGAGGCACTCCAGCCCTCTAATCATCTTAGTGGCCCTCCTCTGGACCCAATCCAACAGGTCCATGCCCTTCCTATGTTGGGGGCTCCAGAGCTGGACGCAGTACTCTAGGTGGGGTCTCAAACCCCAAGAGGCTTCAGAAACTTCATCCTCTTCTAGCAGGAAGTTAGGGGGATTTGGTGTCTGGGGTTCTGGAACAGAGAGGTAACCCCTGCTGCCAGCATCCAGCTTCCTAAAGGCCCTTCAAAGAGTCTTCCAGGCATTGTAAGTGCAAACAGAAAAAAAATCAAGATGATAAGTTATTTCAGGAAAATGACAACCGTTTGGTAGGGCACAACCCCCCTTTGAGCATCTCATCACAGCTGCCAGGGCATAAGGTTAGGACATAGTGTGCTTTAGAGCCTGTAGGTCCACAAACACACAGGTCGGATGCTGGCACGTTTCACTCCTTACCAGATGAAAATGGAAGGATGGGATGGGACCAATGCGTTTTTTTCATTCACGTACCTGGAAAAATTATTTTGCAATAAAACAACATCATACCATAAAGGAAAAATCTTTTCAGTGGTCTGATAATAGAAGGACATACTGAAATTTATAAGCATCTGCCTTAAAAATAAATGTTAGATATCTATAAGGTAGACGTCTAAGAATGAATTAATAATTCTAAGCGATCCTTCTAGTCAAGAGGGACAAATGGGTATCTCCAGAGGACAATTTATCAGGCTGCTTTTAGTTTGTCTCTTAAAAATGAGCTGATTTTCCTTGGAATATGTATCTTTCCCCTTTGGAATCAAGAGTAGATGCAGGATCAATAGGTCAGGTCCAGATATACAAGTAAGGGAAAAAGCAGGGCAGCTGAATCGCACCCTCGCTGCTGCCTGGCAAGTGGCCTAATTTATCTGCTCAGATATTTCAGAGGGGCTATACTTCTCCACGCTAAAAGATCACATTTAATTAAGGGAAGTTCGGCCTCCAGTGACTCAGTCAAATAAACCCTTCTTTTTCCATTTAATCCACAAGAGCTGTTGCTCATTTAAAAAAAAATTAAAAAACTGACTTTGTTGTGTGTCTGTTATGCAGACTGAAGGTGCAGCAAGTCCAACCACTGAACTGATACAGGTGATGAGAATTTAAGGGTCCCAGTGGCTGGTTATCCCGGCTGTCAGATATTTTTAATGTACTGGTTGCATGTACTGCTAGAAGAGGTGGGAAAGGTGAGAATTTTGGGTGGGGAAGAATGGATTTTTTTCACCATTTTCCTCCAGCAAGCACTGTTTCAGACAAAACTGTTAGCCACCTGCTGAAAGCCAGTGCACCCTTCTCCACTGCCTGGCTGTCAAAATGCCAAGCTCAGAAGCTTGCGGCCCACCACTGCACTAGTTTAGCTGCAATAAAAGCAGCCACGTTATTCCGCTGCCACTTTTACCAACATGAAGCAAAGGGGCTCGGGAACTCCATGTATAAAACATCTACATATAAAATCAGAAAATCGATATTCTTAAGTACATGCACACTAGGGGAGAATTTTGCCATTGATTTTGATGAAAATCAATTCCCCTCTCCTCTCTTCTCCATTACAGACACTGAGATTTTACCAGCTCTGGCTGCTAACATGAGTGAACAGAATAACGCCGCATTCTCATGAATATTTTTAGGAACTGGCATTTCATCACAAATAGAAACATTATAAGATAAGCAATGTTTAATCCCCCTTTTTTTAGAAAAAATATTATTTTTTTTTTCCTGTTATGATTCATCGTCAGCCAGTTTTGCTGCTGAAGTGTTTCACGCATTTTACAAAGAAAGCTTACCCTTAGCCAGGTGCTGTTTTGGCACTGAACCCCCGACTCCTCCAGTTTTGTTACATTTTTGGAACAGAGCACCACGTTACAACACAGTTTCATGACCGCCATTTTTCCCCCCACTAAAATAAACTACGTTTGCCCACATCCTGACCACCAGGATGTCAGAATCAACAGCTGAGCTTTTTCATAACCATAAGTTACCAGTTTCTTTTTGGGGTGGACAGCGCTTGGCATTGGGAAAACATGCAGAGCTCAAGGAGTAGCCAAACATCTCACAACCACCTGAAAAACCAACGTGTCATCCTTATTTATAACTAAAGTTTCTCAAGCTTGCAGAGTTCATGTGCTATTTCAGAGTGGGTGTCAAAACTTCCCTCAACACAGCAAAATACAAAATGTAACGGCACTAAAATGAGCAACAACAGCAGATAATGACTATTTTAAAGAAAAATAGGAAGTTATTCTAATTATTAGCCAATTAACTGTGTATTTAACCTGCAAACTCCCAGAAAAGTCATTAATGTCTTCAGAAATATTTGTAAGGACTGTGGTTTTACGCTAACAGACACCAGACTGCTAAACCAGTGCTTGCTCAGATAGAACTCTGCTGAAGGGGGGATAATGAATGGATCTCCAGGGACATCACTGTCTACCATGGTTCCACCTTATTTTTACCATGATTTCCAAGGTTGAATGTCTTACTTCAACAGAAGATACATGATCTCCTGAGTGAGACACCGGCAGCTAATTTCACCTAAATCTTCAAACTCCTTTTCTATTGTTGGGTAGTGTTTATTCAGTAAGCTTTTAAGAGCAGGGGAAGGAAACTGATGTAAGAAGTCATAAACAAGACTCTGCCTGTTATCATGCTGATACAATTTCTCCTTGTGATTTGTCTCCTGGTGCCTTCAGCTGCCTCTGCAGACTTGATATATCACAATGTCACAATTTCTACATGGTCCCAATGATGTGCTCCAGGATCCACTGTAGTCCCGAAGTTAGCCAGGAGATGAGATTACCCAGGTTACAAAGAGTGAGAATTTTGACAGCTACTCAGTCAGCAGATTAGAAACAGGGAGCAGGATTCTACTGACAGAGGACCACAAGCCAAGATAAAACTCCACATTACTGCCAGGCTGCAGTCCAAAATTCCCCTCTTGTTTCTCGTTTTTTCTTATTTCTGCTATTCTTCAGACCATAATCATAGAATTGTAGAATGGTTACAGTTCCAGCCCCCTGCCATGAGCAGGGACACCTCCCACCAGATCAGGTTGCTCAGAGCCCCATCCAACCTGGTCTTGCACACCTCTGGGGATGGGGCAGCCGCAACTGCTCCGAGCAATCTGGGCCAGTGTCTGGAACCACCCTCACAGTAAAGAATTCCTTCCTAATATCTAATTTAAATCTGCCCTCTTCCAATTTAAAACCGTTACCCCTCGTCCTATCACTACATTCCCTGATCAAGAGTCCCTCCCCAGCTTTCCTGTAGCCCCTTTAGGCACTGGAAGGGGGTCTAAGGTCTCCCCGGAGCCTTCTCTTCTCCAGGCTGAACAATCTCAACTCTCTCAGCCTGTCCTCACAGCAGAGGTGCTCCAGCCCTCGGAGCATAGTTGTGGTCCTCCTCTGGACTCGCTCCAACGATGTAACTATTACTTTGTACTATGGAGTAGATCACAGAGTTTCCACGTTATTCCGCTATATCCAACCAACCACTGCTTGGAACTTATGCCAGTGGAAAGAGTAATGCAGTTATCAGTGCAAATCCTGCAACTGTTTGCACTTAAGCTCAGCCTTATGCACTTGGTTCGCTTTACTTTCCTGGGGGCTGTTTCACTCAGATTTCAGAGGAATCAGATTTCAGAGGAAACCCAGATTGAGGTAAAGTGTTGGTATCACGGGGATTTTGGAGGAAGTGGCAAGTTAGGGAAAAAAATAGTGGTCATGATGATGCATTCTTCCAACCTAACAAGGACAATATCCCTGAAAATGGCCAGGACCAGGATTAGTGGCCACAAAACTGTCACCTGCATGCATGGAAGCAGGACCTCAGCTGCAGCCCTGAGCTTTCCTACCAAATTTTATCCCAGGGGGATGACAGTCAGTGGAGGAAAAACTGCTCTTCACGACAAAGAGAAGTAGTACCGCAGAAGCAAGACACCTGTTTTTCTATACCTGCCCAGGATTATTGTCTTCCACCTATGCTTTTTGGACCTGCTTATTTTCCTTCTGTTTCTGTGCATCCTTCTCCTCTCCTGAACTGAAATATCTCGTCAAACAGACTAAGCAGCCCTTTTCTGAAAGAAAACATAATTGGTTTGCTCCTACCTCTCTCTTTTCAATCACATGATGTCTCTCCTCAACAAATATACCAGAGCTTAGGTAAGCAAGAAACATTCCTTACGGTAACACCTGCCAGTACAATTTCCGTCTGTTTTTCTTCTTAAAAGGTAACCACAGGCACAGCATTGCTCGGCAGCACTGTTTAAGTATGGCAGATCAGACGCTGTCCCGATTTATGACCTCCGCCAGCCCAAGTGAATGCAGGAGCCGGCAACTTGGCACATCCTCTCTGCAGGGCAAGATGCCCAGATATAATGTGTATGAGGACGCATCTTTAGGGAGTCTCTCCGGCCCACCTGGCATGGATCAGGAAGGCAGCTCAGCCTATATGTATTTACCTTGCTGCCTGAAAAAGAACGAGCAGGCCAGGACACAATGCAGCGCAGCCACGGCAGGCTCTCGGGGCCGCACTGCCTTAGTCTTGCAAATCCCTCCCGATGGTAATAAGGGTCTCTAACTTTGATTTCATATTTTAATCACCAAGTGCAAAACGTGGAGCCTGTCGGCAGCTGACAGCCTCGCCTGCCTTTCCACCCGCACCCCGCGGGAGCGTGGCTTCAAAGTGCGGCAGCACGCTGAAGTGTCTTCTGTTCGCCACGAAGCGGGGTGTAAAGCAGCTTTTAAAAAGACGAAGCGTCTCCAGGTGGTTCAGGGCACAGAGCTACGGCATACGTCTGCGGTGGGCATAACCGCAGGCCGGCAGGGTTAAAAGGGAGGCTGTCCAAATTCATCCAAGACCTGCAAATCTCGAAACACGTAAACCCTACATGCGTCAGATAAAGAAGCCAGAAAGAAAGGTGCCCCCTAATGAGTTTTTTTTGCGCTTGGGTGAGCGAAAGGGCTGCTTCAGGAGGCTAATAACTGAAAACCTTCCAGGCTTTTGTCCGGAGAAATGGCAGGCACTTTCCATCCCTTTCAAAAAAAGAAGGCCTTTCGGAGTCTTCACGAGAGATGTGGATTTTAAGGGCGACCTTAGGTCATACAGAACTAATCAAGCGAAAACAATAAGAAAATTAGACTGACAGTCAGCAAGTATCTGAGGACTTTATCAAAAAGAATTAGGAATGGACAAATTCACTGGGAGCAAAGGATCAGATCTGCAAGGTGGCATTGTGTGGTGGGATTAAATTATTTATTCATTGTTAATTTATTTATTTATGTATGTGCAAATGACCTAGCTGCTGCAGGTGCTGAGGAGTTTCTGAAAAGACCCAGTTTTAGAGCCAAGGCTAGAATATTGGTCCATTTAACTCATTCTTTTCCTTAAGGCGATCAAACAGTGACTTTTATCTAGGAGATAGAGGAGGAAAACCATATGTGTACTGGGAATGATGCGGGGTCTGAGCAGCACTAAGTACCCAAGTATTCCAGTCTCATTCAAGAATGCTGTGCAGTTTAATGTCCAGCAAATTAGCAAATGAATGCTTATGTCAATATGTGAAAAATCCCTAGTTGGTTTAAACAGATAAAAAGCCTCTTGGGAAATGGCAGAAAATGCAGGCTTTCTCTCCCTGTCTTTTTTAAAGAAAGAAAGAGAAACAGTACTTATTAAGTTTTCCTCAAACTTACAAAAAGTTGCAGAAAACAACAACGGTCTACATGGATGCTGGATCTTATATATGCATGAAATATTTCCAATGCTGCTACTGCAAAAACACAAGAAGCTTTTGCTAGGCACTCTTTCAATCACATACTTGCTATTCAGAAGAAAACAGTTAAAATCTGGGACAGCTACAGACCCTGTTAGATGCCATCCTGCTGTCCCTCTCTTAAAGGTACAGCAGGTCAAAAGCCCTGGAGAGGATCCGTCTTTACATTTTGCCCTGATTTAGAAAATCAATCTTGAAGACGAAATCCACAAACACCTCTTGTTTTCCCTTCTGCAGATTTAACCATTGAAAGGAAAGGGTAAAAATTGTCATCTCGTGTTTCCCTTGACCCAGCAGAGCAAAGCCACAGTGGGGACTCTGTGTACGACATGACCCTGGGGAAAAAAGGAACACGAGATCTCAGCATGGGGGTTGGAGGCAAGAAGTCACACGTATCGAAAATGACGGCGTCACGTCAGTTAATGCCATGTGATAAGGGATACCTGCTGGGTTTTACGTCCTTCTGCAGAGATATGCTTGAAGATTGACTGGTAAGGAAGATTTTTCACTAATCCAGAAAGTGGTTGTAGGTATTTGGCCAGGACAGATAATAATGAATTATCTTTCTTCAGGACAAGCATCAGTAGCTATGGTGGGGATAGTAAAACTGCCCCATGAGACAACTGGAAACCACATCTTGAAAGCAGACAGGTTTATGCAGAATGCTACCTGTCGTGCTTCTGCTTCTTCATGGGTATTTCCCTGTCCGTGGCCATTCTCAGACCTTCTTCTCAAAACCAGACTTCTTTATGTCATTTTGGAGTAAGGGAAACTAAAGAGGAAAACAGAAGGTATTTTAAAGAACAAATGTCTTCAATAATACTAAATTTAAAACATTACCTCAAATTAAAAGTTCAATGAGAGAATTTCCCAGGCCATGCAAAAAACCACAAGTCATGTAGAAAGTCTGCTTCCTCCCTGGAGCCAAAAAGTCCTCTCTCCCTTGAACGTTATTGGGTGAGGATGAATTCAATCAATACAAATGCCAACATGTCACTAATACGCTACCACTTACCTTCTGCAGCCCACGGAGAGCTGTGACACACACTAACCAGGGAGCTTGCTGAGCTACGGTCTTACTCCATGGGCTGTCAGGGTGCCTTTTAAAATGGCAGGAGCCAAAAGCAGAGTTACACAGCACTGAGAGCTCAGTTGTCTCAGGAACAAGCAGCACAGGCCATACCTCCTCTTGCTCATTGTTTCAAATGGTTGGAGTCCCAGCTCATAAGAGAAATCCTTATTATCAGTATGTAAGGGCATGGTTTCGTACTATGACTGAATTTCATGTCCTCAAGACTATCCAATTCACCTCCTATGTGGTCTCTAAGTTCAGCTATATGGACAAAGTTTCTTAGCTTTATCTCAAGGGCAAACTTCACCACTACCTGCCTACTTTTGGTGTCAAAGTCCTTAGATAAAATAATAGTACTTCGTAGAATCATAGAATCATATAATGGTTAGAGTTGGAAGGGACCTTAAAGATCATCTAGTTCCAACCCTCCTGCCATGGGCAGGGACACCTCCCACCAGACCAGGTTGCTCCAAACCCCATCCAGCCTGGCCTTGAACACCTCCAGGGATGGGGCAGCCACAGCTTCTCTGGGCAACCTGGGCCAGTGCCTCACCACCACTAGTCAAGAATTTATTCCTAATATCTAATCTAAATCTCCACTCTTTCAGTTTAAAACCATTACCCCTTGTCCTCCACTCCCTGATAAAGAGGGGATTTCCATTCCAAATGGTATTTCCATTAGTATTATTAATGTTGAAAGCAGAATATTTTCAATGTTATGTTCTCTTGCCTATCTCCCCACCTCTTCATTTTAAGATTTCTCTACTATTTCCCACTTTTTTTCAGCTTCAGTGTTCACTTCCCAAATTATGCGGAATTGGAATTCCTTTTTTTGCTGTTAATTAAGACGTTAGTGTCTCACCGATGTTTTACACAGAAGAGTCACACTGGCTGGGAGTCCTTCTTCTGTTGGGCAAACAGGCTGGCTACCTACCTAAGAGAAAAGAGCTGCCTCATGGCAGGATGGAAATACAGACTTGAGTTTTGCAGGCAGGGCTCAGCGCAGGACCAGAGGGAGGACAAGGGGAAAAGGTAGCTTAAACCATCCTAGCACTCATCAGTACACTTTGCTGAGGGATGCTCAGGAGCCCTTTCCCTTTGCGCCATGCATGTGCAATTGCCTTCTGAATGCGCAGCAGCCATTCATTAACGTCTTCGGGCATTTGGTAGCTCAGACTGCTTCATGAAGCAGTTGTATGGAAGATTACAAAGACACTAGATGATTGGTAGGTCTGAGAAATGAAATATGGGCAACCTAGAAGAGGGAGACCCTGCTACATCTGGGGTTCTGCCCAGTTACACGAGCAAAGAGCTGAATTCACTCAACCCAACTTGAACAGAACATTTCCCAGGAATTTCAAGAATCTGAAGCTTAGCCTTGAATGACATCCCATCAACTTATGCCCTTGCTGTCATTACCTACAAAGTCCTATTGGATGTGGTTGCAAACTACAGGATATCAAATTACCAGAGTTTTCCATAGCCATTCACAGCGGAGTACAAGACTAAGCTGAAAGTAGAGATCTTGTATTGCTTACTGTTGTTAAATTCTGGCAATCTAACATTTTGGGTTCCTTCCAGCATCCTGTTGTTCAAATAACTCACTTCAGAGACTGTGGGGACAAGTATGCAGGATGCTACACTCAGAGTTAGAGAGGCTGTGCTCTAGTCTGATCTTTGCCATGGCCCTTAAGGATGAGTTCAGGCATGTTTTTGCCTCTATTTTCGTGTATGTACCAGAGATCATATTGCTTTTGTATTTATGATGTATTACAGCTTATTACTATTATTTTCCCTTATTTGTTGTCTTAATTCTAATACTGAGACTGATTTAAGATTTGGATCTACAGAGCCATTCAGCCTAGAGCTTCTCAGAACCGCCCAGTTCAGGCAGCCAAACTGTTGAAATCCCTTGCATTTGTACAACACAGAAGGTAAAAGATGGTACCAGAGATTTTCTCAGCTGGATTTCACACTAGCCTTCAAGAAAGAGGCAGTGGAAGTCATATATGGGGATACTTGTTTGTAAGCGAAGTTAATTAAGCATCCAGAGATAGTAGAAATATATCAGAAAAGGGAAATGAGAAAAGGAAGGCAGAACTTCAGCAGCCAGGAAGCAGCGGGAAGAAACCAGACTCTTCTCTGAGCTGGAGGGAGGAGGTTCAAGTAGGCTCCAGGGAAGTCCTGTCACCAAGTTCAAGGTGTGGCAGCTATAGCCCCGTTGTTACAGACTTCTGGGATGTTTGCATTTGACAAATCACAGCCTTCACTAGGCAAATAGGTGTAAAGTCACTGTGAAATTAGTGTACTATCTTTCTATTCAGCTAGGAGCAGGGATGTTTACACCTCCTGAAGGGAGAAAAAGACAAAATAAAACAGCAATTAAAAGGTAGACTAAGTGATGTGAGACAAAACAGAAAGTTATGCTACCTTAATCATAGAATCATCATAGAATGATTGTCAAATGAGAATTTCATCTTTTTGACAAAGGACTTTTCCAAATAGATCTGCAGATTTTACTAAAGCACAAAGATTTCTTCTTTATAAGAAGCAGACAAAGTCCATTTAAATGGATGATAACTATTGTTGTAAGTTTTCAGCAGAAAGGCTAAAGGTAATGGGGCACAAAAAGCAGAAGATCATAAAGAGACACACAAAAGCAGGACATTTTTAAGAAAGACATTATTAAAACATTCCTGTCAAAGCTGAACAGATAGTTTGCACTAATAAATATGTAAACTAGTAAATGATTCAAAGAAACCTCCTTCAAGCAGAAGAAGTTTGGCTTGGCTGATCAGACATTCAAGACAAACCCCACGGTGGCAAGCGCAATGCAAATCTGCTCTTTGGGGTCTGGTCCATGATGACAGTTTGCTACCACACAAGTGTTTTCAAGTACACTTTGTATTTTCCCTGCCTCTCGAAATGTGCAAGTATTGCCCACTGAAACACTGAGTTAGTCCCCAGCTTCAAAAACTAGAGGGTCTGAGACACTAGAGCATTCTGGACTTGCAACATATCCATTCCCTGAAACACTGCTCTGCTTTGCCATAAAAAATACAACATTTCAGGACGTTTTTTCAAGTATTATAGTGTTATACAACCTTTATGTTGTGTGGGAAGAAGGATGAATCTTTAACAC
The DNA here is from genome assembly GCF_000708025.1 of Charadrius vociferus. NCBI lineage: Eukaryota > Metazoa > Chordata > Aves > Charadriiformes > Charadriidae > Charadrius > Charadrius vociferus. The sequence continues at coordinate 478,854 of NW_009650063.1, read as the reverse complement.
TCTTGCTGGTCTCAACTTCTGTGTGCTCTTTTATACAGTATCTATTCTTTTGAACAGTGTCTGAGATAACAGACAAAATACATGCAGCAGGGAGAAGTTCAGACACTCAGCAGCTCAGCCCTGTTCAGGTGTCTTCAGGAAATGAAATTGGGAATTAGAAAGCTGTTTGGCTGGCACACATGCATATTGCAGCCTTCCTCTCAAAGAATTTCCTAGTGGTCCTACAGAACTTGGTTTGGTTTACTTCAAAGGGAAGACATGGAGGAAAAGAAGTCACAGAAGCAGGAATTATTTTGCTGGATATCACCAGAACAGAGCCCCTTAAAAAGTCTACAGAAGTAATATTATTCTGTAAAGACTCTGCCCCTTCCAGAGACAGTATACATATTGTTTCTTATACTTTTATCTGCGATAAGCATATCAAAATACAATTCTATACAACCAAATACATCATTGATTAGAAGAATGGTCATTTTCACATTCATATTGATTATAAGGGAAAAAAAGCCCAACAAGATTTATAGATTAATTTTTTTAAATCTTATGATGGGTTACTAAGTGAAGGGAAACAGCTTCACAAGGTCTCACCGCCTGCTGAGATGTTGTTGTGGTAAACATCCAAGAATTAACTTAAAGTCAAGTGTAAATACACAGCAACGTGTTTTGCCTAATTCAGAAAGCTGGACTAAATGATTCAAGAGTTTTGCCTGGAACCATCATCATCTTTGACTCTTTTTCATGAGACATCCTGTCTAGAACATCTAGGGAAAAAAGAAAAAAAACAAGGTGGTATGACATCACATATCCCTGGGATGGAGAACATGTCTTTCTCCTTCTTTACAGAAACACAGAAAGTCACAGTGGTAATTAAAAGCCACACTACAAAACCAGCAGGAAATTAAGAAATAGAAGTGAAAGAAATATATTCTAGAACTCAGCTGCTCTTGGTCTATTGGCAATTCGTGTGCAAGTGTCTGAAAACCAGGACCAGAAACTAACTAGTTTGTTTTTGTGTTCACAGTTCATGACATGAAAGGCTGAGGGTGAAAATTAAATTTATTTTTAAAGCACTTTAAAGATTTTTAAAAGATCTCAGTTGTAATAACCTCATTGTTACCAGCCACAGAGAAACTGAAGCAATTCCTAAATACCTGATTCTAAACTGCATGAGTTGGTGAAACCATCTGAAGGTAGTGATGGCATTACCTGTTGGATGTACACTATGTACTCTTGGCCCCGAGTGATTCTAGTTGTCATGCATCAACTGCTGAGGCCCCTGACATTAGTAGAGTCAAGCACCCAAGTGCAATCGTCTGTGCCTTAGGTACCAGGTCACCAACAGCAATGAGATCAACAGGAAGATGGCTGGTACACCAGCAAGAGGGAGGTGGCAGACTTATCTTCCTATGGACTGTCACTGCTCGGATTCCTTGGTCTGTAATTGCTCGAACCCTTCAAGCTCATATAGTTAAGATTGATATGAGAATAAGATTAAGTAAATTATGAATAGAAGTATTATGAAAAAGGCCCGTACCAACATCCCATTTGCAATATGACTGCTCCAAACCTTTGGGCCATCTCAAATCCAAACTCTTTGTTTTTGCCTGGACTCAAACAAGACCAGAACACTCTGAGATGTGCACAGGTCAGGTCCAACTGGGACACAGCACCTCCCGCGCCTCTACGTTTCACTGGCAGTAAAAAGGGTAAGGATTGGTGAAGGCACACTGGAAAATGGAAAGATCTCTTGTGTTTCTATTTTTGTAAGAAACTTGCTTGGCATGCGCTGCTGACTGCTGCCTGTGCATCCACGTGCTGTCGGCTGATGGCTCAGGAATGCAGGCAGGCCAGGGCAGCTCCATCGGGACGTCAGCTCCAGCGGCTGTGCCAGACCGCCCTAAGAGAGGCTGTGCTATAATAATTGTGCTATAGGCTGGAATGCTATCGCTTTTGTGCACTTATTTCCAGCTGAGCTTGGCTCATGTCACCCGGCACGTCACATACCTGAGGATGGGGGCTGGACCCTTCTGTTTGCTCCTTAATCTCCCACTAAGATTGCATTTAAACCAGTTTGGGTTTAAAACACCTGACAGCAGCCTTAAGTCTGTCTTAAAGTGTCATCAGCCAGAAGAGCTGTCCCTCCTCCTTTTTTAACCCCCAGCCTCGCCAGGTCACTCTCCAAAACAGATGCACCAGCATAAGCACTTTGCCCCTCAAAGATTTCTCTGCAGAGAGGGGCTATCCAGATGCAAACTAGGGTGGCTTTCCAAATGTTTAGTAGTTCAAGATCTACCCCACTACATGGACACAACAGCTAAAGCGGGGAAAAAGTTTCACACGAATAAATAGCAGAAAACTTAAGGTTAAATGTGGGTGTGCTGAACGGGCAGCAAGACAGACTCTTGTTTAAGGTTATCCTCAGACACGAGCTAGCTGAAATCTGAACGCTGGTAATGCCAACGTCAGAAAATTTGGCAGGGGAAAGCGTTGCTGCCCCAAGAGCCGGACTTCTGCCAGAGTTCCCATACTTAGAGATGCCCGAATGGGATAGAGTTTCATCTACTGCTTAAAGCCCCCACAGCCACCTCACAGAAAACATGTCCTGCTGTATCTGACAGCACCTCGGACCTTTTCCCGCACTTCTTCAGTAATTCAAATAACCAATAAGAAAAAAAAAAAACAACACCCAAACCAACCCAAAAAAACCCAAACAACCAAAACCCCACTTTTTGACCCCAAAGCATGCAGGAGGAGAAAGCTTCGGTGGTGCTGGCACGGGGAGGCTGCGCCCTCTGCAGCATCCGCATCCTCGGCTTTTCTGCCAGGCCCTGGTTTTTCCACCCCGTTTTACAGCTGCTGTGACTGAGGTCAAGTGATATGTCACTCTGTCAGATCACACAGCGAGTCAGTGGCTCTTCCCGGATTAGAACGATTCCGCACGGCCCCTCTGAAAAGATTTGTAACAAATGTCAGCACCGGCCGGCCGCTGTTTAAAGCATATGTTTAAAGCTTTTAGACATCTCAGTCAAAAGGTATTGTAAATATAGGGACAAAGCTAGTAAATGCTTCGCTCCGGAGTTTTAATAACGGCAAACCAGAATCTAGCAGGGATAACCCCCCCCCGCTAAAACAGGTCATCTTCAGCAGGGAATATGTGCTGTTTTGGAGCCGTTCTGAGACCAGGAAAGGATTTTTTTTTTCCTCCAGTAGTAACCAAAATGGTCAAGAAATCAGTGGCTCGGCACAGGCTGGCAAGGTCACAGGGCCAGAGGGTACAAAATAACTTGAATATAACTTTCTCTTTCTTGCTTGTTAGCATCCCTGGCCATTGCTTTCAGTATCTTTTTTGTATTAAAAAATGAAGTGTGCCTGAAATGGTCATCCATCATCAGAGAAAAATGCCTAACGCTATGGTCGTGCCTTAATTCTTTACTAATGTCAAAATTTAAGAAATTTCCTTGCGGAAATCTTACACGTGCAGAGATTTCACATGAGTTGCAAGTGAAAACACAGCAATACACAGTAATACACAGCAGCACTTTATAATCTCATCACTTTACCAAGAAAGCAATATCCCAGCTATTTAGAAACAGAGCACCACAAGGCCCATAGATCACTCAAGTCCCTCTGGAAATGTCTTTGAGGTTTTAAAGGTGTAGAAGGAGTGTGACTAATGTGCTGGTTCTGTGAGCAGAACCAAAAAAGAAGCACAGATAAAGCTGGGAAGAGTGAAGTGAACTTGCTTTTTGAAATCTCAAGACAAGTCAGACTAAGATAACATCAACAGATGTACGTAACATACAAAATCTTCATTGCACCATGTGAAATCTTGCCACACTGTGATTCCCCTTGTGATTTTTAAGAATCTCTTGGTCTCTCTGAGCTTCTCTCAGATACATCGATCATATTGTGCCTCTTGTCCCACCCTTTGTGCCTGAAATAGTCTATAAAAAAGACAGTTGTGAAGTAACCTGAGAACCTACCCTTTACTTTAAGACAGAGAAGGATAAGGGCAAAAGAAAAAAAAAATGAACAGGATGAGTTTTTTTGATAAATACTTACTGAAAACACCAAAAGCTGCCAAATCTCACAAAGAAAATCTTGGGATAAGAGTTCAGCCACCGCAGCTTTACCAGGGGGTATATTCTTGGTCTACAACAAGAAATTTTCATCTATGCATGGTTCAACCCCCTGGCTACGGAAAAGGGTA
>NW_009650063.1:467144-469644 GCF_000708025.1 Charadrius vociferus | reverse complement strand
CCTTCCTTACCCTAGACCTGTGGTCAGAGGAGAGCCAGGAGGGAAGGGGAAGGGAGGATTTGACACCCAACTCACCTCTAGTGGTATTACTTGCAAATGAAGATAGAAGAATATCAGAATCCACTGCAGGGCAGAAGTGCAGCCTGTATTAAGGATGAGGGAGATGCACTTAAGGCAGAGAAAAAGCAAGCGAGGGAAGAGAAGCAGAGAAACAGAGAAAAGAGTGGAAAGGTGGCATGGATTTCAGCAAGCGAGCAGAGACAGTCTCCCGCGCAGATCTCAAAGAGGCACAGGATCCCTGAGAGAAAGGTCGTGACAGACACCACAATACATGTTTGCATCCAACGGGGGAGAAAGAAGAGCAGAGTGAGAAAAGGTAGGGCACGTACCATCTGCTAGAAAAGTGCTCACAGACAGGCGAATGAGAAAGAGGGGAAAGAGACCGCTTGCAGATAGGAAAGAGCAGAGGCATTGAAAAGGAGGGGATAATAACTGAGGGTAAAAATAAGCAGCAGAAAAGCTGACAAAAGAAAAGAAAACATAAACTTCAGATGGGCATGATGAGCCAGAGACAAGAAAAAACACAAAAAGAAAGTTAGAAAAGACCCTGGCATACATTGGTGAATCTCATTACTCGTGGTCTCCTGTCCTGCAGTACTTGACTGACAGCATTTCACACCTCTACTGCTGCTCTTCACTCTACCATTCCAGACTACAGTCACTTCACTGGAGACCAGCAAAACTGCAAGATTTGATATTCACCAGGATGTGCATGGTGTTTTGCAGTGTGTAGGAAATTGGCCATCAGACCCCATCCAGTATATGTAAAACCCTGAAGGGACGTATTTCCACCTGCTGACACACATAGCCCAGATGAGCAGAAGCTGGTTGGCTGCACCTCTTGCACTGAAGAAAAGCTTTGTGCCGTTTAGGGACGGACGTGGATATGGCATGTCTGAGCTACTAACTGATGAGTGAGCTGCTATTCAAACAGATAGCAATAAAGACCTGCAGGCATCATGGGCTCGTCCTCAAATGTCTCAGCTTTCAGGTTCTAATAAAAACTCCTTTTGGACTGTAACGTGGCATTGCTCTGACATCTCTCACTGCCCTAGTCTCCCTCCCTCCCTCTCTGTTCCTCATGTCACCTGTCATTTTTCTCTCCTACTCGCTAATCTCCCTCTCTCCTGTGAGTAGGAGAGCCTCCTTGCTGCCTGGCTTTCTGCCAGACCTTTTCTGCCCTATCAAAGCTTCACAGGCTCTAAAACACATCTGAAAAAAGTAGTTCTTTAAATATTTCTTTTCCTTCTGCAGCTTTTGTTTCCAATTTAACGTCGTGACTATGGTATTTATTTTCCAAGCCTGTAGGCAGCCCATTAGGGAAAAAAAAAAGAAGCCCTAAAGCTAGAAAACTAAGAAACAAAATGAAGCCTGTGTTGAAGCTGGCTCACCTACAGGCCCAGCAGAGAGTGCAGAAGGGAAAAGAAACCCCCTGGGTATTGCGGCAGGGGCTTGTGTGCGACAGCTGGTCAGGAGTGGGAAATCTGTGTGTGAAATGATGACTGGCAATCAGAAAACCAAAACACTCACCTCTTACATGCAGTTTGGATCTGGGGAGACAACAGGGAAAAGAAGGTTCTTTTTAGAGGGTGGGAGATTCAAGGGCACACAGGGTTTTGGAAGGATGTGACTAAGTTTTAGCCTTAGCTACAAGGTGCAGCAGATGCAGCACTGAAAGCTGACAATCACCCTTTGTCTTAATTAGTCCTGCATGCTGTCACAAACTGTCTCTGAAATCTAGCATGGGTTGTAGCTACCAGTGTAACCCTATAAATGATACAGCAAACTACAAGGGCGTAGCTAACATGTATATACTCCGCCGTACAGACTAGTACACCTTGGGATAGGTATAGACTGGGGTCTATACGTGACACTATAAATTCTCAATCAGCATCATCAAAACCATACAACCTTTAAAAAGCTCACCTGCAAGGCAAAATAACCGTTCTGCAGTTATATGGCTCTCTGCTTTTCACCCAAGTGGCTCGGTGTCAGCGTTCCCTAATGAAGCTATCAGCTGGGAAAAGGTCACACAATATTGTAGCACTCTGATTCCCTCTTTTTATAGTATTGGAATAACCGAATTTGCCAAGGCAAATTACTTAAGATTTTCAAAAGTATTTCTTATGTAGGTGTTCAATCTGAAAAGATAAAAGTTTGGGAGGGGGTTTAACCAGTTTTCACTGACACCGGGGTCAACGCTGAGCACTTCTCAAACCCAACATAATCGGCGTATATAATTTATTCAAGCATGTACTGTACGAGGAATGAACACAGCATAATCTTCCTTCAAATACTGAAGGAGTCAGTTCCAGCTGTGCCACTCACAAGGCAACAGTGACAACAAAGCACCACTGTAAGAAGCAAGAAATAAAAAGTACTATTCTTAAACATAAGAAAACTGAACCAGTCTAAACCTTTCCCTCTATGAATATACTGT
>NW_009650063.1:454693-466976 GCF_000708025.1 Charadrius vociferus | reverse complement strand
TCAGAGGCAGGCAAGCAGTGCTTTGATTCTGCCAGAACATCTTTCTGTTTTGTGCATGCAAACAGTCTGCTGCAGCTATAGTCAGCGATTTGCAGCTCAGGCAGTGGGAGCCAAACTACTGATGTATTTGCTTTCTGGGGTAGCTTCCTCCTCTTGGAGTGTTTGAGCAGTAAATGCCACCATCACATGGCTAATTAAAGGCTAAAGTGTGCATGATTAATATCAGATGCACATGTATTACAGCACTAGGGTAACACTGATAGGGTCTATGGATATTTTTCATTAGGTCAACCAATACAGTTGGAGGTAATAGACCAGCTTTGAGCTCATAAACCTTTTATAATGTTTCAAAGGTAATATACGAAACACGGCCAGTCCTTAGAAACCTTGTCTCACTTACGTCTAATATATCTATAGCAGATTCTTTCATCTTTATTAATCCACTTCCCATCCTTGCTAGTATGAAATGCAATTATAGAAAAAGAAGTTAGATTTTACTGTTCTTGCTGCGCTAAACCTCTGTATGGTTTATCGTGGACAAAAGTTTCCACATTGTATTTACTGATTGTATTCCCTCAGGCTCACAAACTGTCTTCTGCTTCCAGTCAATGCAATTCTTTAAGTTCCTCTCTTGTTAATATGACACAAACAAACTTGTCGGGAACGAACACGCTGTTCAGATGCTGAGTCTGCTGGGGCTCACCCTGTACCTTTACGGCTTGTCTCAGGCATACCTGGATGGATAACGAGGGAGGGACAAGGAAGACTGATGACTGTGTGAAAGGGGAAACCATCACAAGCCGATGCACAGTCATTTTTCAATCAATCAGACTTAGATCTAGACTAGAATGCTCTTTTCCAACTGAAGTAACACCTTATTTGAAGAAAAATGACACATTTAATTTATAGTAAGCTGAATTCCCAACTAAAATGTTATTTCAGTAAATAAAACATCTTCATTGCCATTTTAATGAGGTATCTTAGATTTCCCTAAATGCTTCTTTTAACTTCCTGTTTCATAGAAGTTATATTGCTGGCTCATGGTCATCCTGTTGTCCACCAGGACTCCCAGGTCCCTCTCCACAGAGCTGCTCTCCAGGAGGTCAGCCCCCAACCTGTACTGGTGCATGGGGTTATTCCTCCCCAGGTGCAGTACCCTACACTTACCCTTGTTGAACTTCATCAGGTTTCTTTCTGCCCAACTCTCCAGCCTGGCGAGGTCACGCTGTAAGGCAGCACAGCCTTCTGGCGTGTCAGCCACTCCTCCCAGTTTTGTGTCATCAGCAAACTTGCTGATGGTACACTCTATCCCTTCATCCAGATCATTGATGAATATGTTGAACAAAACTGGGCCCAGTACTGACCCCTGAGGGACACCACTTGTTACTAACCTCCAACTAGACTCTGCACCACTAGAAAAGAATGAAACAGCAAGCTTTCTCCTGCCCTAAGAAAAAATGAGCAAGAAAGGTTCATGGAAGCAAGAAACACCCTGAAACTATGTCTAAACTGAGATACCCAGGAGCAGCTCCAGACTCCCACCCTGGTTGCACACTGAGGTTACATCGTACCTCCATTCGAGGGACATAGGTCTGTCAATGCATCTCCTTCCCACACACCTTGCTGTCCGTGGGAAGACCAGAAAGGAACCACAACATATTCCAGATTCATCCTTGATACAGAGAAGCTGGAGCTGTGACTCCAGGGCATGCTGAAACTCATGCGAACTGTGTGATTTAGACTGGGCCTTAACTTACCCTAATGGTGGTTTCTTAATTTTTTCCCTGGCAAATTAGATGCCAAGGGTCTGCTGAGATGGAGCTCTGTCTCCATGTGTAGGTGGGCACACTCACAAGGATAGCTCTCTGCAGCTGTGCATGGTGGCTGTCTCTGGTCAGGTCCTCTAAGCCCATTAAGCAGCAGCTGCATAAGGCAGGAAGAAGGTATTTGCATCATCTCAGAGCTACAGGAGATGTAAATCATCTCAGCTACTGTAGACACATTGCATCCCTCCTGCTTTCCACAACAGTCTCCCTCCACACCCAACAGCGAAGTGGGTGTTGGATGCTCCACCATCCAAGAGCAAGATGGAACGCACAGCAGTGAGAAACCTCTACATCCTGACCATAACCCCCTCCCCACTCCATGCTGCTCCACTGGCTTACTCACTGAAGCGACTGAGTGTAACCCGTGGTGGTAACAAGGAGAAGAGTCTGGAGGGAAGGAGTGAAGTTGATCCTTGGAAAGGGAGGGGAGAAAGGTCTTTTCCCTATGTGTCTTAATGTTTGTCTTACTTCTTCCTAAATTAGTAATTAAATATATATATATATATATATAAAAATTGGTGATAAATTAAACTAACTTTCCCCAAATCAAGTCTGTTTTGCCAGCAATGAAAACTCCCTGTCTTTAGCTCAACCCATGAGCCTTCTCTTTCCTATTCTTCCTAGTTTTAACCTGCATGCCACTAAGTGAGCGAGCGGCTGGGTGGGAGTTTGGCTGCTGGCTGGGGCCAACCCACCAGATACAGCAGAGAATCTGGGACAATGCCTGCAAGCAACATTTAGTTTTATAGGAGGAAAGACATTGGGGGGCAGGTGATGAAAGTGAAAATTATAGTATCTCAGTTGTACACTGTGTTCTCAGTTACACTCCAGTTTTGCACTGGAGAAAATGAAATTACCCCACGTTAACACAGAAGTAATCTGACAGAATGATCTGGCCTCCAGTTCCCACCAGAAAGCAAATAAAGAGCTATTACCTAAGCTATGCTATGGGGCCTATGCACTCTCTCCCACTCGACTTGAGCAACGATAGTCCCAGAGAGCGTATATAATTACTTGTTTGGATCACGTTCAAATACAAAATTGTGCCACGGAAGGTATAGTGACTTCTGTACAAACACTACTTATTTCTAAACAACAGGTGTAGGCACGATAATAATCTTTGAAATTGCTAGATTTAGTGAATTCTGAAGGTTGACTTGGGAATAGGAGTGAACAGTTAAAAAAAAAAACACTGCAGAGAAAGCATTTCGTCACTGAATGATCAGGTTCTATTCTCTTTACTGTAACAAAAGCCAAGCTGTAACTTTAGTTCCTAAAATCCCCTCCTCCCTTATTCCGAGTTTCTAATCTAACAGCTCTCTCTCCTGCAATTAAGACAGACCACTTCTCCTTATAATATTCATCCTCTTTTTCATACATATGGTCTGCCTGGGGTCTGAAAATGTTGGTATGTCTGAGTGTTCCTTGGCAAAGAAACCCAGATGCTGCTGGTGCCCATGTGTCTAACCGAAGCCTATTCTTGGTGATATTTGATGGCAAAACAAGTAAAGGAGTCATATAAGACTTGGTCCATATAAAACTCAGCTTGTGCAGTCAACCATTCAGATTCCAGAGGTTCTGAGAAGAGGAGATCTCTTAGTATGTCACTGGCAAGAGATGGTGGTTCAGCTTCTAGGGTCCCATTATTCTTTGTGGGAAGATATGAGGTTGGGCACGTCTGCAGGTCCCTGGCTGACCTGAGGAAAAGAACCTTCATAACCCCGTAAGCTTTTTTTGCACTTCCTGTGGCATTTGTCTGCCATATGTCCAGGCTCCCTTCCCAGTTCACTCCCATTTATAGCAGGCAGCTTTAACTTGCCAATTATTGTAGATTCCTTCCTACACTGCTTCATGTAGCTGGACCAAGTGTTTTAACCGAGTTTTGAAACTCAGTAGCAAATTCCTGAATGTTGTCTGTGATTCCCTTGTAGATGTCAACCTTAGAGGTAGACTTTTATTTCACACTGCGTTCTCAACTCACCTTGGATCGCAAAGGGCCTGAAAGTGGCAGAGCTGGGTTACGCTTCCCACGTGTCCTTACAAATCATGGTGTTCAGCTTTGCTCACTGTCCGTAACAATGTCAGATGCAAGCCTGCATGTTGACGACCATCTTGCTGGCACCCTCAAAAATATTACATAGCACAGTTTTTTTACTATTGAAGTAAGGGCTCAATGATAACTCTCCTAAAGGGCTATGAGTAGATGTGTGTACTTACAGATACACTTCAAGACAAGGTGACAGCCAGCAGTACACCCTGGGCTAAATGCAGCTCCTTTGCGGTGACAATGTATCACACTAACTGTAAGCAAACACAAACAAATAGTTATTAGAAACTGAAATAAATGTGGTATTCAGATCCATCCTAGTCCATGAGTTGATTCACAAAGACAAGACACTGCTGAGAAGAAGCATCTTGCCTCTTTTAGGGACATTGGCTTCTCTTAATTTCAGAATTTTCCTGGACATGACAGCTGAAGCAATGTGTGTGTGAGAAAGAACGTCAGGAAGCACAGAGGAGGGTCACTGCAGCTGAGCGCACAGCAGGAAGAAGGAGGTTAGGCCCAGTGCTGCGCATCTCTGTATATTTTCTTTTTGATGCTTTTGATTTCTCAAGGGTTGGTCAGCTTTGCTAAATGGTCTTTATCCTCTGTCCCCTCTTTACACCCTTAACCACAGGACAAGCAGGGAATATTCCTGGAGCCGAGACACTTCACAGAAATTCATGCACAAATGAATCCAGGATAGCTGCAACCCAGTCAAAGAATTCACAGAATTCACAGAATTCACAGAATTGTTAGGGTTGGAAGGGACCTCTGGAGATCATCTAGTCCAACCCTCCTGCCAGAGCAGGGGTTGCACAGGACAGCGTCCAGGTGGGTTTTGAATGTCTCCAGAGTGGGAGACTCCACCACCTCTCTGGGCAGCCTGTTCCAGTGCTCCACTACCCTCAAAGTAAAGAAGTTCCTTCTCATGTTAAGATGGAACTTCCTATGTTCAAGTTTATGCCCATTACCCCTCGTCCTATCACTGGGCGCCAAAGGGCTGTAAAAGAAAGAATTAGAGAGGAGGCCTTGGCGGTAAAAGTATGTGAGGAACAGGAGCCCACCCAAATGCATTCAAGGTTCATTTGAGCCACCCTTGGAGCCTGCCTAGCAGATAACATTGCAGAAGGTCATATGTATCTCATGAATCCTGAGTCATATCCAACAGCCCTGTGTGCAAACACGTGGACAGCTGAATTCATCCCCAAAGCTTTCTGAAGCAGGAAGGCAAGGACTGAGGAAAAGAAAGAGTGGAAGAGCAATTAATGGAATAGGAAGGAAGAAGCAGCTGCATTAGGTTTGCAGTACTTACTTGGTTTGTTACCTGAAGTGCAGGAAGGTACCCCGTGTGGTTTCAGTACAGTGAACTCTGACTTCTACCTACCTTTCATGTGTGTGTGCAAACTACATATACCCTTACCTGCTACGTAACACAAAAACATTTGCATTTCTGTTTGAGCAGTCTAACTTCTATGTGTACATGCCAGTGTGCATGAAAGTGCTGGAATGTACTTCTCCAGATTTCATGGGTGGAACGGCTTTCTCCAGTCCCAGCTTCCACAAGAGATTCTCACTCACCTCTGCAATGTCACTGGCTTCTGCCCTGCTACTGGCATGACACTTTTGGCAATGGAGTCCTAATTTTGGGAAAATAATAAAATATCTCTATCTAGCCCAATGCTTCTTTATTTTAATCAAACTCTAATTCATAGCTAGGCCTTGGAGGCTGAGCAGAGCTTCTATTAACTAATATCACCATCTCAGAAGTACTTCAGACTACATACAGGGCCTGTAAATGCTTCAAGTTCTCAGAGAGATACTAAGTACATTTATTACAATTTTTTGGAAATAATTAGCTTTTATTTAGAAGTCTCTCATATTTCCCACCCTACAGAAAGCACGAAGGTATGTTACACGCCTTTGAAGTCTTTCTTCTAAAATATGTAATTACCATGTAAAGAACAACTAAATTATAAATGGTATATACCCATAACATCAGCTAATTTTAACTGTAATCAGCATACTCCATGCAAGAAATACGTCATAAAGGAGCACATTTAAGAAATGAGAATCACGCTGGAAACGTGAGCCTTTTGGATTAAGAATAATTCCCCTCACAAATGAGAAATAAAATGCATACGCTGCATACCAGGAATCAGACCTGGCCACGAACCGGGGGTATCTGACATTTCCATCTTCATCAAGGGGGATTCTGTCAAGTAGCAGCTCAAACTCTTCATCAGTAATCTCCACACCAAACCTGAAACAAACAGCAGTTAGCAGCACTCACTTGAGGAGTTCACATTTGGGTCAACAGTACCCACAATACCCTGAGCATATGGCTGCCATTAACTCTTTGTTACTGCTTCGGTCCTCAAGATCAAGAGCACCACGTGAATATCAGAGGTTAATCAGGGTTTTGATCGCTTCAGCTTTCTCAAAGAAAGAAATTCTACCCTAGAATCCCCGCATTGGTGGGGCACAGAAATAGAAATACTAGCATATTGAACTGTGTGCAATTGTCCTCTATAAAAAGTTATTCATTACACTAAAACACTGGTATTGCTTAAACTAGTTAACTCTGAAAGGCTTTTCATTTGGACTGTTTAGCATGAAAGAAAATGTAGAGAAAAACTGTCCTTTTGGGAAACAGCTTCTTAGTGCTTTTGGAAAGCATTTCATAAGGGCTTTAAAGACATTTTGCATACAAATATTTAAAAGTGGCAGTGTTTATTCATCAGCAAGAAAGTGTTTTCACCTCTCCAGAACAATCAAAACATAATCCTTGAAATACTGGCATAAACAGGAATGACTTAAGCAATAATAAGAACAAGGCATTCATTCAGGGTTTTGCAAAGCTGATAAAACTCAGCTGACTTTTGGGGGGATATATTCTCTTTTTGGCAAGGCAATGAAAGGGTATACAAAACATAGTATTTATTTGTTGATTTGGTTTCATCATCATGCTTTCCCATTTTACGTAACTCAAGAAACCCTTCTGTTAGAGTGCCATTTGTCCTTAACTTATTTTGTGGATTTCTGACTCGGAGGTTTGGAGGGTGGAGAATGGCTCATTCTGTAGAAGCCTTTACCCTGCTTTATTTCTGGGGAAGTCTGCCGAGGATACAGCAGATACAGCTGCTTTTGCATTTGCCCTCAGCTGACAGTATCTTATTTTACTGGCTTTCACCTTCACTTATCTACATTCACTTTTCATTTAGACACGTGCATTTAAGGAAGCTTGCGTTCTGTCAATACACATAAAACCACACAGAAACAACATAAACCTGCAGCATTTTTTTACCTACGAAGACTATAAAACCTAACTTGGCTGGGAGTGACAGTAAGAACAACTTTTAAGGAATCTGTAACGGTTCTGGGATTAAACATCATTGCACAGGTCATCTGAAGACTAGCTATTTGCTTATGTGATCAATTGACAAAATCTATCTGTTTACGTGATCAGTTAAACAAAATCTCCTGTTTGTTGCTATCATCTCCTAATCCTTCTCTCCATCACTTGTACCAAGGGGTGCCATCCCAGAAAGAAGTTTAGGCTGTATATAAGGCATAAGCAGTTGAGAGTCTATGCTGAGAACCAAAAAGTTAGGTAAACTGGCCAACTTCTAGTTCTGCGACTAAAACAGATAGACTGTTTAGTCATTATATTACTTCTCTATGTGTAACCATAGTTACAAAGAAAGCTAGATAGGTTCCATGTAACATAACACGAGATCCACGGAAGAAAAAGAACAGCACTTAGTGCAACATTTATGGTTTTGTATGGCAAGCATATGTATCTGGGGTAAAGAAAATGGCTTTTCATATTCATCATCACTATCTTCAAATATGCAGGAGAGCAATAAAGCCACAAACTGCTCAAAAAGCAAAATGAAGCCTTTCGAACGTTGTTCTGGAGTTAAAGACAAAGAATTGCTGCGATCTAAAAAACAGGAATGATGAGAGGAAAACAGGTTCATGCAGTTGGAAGTTATGTCTTAATGATTGTTATCCATTTTGTCCTCTCTTAGAGCAAGACTAAATGATTACTGAAGGGAGGCCCTACTTCTCTTGCAACTTCGTTTGCCTCAGCACAAGAATTTTTGTAAAGTCTAGGAGACAGAAATTCACACACAGATTACTATAGCACCTTTAGCTGCACATAAATAATCTTTCAATCACTAATTAGGCAGACTTCACTGGGGGCTCTGCTATTTTTCCCTCTCCATAGCAAAAGAGGGTGCTCTGATTGTACCAATACAAATGTTTGTATGAAAAAAAAACATAAACTATGATTTTTTTTTGTTGTTGACTAAGAAGATTTTTGACGCAAAATGAGCGAGAAAAATCTTCACTTCTGGTAACCAAATGAAAAAAAACCAAACCCAAACCAAAACCTCTTGATAGGCAAATGAGTAAGGATTTTCTTGGTACTGAACCCAATCTGATCATGACTTGAATACTTCTCATTATATAGTTCAGTATAGCTCTGAATACCTGCTTATTTAATTTCACTTTGGGAGGCTGATAACTCGTTATTGGCTGGTAGCCTTAGCCAGACAGGCAGTTGTCTAACGTGGAGCGGACCATGCCACTGCAGCGATCACAATGAGAGCTTCTGATCATACTTCTTTTGTAAGAGGAACGTCTCAAACTGCTCTCCACATCAAGCTACGTGAGGAGACTATTGGAAGGGGAAAAAAAAGCTTGTAAGTTTAATGCTCAAGAAAGTTACTGAACAATCAAGTGCCAAGATGGACTTATTTTTATACCTTCATGGAAGAATTAACTATCTCTTTCCTCTGCATAATTTCCCATTTGCAGCATTAGCCTATAACTGTGATCCGTGATACCTGATCTGGGCAGTTGATCTCTGATCTCTGAAACCCCAGACACAGACTTGTCAGTGTACGAATATATTTTATGAGAAAAATACCACCATCATTTAATGACCTAAATAAATAATGTCATTTCTACAAGGAGGGTGGGTCAGAATCATGCTTTCTTCAACACTTTGCTGTTCACCTCAGGTACTAGAAAACAGCCTTCAAACTGTTTTGTCTGAAGTATTGCCAGTGACACACAACTCATCCTTGAATGTGGCTGGGGAAAAACAGTGGTCTGGAAGGAACCCAGTGATCTCTGCGTGCCACAGTACCTCCCACGAGATGTCAAAAGTCATTTCAGTGTTGAAGGTCCCAAGCTTCCCAAATGCATCCAGGAAGATGGGAGCTGATCCTGAAGGTCTGCCCTAAAAGTATGCCTGTATACATTTACTTTCTAGGGTGGTGAATCCTATTAGAACAGGAGGGGTATCAATGCAAGGCTCTTCAGGGTTCCCTATCCCCTGCCTTATGTCATATCTGCAAGGTCAGAAAATACATAGACTGGTCTAAAGGCGTAAAACTGGGGGAAGGGAGGAATAAGATTGCACCAACTTTGCATACTGACATTTTCTCCATTATTAAAATTCCAAAGACCTATTTTACATTACTGATCTCAGGATTTCTGGAAACATGCTGTGACTACATTACATCCATCGTGCTCACTGGTGTGGAAACAGAAAAAGCATTGAATGAAGAGAGTGTATGGCCTGTACCATTTGTTATCCCAAACACTGATATTATACCTTTCATTCTGAACCTCCCCTCAAGCTTTACAAACACTTCCACGATATACAAAAGCAGTAAACAGGAGGATCAAGTGCTCCAGCACGCAAACACAGCCACCTGAAACTAAGCAATGATTTAATCAAACAGCAACAGCACACAACAGATGAATCACTGGGTTCTCCAGGGCACATTTTCAAAGGCAGGTGCAATGGGCAGGGCTTGAGAAAAAGATATCTATTAACTGGAGGGCTAAGCCTATTTAGACAGAAGCTGATGCAAAACGCAAGGGACTGGTTAACAGCGAGGTTGAGAGAAAATGCTTTGGCAAGAAGCCCAGAACCCTGGCAAAGGGAGCACCTGCAAAAAGTCACATGTGGTTTATCGTACCAGTACCTACATTTGCACATGCAAACTGCGAAACTGTTATTTCCATTTTATCATATGTCTAATATCTGCAATACCCCCAAATAAAGGCAGTTCTCACCTCTCAGGTCTTAAATCAAAGAGACAGAGAGGAAGATAAGGTACATTGGGAAATTCAGCAACTGTTTCAGTTACTGAAGTGTCTTTTAATCATCTATAAAGACACAACTCCTGGGTACCAAAGTAACAGCGGGTTTTTAAGAGGTCATTAGTGGAAGAGAGAAGATGCAAAAAACCATCCTCTGCAAGAAAACAATTGGGAAGAAGCACAGAAAACAGAGAGGAAGAACTTAATAGGGTGTCAAGACTAGCATGCTACAGGAACAGAGATGGCAAGGCAAATAAAACAGCACACCAGCTCAGAGGGATAAGCAAGCCTAAAACTCTGATGGGCATTTGAAGGAAGAATAAGATGTTTATAGTGATCTGATTGTAAGGAGAAGTAAGTGGGAGGAAGTTTCAAACAGGGCATGATATAGCCAGAAAGATAAGCTAAGGGGATTATTCCAGCAGTCTGTTCCTCACATCTGTCCCGGGAACACGGGCAAGGCAGAGGTACTCGCAGTTGTTAAGAAACAGCAAGGCAGTTCTGAGGTACACAGCTATGCGGTTCCTACATGCAAACGTGTGTGGAAATCATGGTTTCTGCTGGCACACAGAGCATGAATTCACTACGTGCTGCATTTGCTCATAAAAACATGGCCCCTCCGCAGCACCTCTTGTGCATTTTAGAGATCACCAGGTATCTCGCCTGCAAAAGCAACGTTAATGAGTCAGAGTCACAAAGGAATCAGTGGCAATCTCTCTCTCTTTTGCATGTTTTAAGGAATCAGCAACAAGAAGTTGGGCAAGTACCATATTTATGAAAAGAGAATTTAACAATGGACTTCAAGGAATCTAAAATGATGTTTTATTGGCATAAATCACAGGTTCCGGTTCCCTCCAGAAAACCTCCTTTTTTCCAGCCCTGATGGCACAAATACTAAAATTACCTGTGTGTTCTCATTTGTGGTGTTGGTGCCTATTTGGCCCTTCACTCCTCTCATCACTCTCAAGGAAGACACCGGATGTATCTCACCAGTCTGCATCTGGCAGGCAGATTTCATGAAGGAGAGACCTAACATGTAAAAACTAGGCTTAGAAAGCCAAATCACTGCAATCTCTGTGTGAAACACTGCCTGGGAAAACTGACCTGCAAGCTTTAGAGACAGGGAAAAGAAAAAAGAAAAACAGATTGTCTTTACTTGTTCTTTTCTTATATACTGTTGTCCCTCTGGTTTGTAATGCTTCAGATAACTCAGGTACTGCAGTTCAACTCCAAGTCATCATGAGTTCATGCTATTGCCACAATATCTTTCTTGCAGGATGTTTTTCCAATTAATCAACTCTTCCTCTTTCACAGTTATTCCTCAACCTGTCACATTAACCAGGCGCCTCCATTCTTGGCATTTAGATTTACACACTGGAATGCTGTTTCAGAGAATGCTTAATTCAAAAGCCAGATCCTTCAGCCACTTAGGCAAACAGTAGCATAACACAACTATTTTCCTATTTCATCACAATTTCTCCAGTAAAGCATCAGCCAGAATGATGTGCACTTCAGCAGTAAAGCAGGGCTTAACCCAGTGCTCTGGGTACTCCTGCAGCTCCATTTCTTCCAGTTTGTATTTCTTTCCTGCCATTCAGACCCTGCTGGTAGGCAACAAACTACCAGGGACATTGGATCACAGAATCACACACAGAATCACAGAACGGCTGGGGTTGGAAGGGACCTTCAGAGATCTAATCCAACTCCCCTGCCAGAGCAGGGTCAGCTACAGAAGGTTGGACAGGAACGCATCCAGACGGCTTTTGAGTATCTCCAGAGAAGGAGACTCCACAGCCCCTCTGGGCAGCCTCTTCCAGTGCTCTGCCACCCTCAAAGGAAAAAAGTTTTTCCTTATGTTCAGATGGAATTTCTGTGTTCCAGTTTGTGCCCGTTGCCCCTTGTCCTGTCGCTGGGCACCACTGAAAAGAGTCTGGCCCCATCCTCTTGGCACCCACCCTTTAGATATTGATAAGCATTGATGAGATCCCCTCTCAGTCTTCTCTTCTCCAGGCTAAACAGACACAGGTGTCGCAGCCTCTCCTCAGCAGAGAGATGCTCCAGTCCCTTAATCATCTTCGTAGCCCTCCGCTGGACTCTCTCCACTACAGGCTCTGCAAAGCCTGATCTCCTCCCATTGGAAAAGAGGCACCTCATTGCCTTCTAAAATTTGGCCCAAAAGCCTCTTTTAATTTTTGTTATTTAAATACAATCAAAGCAAGAAAAATTCACTCCATGGGAGCAGCTTGAAAAAGAAAGGTAGCTCCAGGAGTGCCTGGCTCCCTTTTGTTTC